>NW_005842192.1:1599675-1614963 GCF_000455745.1 Alligator sinensis
ACTTAACTTCAGGGATGTCCCCGTCTAAACTCTTCTGTGCCTTATATAAACAGGCATTGCTCAGCTCTCTAGATGTATAGATAATACAAAGGAGACAGAATATCCTGCAGCAAAAGATCTCTGCAGGTCTGTAAAGGAACCAACCAAACCCATTTTAAATGCATCACCTCCTGCACTTACTGTCTGGTGGAAACACCCTGATCTTCTGGGAATACAATTTCATGCTGATGCATCCTCCCTTTGAAATGGAGCTTTCTGGGATGATATCAGGACAGAGCATGACTTGCTTCTATAGTGCCTTTTTTTTTTTTAAAGGCAACCTGTGTATATAGAATATTGCACTGAAACCAAAATACACTAAATAGGAATCTGTCCAAGTTGGATATCAGAGCAAAAGCTCTATTTAACTGGATTTGAACCTGATTTTTTTTTTAAGTCTGACGTGAAATTGTCCCATATTTTTATAACGATGCTAGAGACTGTCACCTCATGACTACTGCAAGCTTTGTGTGCTGTTACATGAGTTGAAACTGTTTTATATCAGATTGACTCGGGACTCTTCTTAATGTGTGTTTTATATTTGTATGTAAATAAACCCTATTTCTATTTTTAAAGAGGGAGAGAGAGAGTTTGGAAATTATTTAATGGATTTCTCTGCCTTCCCCTTTCTGCTCTGCTGTGATGTTTCTGAACCTAATCCTAGACTATTTTTCAGAAAAGCCTGAGAGTGCCTATGGTGGGCAGTCATCAAGCATGATAATGGAGAATGTAGTCTCCACATTAAGGATTCTTCCAATACAATACAAAAGCAAACCCCGAATCCTGCACTGCTGCTCAACAAACTGATCCAACAACAAGTTTATTGCCACTGTCATTAAACCAGCATGTTCCTCTGTCTTGTATTGGTTACCCTAACACTTCTTATGATGCTTGATGTGGTATGAGTATCAGACCTATGTTTGCTGGGGAAAGCTGAAGAAAAAGCCTCTCTTTAATTTGGTGATAGACCACAAACATGGTTGACTAACTGGCCATGTAAAACATTAGCTGTAATATTGTGACCAATTCAAAGTGCTGGGTTCTTGCTGTACATGCTTGAACTGCTGCCCGTGTTTGTAGATGTGAAGAGCAAAGCTGAACTGTTATGAGATGAGAGCAAATCAGTGTCATTTAATCCCTCAATTTAATTTGAGAATGATTATCCCATTTTCTTAAAGGCACCTGTAACCTGGTCTCTTGACATCAAGTTGCAGAACATCCCTCCATGGGTCACTGGCACTGGGGGAGAGGGGCAAACCCAGGACTGCTAGGGCATCACCTTATAATGCCTGAAATTCAGAAGGGACCAGTCTGTAGAAGGGACTGGTTTGTAGCAGAAGTGCTGTAGAGGCTCATGTGGCTGAACTGAAAAACTTCTAGTGAGAGATGCTCATGCTGATATATTTAAACAGCCACGGTGCATGGTTACGTGATTGACATTACGGCACTGGAACAGTCTGATAATATGCCTATGGCAGACTGGCTATTTAGGAATAAAGTAGATGTGTTTGAGCCAATTGCAAAGGACAACCTATTCCTGTATTCTGCTGACCTATCGCTGACACAGCACGATTGGATACGCTGGTCTGACTTGGAAACACCAGGCTTTGAAGCAAGAACCCGAAAGGTTATTGAAGGATGAACACAAAAGGCAGATCTGGGCCCAATTCAAGGTGCTGAACCACAAACTTCACTGATTGCGATGAGTAATAAAGGGCCTGAGCCTAAGGTTGCCAAGCTTTTACTATGCACACTAATTAATGTGCCTATAGAATTTGCTTGCAAACATTTTTTAAGCTAGATCTTAAATTTTCCCATGCTCATTGACTTCAGTCTGGCAACTCTTCATATCAACGGAGGCTAAGCCTTTTGGCAGGTGTGCCAGAAATTAACCCCATGCCCTTCAAGTGCCATTCTGAACTCCTCACGCCCAATTTGCTCTGCTTTCTGCTCCCAGCTCTGTGCTCCCTGCCTGCTCTTTCTGCTCCCTATCCTATCTGGCACTGTGCTGCCTGTCCCCTCCCCAGTTGGTCACATGCCACACACACAGGCTGCCCATAGCTGATTAATTAACGCGTTTTTCACCTGGAACCCCCCCCCCCCCCCCAAAAAAAAAAAAAAACAACAAAAAAAACAGTTGCAGTGCAAGACAACAGAGGCTTTTCATCTGTGGATCCTTCATGCTGTCAACTGCAGAGTAGAGATGCAAGAGGCAGACAGCACAGCTGCCTGGGAGGATGTACAAGTCGTCAAAGTGCTGTGTTCAAACTGCAGTGTCTGCTGGAGAGGTAGGTTTGAATCCTGTACCTGACAAGGAGCTGAACATGTCTCTGACGGTGGGTCCAAGGCTGTGATAATTGAAACACTCCAGTATATTCAGTTGGCAAATCATGTAAAATGCTGTCAATAACAATCCCCAGGATATCTCTAGTTCTACATTTCCTTGTTTTCAACACCTACTTGGAATGTATGCTTTCATTCTTGCAAGGAAGTTAAGGAAGACCATGCTGTGGTCTGATTTCAAACACGTGTCTACCCCTAGCAAAAGAACGCTGTTGGGTTGAGTCACCCTGTTTAACGTACTGTTAGGGTCTCCTACTGCTGTGCACTTTGCTGAACTGTTTGAAGACTGGACCCTATAACCAAAGGCAAATATATGCCTTGGTTTCTGAGCTCAAGTACTTGGTATGTAAAGCACTTCTGGCATGTTGAGAGACTGTGTTGAATGGGCCAGCATCTGTTTTCATCCCATTGTTTTGTCAAGAGGAACTGCACTGAAATCCAGGGAATCCCACCGCTGGGACAGACTCCTTTTAGACCAGGTGAACTCTCATACCACTGCTAGGGTGGGTAAGGATGGGCATAGTAAGTTTTTGCTTTATGGGGAAAGTAAAATTAGTTGAATAATAGTTATGAACTTTAATGTCCTGAGTGCTCAAAACCTGACCATTATCCAGTCCAAAGAAACAGCCAGCCAGAATACTCTCTTAAGTCAGCTAGCAATTTAGTCATCTTTTATAATTAACGCAAACTTAATATGATCTCTCTATGCTGCTTTCCCAGTGCTTTTCACTGAAGACAATAATACTGGGGGTAGGTTTGTTTTCTATTACGTGTACAACTTCAACTGCAAGATACTGATTAAACCACGTATACAATTCAGATTTGAAGGAAGGTTCTTAAAAGAATGAGATTTTAGCCAAGGTATTTAAATATTTTAATGTGCAGTTTTAGAAACATAGCAGCATCAGTGGCCACCTATGGCAAAGACTGAGGAAGTTTTGATCAATAATTTAAAAACTAATCCCTAAGACTGGAGTATGTTCACAGAAACACTGGTTGCAACTAGATTTTCACACCAACTCTTTAGGTGCAAACTGCTAACAGCAATAAGGATGCTTTTCAGTTTTATTGAAAATGCTTGTTCTCAGTGCCATGCAGACATTTTAATGTGGTAGCACCAAATTCGTGGTTTGTGCTCTGAAATCATGCAGAATTTCCTATCAGCTTGTTTAAAACCATTCCTCCTCCACTAGAAAATAAGCTAAGGCTGCATACAGCCAGCCATGATGAACTGTCTTTGCTTAGTTTTCTAAACCCCCCCCGCTTTTTTTTTTAAACTCGCTGCTTTTTAGTTGATTAAAGCCCAGAGAAGCAACCTTCACTGGCTAAAACATGCATGCTTTGAATGGTGTGGACAAGTTAGAGAGTATATCTTCATGTGTGCATGACTCAAATGGATGAACAGTGTAGATGGCAAATTTTAAGGACCCGTGACCCTAAGCTAGGAATACAAAGCAGGAAGGCAACCATTTGTCCTTGAATGTTCAGTTGAGCCACTTCTATCCTGCGTTAACGGAGTCTGATCCTATGGACTTCCTTACCTTCCTGGGAGTACGTATAGTGTGCCTTGTATCCTAATATACTCCCTTTCCCTAATATCCATTAAGGCTTATTGTGCTTAAACTGTAATAGCTGTAAATACAGGTATTTCCTACTTCCCCTGCGTGCCTCTGTTGCAACAGGTGCATTTTACAAATAGCTGAATAAAATAGGAAACTATAACAGGGCGGTGTCTATGGCTGCTTTCAAGTGGTGAAGTAATGCCTCCGGAGGTGGGGAAAGAGACTTGAGGTCCAGTTTCTTGAAATCCTCATTAGCGCTCAAAGAAGTTAGCACTTCCACAGTCCTCTTTAAGTCAAACACTGAGTGCAGCATTCCTAGAGTGGAGATGGCAGCTTTGGGGCTGTTCTTTGCTAAAGCTTCGTCATCCATGACACTTTTCAAGGCTGAAATCCTGTTCTCTGCAATCACCTTCAGGAAGTTGTAGAACTCTTTGTAGTCTATGCCCGTGCAGCTTTTCATGATTACCTAAGGAACAAGCCACGCTAAGCTTAAATGCCTCCTTTTTAACTAGCGCAAGAGTGAAAACAAACCCGCCCTTATCAAGGCAGTAAGTGGCTAAAATATTTATGGTAACCACATTTAAGCCTTTCTCTTGTGGTTTCCTGCTGCCTAGTAATAGTAAAATGTATCGTCATGGATAGGAAATTTGATTATTCCCAAATGCCACAATCAATTGCTGCAGTGCTGCCGGCTTGTTTCCATTCTGTTGTACGTGTTCATTTGCTGGAGCTGCTCTCTGCCAGCTGCAGAATAATTTCCTTAAATAAGACTTCCTCCACCTTTACAGGCTGTTTCATAAAGGTTTTTGGAGCTTTGGATAGAGAATATCACTCAATTACAGTTATTCTTTCTCAAAGCAGCATTTCCAAAAGTAAGAGCTGCTGCAGCCATTGCTTCTAAACTGGTCTTAAGCAGCACACTTCATTGGATCTCAAGGGATTTTAACATCGTATTCAAGCAATCGTCCTGCCTAGGGTTCTATAACATCAGCTTTACTGTTCCCAAGGGCAATAGATTTCAAGCAGGGAAATGTATCACTGACTGCCTTTTATGAAACCTGACTTAAATAGTAATGAAAAGGTCTAGAAATTGGATTGGCGGGCAAGGATCAACACACAAAACTTCAGCTCTGTAGTCCCCTATTCTGAAATGAATGATGCAACACACATGTGCTTGCACAAGTCTCTGACCATCTAACCGACTTGCTCATGCTGTTTCCCAGCTTGGAAACAAGCATAAACCTCCGAATAAGGACCAGCATAAGGCCCCATCTGTCTTAAAACTGATATGGACCATGCAAAGTGGCGTTCATCACTTGACCAGCTGTTATACCTGACATTGTAGGTGCCAATCATCCATAGTCTCTCTCCATTCACTAATTTCCCGTTGGACAGCTGCCAATTCATCCTGCAGGAAGCACCACATGATAGCTACGTTGCAGCCATTCACCCAGTTGTGATTAATGGAAATGGTATCCTCCTGCAAGACATTGTGAATGTAACTAATTATTAACCTCAGCCTGTGAGTGTGTGTACGCGCAGAATGCAAACACGTGAAACCCCACCCGCCATCCCTCCCTCAGTGAGTGGAATGGCCCCTGTAATGTCAAAGTGACTCGTTCATCTTCAAAGCCCATCTCTTCGTTGAAATCCTCCTGCCCACATTTCCCCCTGCTCAGTCTTCTTCTCTGACACTATTCGCATTATTTCTTCCTCCTTCCTGAACACAACCACAACCAATTGTGTTTTGCTGTAAATCTATGTATTAAAAAGGGAAGTGTGGTTTAAGTTAGCTAATGTGATGATGTTTGCAAAACTCCAGGGCAGTGTAAGTCAGGATATATCTAGACTACATTCCTCAAGGAAGAAGGCAGGGCAGGGTGGCACTTTATAGTCTAATTGATTCAGAAAGGCATGAGCTTTGACAGGCAATCTACTTTGTCAGTGTAGTATAGCGATACCCAAGGTAGCCGAGATACCAGAAGTCTTCCAGCTATGGTCGCATGGGCCGCATCCACACAAGTGTGGATATTTGGCTACCCAGGAACAAATAGCAGTGGGACATCTTGTGCTGCCACTACTTGTCCCCAGGGAACGCCTGTGCCATTTGCCCTCTGGCGCGCAGCAGGTTACCCTGGGTCCCAGGGTGGTATCGAGGAAGCTGGCCCCAGCAGCCTTAGATAGGGTCCTGGGGGCCTCATGGGGCTGCAGCAGTGGTGATCCTGCTGCTTGGAGCCTGGCTGGCCGCTGGAGTGTGGCTCTGGCCGGCCAGGCTCTGTTTTGAGCAGCACGCACTGCCCCCACGTGTGCTGCTCCACTTTTTCTTTATGTGGTTTTGACCCCTGGATATCCAGGGGTCACACCTCCCCCCAACCCCTGCACTGCTCCCTTGCAGTGAGGAGAACAGCTGAACGCGCAGTATGTGCACCAGCGCCACGTACCAGGTGACCGAGCTTGTCTGGACACAGCTATGGAGCTCAGCATGGGCTAATTTAACTACATGGTGAGTGCATTTCCCTTGGTTCTTGCATATCACCTGCTGCTCTTCTGCAAATGCGATGCCTTAACTGCCTAAAGACACTCTTCAGAGGGTTTCAGGAAGCATGTGGCTGCTGAGGGTCACAGTTATCTTACCAGGTTGTAAACCTGATGATGCCATCCACTAGGGATGAAGATGATCTCTCCTGCTTCCTGTATGACTTCAACAGGGGGGGAGCTTTGGGCACAGCGAGGGTAAATGCTGCTGTCATGAAGATTAGGCGCAGTGATGTCAAAAGGCAAGTTACCATGGCGATCTCTAAGGTACTCCTCCTCCTCTGGAGGGTAGAGCAGCCATTTCTTTTTCCCACAGATATTGGCTGACCAGCTGTAGGAACGGAAGACGTCTGCATGAAACGGAGTCCTGCAGGCCAAGACAGAGGGTTCAGCAAACTGAGACAAAACCCGTAACTGAATTCAAAGCTAAGAGCATTTTCTGGCTTCAGACAGATCTCCAAAACTCCATATGAGCCTTGTAGATGGAGTTGAACTCAAGAGTGTTGCCCTAAAAACGCTGGGCAACCAAACCCCGGTTAAACTACCAAGACAACAACCAGTGATGATGTCTACATCACATCTCTGTCATGTCTGAGGAACACGTCCCACAATGCAGCTCCCACGCACATGGCCTCACCACTGAGTTGGACAAATAGGAGCAGAATGTACCTACAAGCATTTGTCCCAGGACACGCTGGAGGCACAGTGTAGACATGCAACCCCTATCACCTCTTTGTTGGTCAGAACCAAGTTTAAGTACCCTTTCTCCTTCATACCCACCCTCTCTCCCTGCTGAGAATAGTTTTCAATCTAGACCTCAGGTGATTTGAGGGCAGCAGGTTCTACAATATAGGTTGAAGCCAATACGGAAAGGGCTGGTTTATCACCAGTGAACGATACAATGCTGGACTTTGTTTTGCACCTACAAAGCACTTCGTCAACTCACCAGCTCCCTCGTGAGGCTTTTGCTGGCCCTACAGACTCAATTCACCAAAGGCTTCAATACTTGAAGCAAAGGCACTTCACTGCTGCTCATTCTCTGTGCATTTGCTCAAGCTGCTAGGATATTCAATGCACAAATCCTCACTTGTATTTTCCTCCCCTGGATATGTCAAAGCTGCACGTCCTAATGTGAAGCACAGGTTCTCACTGCTTTGTGTGTGCTTTTATTCTAAATCAGTCTTGCTGATGATAGCTTACATAGCTTCTGTTGTGCTCTGCTTAGGCACATCTGGTTTTTCCATGGAAGGACTACAGCCTGCTGGTTTTTCCCTGCTCACTCTCCATTTTTTTAGCCCCAGTAAGACATAATGGTACTATGGTGAACTTCCACTGCACAAATTGTACACTTGGCTAGGATGGGCAATCTTATTGGTGGCACTTATTTTCTTCTCTCTGACCTCATTCCCTCTTGTGCTTTATACCCACCTGTCAGACCTTGTCTCTATTTCTGTGGTTCTCAAACTTTTTTGACTCCAGGTGTTCCTTGCAAGACTCAAGGCTGGAGAATGCTGCTCTTAGCTTTCAATCATTTTTTGACTACAGAAAAATTAGAGAGCCGTTCTTCTGTGACAAAGAACTCAAAGTCCATGACAGATCAATATGCTTTTGATATTCTGAATTCCTATTTAAAATCTGTGGCCATGTCCAGATGAGCGTGGTCGTTTGCTTCCCTGGGGACAAGCAGCAGTGGCACACCTTGTGCCGGTCCTACTTGTCTTCGGGGAACGCCTATGCCACTCACACTATGGAGCATGGCAGATTACCTCGGGTCGGGTAGGTGAGGCTGGGGCCAGCAACTGTCCTGGCCTCAGCAGCCTTACCTGGGGTCCTGAGAGAGCTGCAGCTGTAGTGTTCCTGCATCCAGGAACCTGGCCAGCAGCTGCAGTACGGCTTCGGCCAGCCAGGCCGTGGTTTTGGGCGGCGCATGTGCACCACCCCTCTTTTTTTAAAGTGCAGGTTTTTTCACCCCAGGATCTCCCAGGGCTAACACCCCCCCTCACACACACACAGACTGCAAGGTAGCAGCATGGGAACTGCCTGCATGTGTGGTGTGTGGCACTGTAGATGGGTACCCAGCATCACATACTACATGTCCACGCTCATCTGGACACAGCCTATGGGTTTCTCTTGTGAATTATATGTAGTTGTTTGCACACTGAACAGTACTAACATGCCACAGCACCCTTAAAAGGATCTTGTGCCACCCTGGTTGAGAGCCACTGCTCTGCTTAGATTAAGCTGCCTTATTTTATGTTGTGTTGCATCCAGCACAATAGTCCTCAGTGCTAATGGAGATTTCTGGATGCTACTGTAATGCTAACAATAACACCTTTTGAGCAGTGCATAAAAATGAGGAGAAACTAAGGTACTTTTACCATGACCCTTTAGGTCCCATGTAGACAAAACGATAGTCATCCACAGCTAGGGCATCCCAGTATTCGTTTAGCCAATCAGAAGAGAAGTAGATAGGGATTGTATAGACATCCTGCTCCGGGAAAGCTCTTAAAAAAGACAAAGCAAAGGGTTTCAGAGGAAGGCAATCTTCAGTCAGAATTTCAGCTTCCCAGTAGGTAAGGGTGCTAGACCAGTTATGGAAGTGGGTCGCTGATACCTTACTGTCATCTTCAAGTCAATTAATAGTCCCGGGTCCTCTATCTGCCCACCCACATGAACAGGGGGATGGTCAACCATTAGTTGCAGAACATGGAAGGAAAAGTACTTTAGAAAACAAATGTCCCCCCTCAGTAAGAAGCCTCTGTGCTTAGTCATTTGTCCAATTGAGTCACCTCCTAGCAGATGTATATGAAGCCAAAGCCAGTTCACAGATGTCTTGACTGCCCCTGAAGAATTATAGCAGTTAATATGTTGCTGCCTCTTGGCCATCTTAAAAAGCTGTTTTTACAACCAAACAGGCTCTTCATAGCAAAGCAGAACCTCCGTGTCTGTAAAAGCAGATGCAGGCCAACAGGAAGGCCCTGCCTAGATGCTTATCCTAGAAGTCCCTGCCACTGCAGACAGGGCTGGAGAAACAGCAGCCACTTTCAGCAAACTAGAATTGGCAGCCAGAGTCAGCCAGGGAGGAAGGGAAGCTAGAGCAAGGAGAGAGGAGCACTAGAGGTGTGGATAGCCTGAAGAAGGGAGAAAGTGTCCAGATTCATACACTGCAGAGTCGGAAGGGACCACAATGGATCATCATGTCCGACTCCTGTCTCTGGCAGGAAAGAGGACCGAGGTCAGATGACCCCAGCCAGGTGTCTATCAAGCCTCCTCTTGAAGACCTCCAAGTTAGGTGAGAGCACCACCTCCCTTGGAAGCCTGTACAAGATTCTGGCCACCCTTACTGTAAAAAATGTCTTCCTAATGTCTAACCTAAATCTACTCTCCAGTAGTTTGCACCCATTATTCCTAGTTACTCCCTGGGGCGCTCTGGTAAATAGCGCATCACCAATTCCCTGTTGTCCTCCCTTGATAAACTTATAAGCGGCTACAAGGTCTCCTGTCAGATGTCTCTTGTGAAGGCTGAAGAGATCCAGATCTCTCAACCTCCCCTCATAGGGTCTTTCATGGAGGCCACTAATCATGTGAGTGGCGCTCCTGTGAACCCTCTCCAGATTCTCCGTGTCCCTCTTGAAGTGTGGTGCCCAAAACTGGACACAGTATTCCAACTGCAGCCTGACCAGTGCTGCATAGAGGGGGAGCATCACCTCCTTTGATCTATTAGTCATGCACCTGCTAATGCACAAGGTGCGATTGGCTTTGTTGATGGCCTTGTTACACTGCTGGCTCATGTTCATCTTGGAGTCAACTATGACTCCAAGATCTCTCTCAGCATCTGAGCAGCTGAGGAGGTCATCCCCCAACCTATAGGTGTGCTGGGGATTCCTCCTTCCTAGGTGGAGTACCTTACATTTATCTTTGTTGAATTGCATCCTATTTCGTTCTGCTCATTGATTCAACCTGTCCAGGTCAGCCCGTATCTGCTCCCTGCCCTCTGGTGTGTTAACTTTCCTTATAACTTGGTATCATCTGCGAACTTGAAGAGGGTGCTCTCCACACCCTCGTCCAAATTGGTGATGAAGATATTAAATAACACCGGTCCAAGGACTGAACCCTGCGGGACCCCACTGCCCACCTCCCTCCAGGCCGAGAACAACCCATCCACCATCACTCTCTGGGTGCGGTCCCTAAGTCAGTTGGCCTGCAAGCGCCCCGCGCAGACTGTAGCTGGACGGGTCGGTATTCCCCGTCTCTCTGGTTCCACCTAGAGCCATGCTGACAGGTCAGCAAACACTGCCCAGCTGGGAGCACCAGCCCCCTGACATAGCCACAAGACAACCAGTGCAGCCCAGGATGCACGCGAAGGCTTGCTTCTTCACTCCTCCAGGGAGGGAGAGAGGAACAGGAGCCTTGTCTCTGGGGAAAGAGGAAAGGAGCATCCACCATGGGAAGATGTAGCAAACAGAAAAAGGAGATTTACAATTAACTCTTTCAATGAAAGGACAAAAGTGCTTATTGCATTTAGGCATGGTTAATGGTACAAATGATCCCGATGTATCTTTTCCTTGTAAGCTTATACCATAAGCTAAAGGCCAAAATGATAGCCACTGTAACACCCCTGAAGTTGCCCTTGGGGTATTCACAGAAAAAGAGAGAGAGAGAGATGGGAGGTGTCCAGGAGACACTGTCTTTATAAGATGTGTCTCACACTATGAGGATGGTTGGAACAACTCCAAGAGGTGTGGTACCTCAGTGTAGTGCAGCAGTAGAATTTCAGTGGACAGCTGCTACATAATGAAACTGCCTACAGTAAGGAGAGGGTAGTGTAATTGAGTAAGGAGTTTACTGCTGTGTTATGGCATGTAGAGGGTATCAAAGTGCTCTCTTACCTGTACAAGTGCCAGTCTTTCAAATAGAGGCACCCCCGGGGTGAGGAGTAGTTACGTGCAATGTGTTCTTTCCAATAGCCAACGTATTCCTTGAAAGGGATCTGCTCCTTTGGATTGGCATTGTACTCCTTGACTTCACAGTTGGCAACAGGTACTACAGCCTCCCCTGAAATATAAACATTTTGGGGGAAAAAAACAATTGACAGCAAATCTAAAACCCCCTGTATTTTGCATCTAAGCTGCACCTGCGCTAGGTGCTGTATAAATATATATGAAGACATGGATTGTTTCATCCACCTCACTTCCCCGAGATCAACAGCATTATTTATATCATGATTAGCGGAAGTCCTAACGATGCTTGCAATAGTGACCTTTCAGCAAGTCTTACCAAGTAAACAGCACCGGGAATGAGATATGGGCTGCTGAAAAAATTATGACTCTTGCAGGATAAAGAGTAGGAAGATGCATGATAGCAGAAGCCTAATTCTCTCCTACTCACATAAATAGACAAGCACTTGAGCATGTGTGTAGGTCAATTCACAAGTTTAAAGAGAAGCAGTTGCATAAATTACAGGACTGTCTAGCTTCAGAGGCCAGGAGGCCAAATGCTGCGTAGGTTGCAGGCCCACAGCCCAGGCAGGCTACATGCTGCACAGACTTCTCGGGACCCCCCAACCATGCAAGTCTCCCTGCTACCACCATCCACCACCATGCGGGCAATTCCTGCCCCCCCAGCTGTTGTCACTAGACCACAGAGCAGTGCAAGGCCCCTCCAGGCCCACAACTTGTACTTTTGTGCAAGCAGCAAGCTCACCTTGCCTCCTGCCCTGATGCCCTGCCCTAGAGACCCCGGATGTAGCCGGAGCAATGGAGGCAGCAGCAGCAGCCAGGCGGGAGCCCGGGTGCCACACTAAATCATTGTGGGCTGCCAATCGGACAACTCTGAATTACACGATGGAACCTAAAGTATGTAAGGGTGGTGTCACATGTTCAACTTAACACTATGTGCAGTTAAAATGGGAGCAAAGGCATGTCCAAGAACTTTAGTATGTGTTTAGTGCCATCCTGGCATTGCAAAGTTGCTCCCTTTCAGGCAAGGATTATCTAACAGACTTACTTCATAGATTCATAGATGTTAGGGTCATAAGGGACCTCAATAGATCATCGAGTCCGACCCCCTGCATAGGCAGGAAAGAGGGCTGGGTCTAGATGACCCCAGCTAGATGCATATCCAACCTCCTCTTGAAATCTTCATATTGACACAACAGGCCAGTGATTTGCAGCTGTTGCAAGTGAACATCTGAGTACACCCTTCAGACTCATTTTTTATTCCTGGGCTCAAAAGCCTGGAGTAGGGTGCAGGGGGAAGGAAAATTACTAAAATCTTTGTCATTTTTACATTCAGAATAATTAAGAATATATTAAGAGTACAACTTACCAAAGGTCCGTAGGAGGTAATCAAAATTTGGTTTTCCATCCCGGGTAACCCAGTTTCTCCTGCTGCCCCAGCCCTCTGTGAATTTAGATGACAATATGCAAGGATGGTTGGGAATTAGATAATCCCTGAAAAAATCAGAGTAGTTGAATGATTCCACCTTTTCAATGAAGTCCACGTGCTCTCGGGGCTTGCAGGCCGTGCCACAAGAGGCTCTGCCGCGGTCATGAAAGTAGGCGGTGGAACAGGCGAACGTTGCCCTGTCCATTCAGATGATGTCGCTTTTCCAGCACTTAAATAAAAAACTGCCGACTGGACAATGCGCACAGATGCTAACGAAGCAGCACAACTGACTGCAAGTCTTTCCTGTGTGTAAAGACTAACATATACTTGATCTGAGCCTTCAAGAGGCCGAGAAGCGATAAATAAAGTCCAGTTCCAAAATGTTGATGCAGGAAAGGCCTTAACCGTCCTTGTTGTGCCTCACCCTACAGTTAGTGACTTTCTTCTGTGCTTCTTGAGGTTCAGGGCCACCTGGAATGGATCTGGAATAGATCCATTTACCCACTTGTCACAGCAATAGGAGTCCCCTGCAAGCCTGTTGTGTCAGCGGTGGAGGATGACCAGCATCTTGCCTCATGTTCTCCTCGTGCTCCTGCCTGGTGCTGTCCATGGGTACTGAGTGTGGGTGGCCCCTGCGCTGTACCTGGAAAGGAACCGCAAGCATGATGACCCATGAGAACACCACAACTGCCATTTACTGGGTCAGACCCAGTGGCAGGACACTCTACGCGAGGGCATGCATCCTTGATGGAGAAGCTTATACTGCCCCCTGATCTCCTTAACGACCTCCGAACTTAATGGTTATAGATCTTAATGCCGATAGTTTCCTCCGCGGGTGCCGGCCCACGGCTCCCCGCTCGGAAAGCGAAAGGCCAGCGCCCGCGGAGGAAACTATCGGCGTGTGTGCAGAAATAACAATACCAGCACAACAAATAACAATAGTAATACATCATAAATAACCATAAAAATAAAATAATTAACAACAACAATCATAATATATAAACCGCAATAATAATAATGAGGGTGATGATAAGCAACAGCAATAATAAATGACAATTCATCTTAAAATTTCACAAAAAAACCCTTTTTTGTGGATTACTTTTATGCAATAATAATAATGATGATGATAAGTAACAGCAATAATAAATGACAATTCATCTTAAAATTTCACAAAAAAACCCTTTTTTGTGGATTACTTTTATGCGATAATAATAATGATGATGATGATAAGTAACAGCAATAATAAATGACAATTCATCTTAAAATTTCACAAAAAAACCCTTTTTTGTGGATTATTTTTATGCAATAATAATAATGATGATAAGTAACAGCAATAATAAATAACAATTCGTCTTAAAATTTCACAAAAAAACCCTTTTTTGTGGATTATTTTTATGCAATAATAATAATGATGATAAGTAACAGCAATAATAAATAACAATTCGTCTTAAAATTTCACAAAAAAACCCTTTTTTGTGGATTATTTTTATCGTGTGCCCCAATCTCACCTGTTTTCGGTGTTGTTGCCCCCCCCCACCCCGATGCACAATGAGGGACCCCCTGATAATTGGGGAGGTCTTTGTGGGCTCTGGGGAAACTGAGGCAGGCTCAGAGCCCCCCCACCGGCCCCCCTGGGGTTGGGGGAGGGGACCCCGTAGGCACCCTTCCAGTCACCCACCTGGTCTCGGGAGCAGCCGGACGCCATAGGGCGGCACACTCCGCCTTCCAGCGCCCTGCGCTGCTCGCACTGCTACCGCCGCCGCCGGTTGGAGGCCGGTTTGGGGGAGCGGAGAGGAGAAGGGAAGAGAAGAAAGAGGTGGCTCCTTCCCGCGCCCGCCCCGTGACTGGCCCGGAACAGGCGCCGGGCGGAACGCGACGGCGCCGGAACCCCCGAGTGCGTCGCGCGTTGCAGGGGGGACGGAATGCGCCGGCGGACCCGCAGCGGGCCAATAGGAGCGCGTGTGGGGCGCAGGCGCAGGAGGAGGACGACGCCGCGGTGTCTGCTTTACCTGCCTGCAGTGGTAGGCGCCGGGTGGGCGCAGGTGAGTCGGAGCAGCTCCCCGCGGGGGCAGGGGTGGTTCAGTCCGGCGGCTTTGTGCACCCGTTGGGGTGGGAGGCGGGACGTACCACATTCTCTCGCGGGGGGAGGGGAGCGGGGGGCTGTTAGAGGCGAACGTCTATGCAGCTGGGCAGCGCCTGCCGCCAGACCCGGGGCAGGTGAGCTCGCTCGCCCGCGTTCATTAGGATCACTCATCAGGATGGCTAATTATGAGGTAATTGTGGTAACTGATACGCAGGGATCCTGGTTGTCTCTGGGTTAAATTTAAAAATCCCCAAGCTTTGGTTTAAAAAAAAAAAAAATCTTCAATTTTTGGGTTGAAACCAACCCCCCCCCCCCCCCACTTTTTTTTAAAAACTTTAA
>NW_005842192.1:1615055-1621516 GCF_000455745.1 Alligator sinensis
CCCCCCAATTTTGGGTTGAAACCATTTGAAAAAAATACCCAATTTTTGGGTTGAAACCATAAACAAACCAACCAATTTTTGGGTTGAAACAAACAACCTAAATCCACATTTTTCTGTGGGTAAAACAAAACACCTCTATAGCTATATCTTAGTGGCGTTTCATTGCATTCACGGAAAAATGTGGATTTTGGGGTTTTGGTTTTTTTTAACCAGAAAATTGGGGAATTTAATTTTTTTTTTTTTTTTTTTTTTAATTGGAGAAAAACAAGGATCCGTGCTAATAAGGGTGGACAATTCTGAAGTAATTAGGATAATGAATCAGGGTGGGCATTTCTGAAATAGGATAATTAACAAGCCTGGATAATTGTGAAATGATTGGAGTGATGAATGGGAATGGTCAATTCCCAATTAATTGCTTGGAGCAGGGGGTTGGACTAGATGTGACCTCCTGAGATCCCTTCCAACCCTCGTTTTCTAGGATTCGGATAGTTAATTAGCGTGGTCAGTTCTGAATTGAGCAGGGGAATGAATCAGCCTAACAAAGCGTATGCGGACACATAGGAATTCATAAAATCATGGAAAATAAAGAAATCGGAGGAGTCCTTGAGAAATCATAACGAATATATTAGAATAAAACTGACCAGCCCCTGTTGTAATGTGCCCACCTCCTACATAGGGAATATAATAGAATAAATGAAATAAATTAGCATCATTTAGGATTAGAAGAATGTATTAGAAGAACAAATGAATGATGTAAAGGAATCTCTAAAATAACAGAAAAAAATAAATAAGTAAATAAATGCTTGGATGCATATCTTGCTGGGATCCACTGACCCCAGCTGACATCCTGCCCCTTGGGCCGGGGTGGTTGGACCTGATGATCTTGTGAGGTCCCTTCCAGACCTAATGTCTATGAACTCTATACATGAGAAGCAGATGAAGGCATTGGAGCAATTAATATATGTAGCATAAATGCATATATTGGGACACGTGGGAAATATTTATTGTGTGTGCCGGGACCCTGTTTATTTTAGGGATGCCATAGCCCAGCACTGAGTAGTTAGTGGGCATTGCTTATATCCTTACCACTTCCCCAACTGAGAGCATGCACTTGAATCATAAAAAATGAGGGTGGGAAGGGAGCTCAGGAGGTCACATCCAGTCCAACCCCCTGCTCAAAGCAGGACCCAACTACATCATCCCAGTCAAGGCTTTATCTATCTAAAAAACCTGAAAGGATGGATATGCCACCACTTCTCTGGATAACCCGTTCCAGTGCTTTACTGCCCTCCTAGTAAGAAAATTCTTCCTAATCTCCAACCTCAACTTCCCTTGCTGCAGCTTGAGCCCATTGCTCCTTGTCCTGTCATCCTATGTCCTCCGACACTTCCCGTGTCTCTGGAGCTGCGTTTGCAAGCCTTACAGAGCTGCTTTATCCATAAGCCTAGCAGTGGCTTTCAGAAGAGTTACTCGGTTGTCTTGATTTCCTGCCATCCACACTTCAATGGGGCTGGCAATGAAACAGAGGTATAGGGTGATTAGAAATGCAACAGAAAAACTAAACAAATTCTGCACCCTCCCTTAAAACCAAACACCAATAAGTGCCCCTGCCAAAGGCAGTGGATTTGTGTGGGGTGAGAGATGAATTTAAAAATAAAATAAAAGGAGGTGCAGGGAGAGGAGGAAGTGTGCTGTACCTCAGTGCTGCAAGAGTGCCCTGCAAGTTGACAGTGAACTTTGCATCAGCAGTCGGCTGGAGCAGCGTGTGTCAGAGGCTGTGAAAAATTAGTCACGCTTCTGTAATGTGTTTCATTCGATGATGCCAAAGCACTTGACAATGGTCAGTGACTCGCCTTCTCCCTGTTATGTAAAAGAAGAACTTCAGTCATGCATTAAGGAACTTTACCAAGGCCGTGGAGTGACTTAGTGGCAGCCTGGGTCTCAACTTTTTTATCCAGTTTCCTTTTCTTTCGATTATGTGCAACTCTTGTGCAGCTCGTTGTGGAGTATTGTGTTCAGTTTGAGGAGGGGGCGTTAATTGTCAGGAATAGTTACAGTGGTCTGGGGTTAAGAGATTCGCAGCATAACTAAGAAGGCAGCTAGGAAAGACTGAGGGGAAAATGTATGTGACTTGTGACTGGAAGAAGTGGTGACTAGGAGAAGATGGCGGTGTAGGGGTGGTAGTAGTATACAAAGATTTGTAATCGTAGGACTGGATGGGACCAATCCTGAGTCACCGAGTTGAGCCCCTGTTGTTCAGACTATCATGTCATACAATTCTTGCCATAAAACAGATCAAGTTTAACCTTAAAACAATTTAGATTGCATTGCCCTGACATCTCCTGGCTGGTTCTTGTACAACCTTGATCTTCTAAAGGCTTATTCTAACTTTCAGCTATATTCCTAGCCAATGTATATCCGTTTGTATTTGTGCTAACATTGTCCTGTAGTGCAAATAATGCTTTTCCCTCCATGCCATTTGCCCCTTGATGTATTTATAGACGGCGATCATATCTGCTCTTAGCCTGTCCTTTGCTAGTCTACCCCCCACACTATTACCCCTTGTCACGTGATGGGCTAGTCATTCCCCTGGACATCAAGGTAGATGTTCCCTGCCCCTGTTTCATTCTTGTCCATATTATTTCAGGTCTCACCAAAGTGTTATATGAGGGCATTAAGTCCTTTCCTTTGCCTACTGGATGTCCTTTGCCTGATGCATATGAAAGATGAAGTAACATTTAGTGTGATACGCTGGGATGTAATCAGGTAACGCAACATAATAGGCCCAAATGAAAGGAAAATACTTGCTGAATTTCAGGCTGGGACTCCTGATATTCAGGTATTAATTTGTGGGATACTTGATCGAAATAAGTGGCCTAAGTCATGCCAAGTCAGGCCACCCAGCAGGTTTTGTCAAGTCACGAGGTCGTGATCTGGGAGGATATGCAGAGTGGGACTCGGAGGGGGGAGCTGGCTTTTCATATCTTACTAAAAGTCTCCAGCAAATATACTATGGGACACAATCTCAGTGTGATCCTGGAAGACGGCAAATAGATTTTAGTTGGCTTCTTTCACCTCTGATATACCTGGTGGAGTAATGTATAACATTTATTATTTATATTTCTAGTAGTCACCTAAAGAACAAATATCAGGGGGCTCCATTGTGTCCAGTACAGTTAAACATATAGTAAATGACAGTCCTTGCCTCAGACTGCCTGCAGTCTAGGAAAAAGGCTGTTAAAACTGGTGGATGAGAAAAAGAAACAGCTGGGGTAGAAGTAAGAGGAGCAGGGGTTTATTATCAGCTTCTTAGCAGTTCAGGAGCAGTAATCAAAACTCATCATTTTTCCAGCCATTATAAACACACAGTGCATGGTTGCAACTGTTTGCTTAAAAGCAGATTTAATGTCTGCTTCCCAGTATCCCCACCCCCCAAGGCTGCCCACTTCTTTTTCTCTTCTTTCTTATATTTTGGCCAGCTCTCATGATCGGGTCATCAAGATATTTGCAGCCTTGGCTTCATCTCATGTAATTGTTATATTCTATTAAACAGTAACCATGTGCTATGCTGTTTTTGACTATCCTTCGCTGTTGAGTGAAGTCATTTCTAAATGATCAATGTATGCACTTTTAACATTTTTACTGCATTTTGGCATCACCTGGAACAAAAAAATGCTACATAAATATGACTGTTACTAAGTGCACAGGTGCAGATATGTCTGTCTACGTGTGTGTGTGTGTGTGTAATATGTGTGTGTGTATATTCTGTATGTGTATATAATATGTATATATGAACAACACGTATATCTATAGAAGTGTGTGTGTGTGTGTGTATGCGTAATGTGTCTCTGTAAATATGTGTGTATCTATATCTTCTACATATTTCTATAGGTGCGTGTGTGCATAATGTCTGTGTGTATAATGTGTGGATATCTATATCTGTATGTATGTATATATAATGTGTGTGGATATCTATATCTATCTGTGTGTGTACACGCACACAGACAGAAACTATAAAAATACCATTTCTGAAGAAATGGTCAGCAATAGATTCATGCTTACACATTCTGATTTTGGAGACAGGACCTGGAAGGAATTTGTAAACCTCAGGGTGAGTCAAAAGTCTTGTGACATAAGAGGTCATATATACACGTGTGTTCAGTAGTCAGTTCTTTTCTTCAGCTGGATAGAGGTGTTTTGACAGGTGCTTGCCTTGAACATATGTTTTCTAGTGTCTTTATTTTTTAGCATTTTTTGCTTTCCTTTTTGGATTTGGGTTTAGTAGAATTTTGCCACTTTTGCAGTCTGTTTGGTTTTTCTCAGACTTAAAGAGAGAGAGCAGTTTTGAATAGGGACAAACGGTTTTAGAAAGATGACAACCCTACGATGGCAGCCTGAGGATCCTGAGCCTGCAGTTCGAGGTAAATAACTTTAGATGTATTTTCTTGTGCCAGTTATGGCAGCCTGGCTGCAAGGCTGCATTTAAGTTGGATTGGGTGCAGCCTTAATTATGTAAAGGAACTGGGAGAAAATACTTTCTGGATGGGAAGCTATTGGATGGTTGCAGTAGAAAGGACAGTCTTGCAGACTTTTTCAAACCTTAAACATGTTTTAACAGTCAGTCTGAGGCTTGATAAACTTTTTGAATCAGTCTCTTTCAAATCTGTACTTTGTAGGATGATGTATTGCTTCTCTCTGGTCTTGAAGGCGTTTTCATCTGAGAGACCATAGGTTCCAGTGAATAGGGACAGCATTGGAGTTGGGAAACATTGATTTTGTTCCAGATTTTGGCATGTGTTCAATATGCAAGTTGTGTACCATCGCTGTGCCTTTAATTTCTTGACATTGATCTTCCCTGAATGAACACAGGTGATAGGAGAATTGTGCAAGGTGCTCAAAAACTATACTTCCTCAATTATAATATGATATGATACTAATATGTAATCCCAATTTTCAGCAGCTGACTCCTGCAGGGAAAGATGTGTTTTGTATGCCATACAATATGATAATTAAAAAACAAACAAACCTGTGTGTGTGCGGGGGGCAGGGATTGTAATCCTACTAGGATTAAACTGCTGCAGTTCTGAACATAAAGCCAGGGCCTACCTTGTACATTTGGAAGTTGTAGGTGGCACCTTTGTTTGCATCAGATACTTGTGGAATAAGGAGCTATACTTGAGTAAAGGTGTTGGAATATGGCCCCGTGTGAGTAATCCTAATGTGAGTAGTCCCTTTGGCTTTAAATGTGACTGGCAATATAAATAATCAGGTTAGAAAGGTTGTTGCCAGGGGTTTATGAATTCCTGTACTTGAGCATAAATGATTTGGTCATTACTAAATGCAGGGAGTTCTGCAGAGTATGGGAATTACAGATTATTGATAATCCAAACCAAGAGGAAAACCTTTCTTGCTTTAGGGTTCCCCCAGGGGAAAGCAGATCCCATTGAAGTCAATTTACTAGCTAGGATCACAGTGTAAACATCTGTCTGGACTAATCTGATGGAAAGTGAGGAGGATTATGTCCTCTTTCTGATCTTTCATTGATAACACTGCATAATGCTCCAGAGCACCTTGAATACATAATGCAGCACTGAGCTGTCATTTTCTTAGGATGCATCCACGTTGTTAAGGAAATAATTAACGCACAAGTGTTTAAATCATTAGTGTTCAATGCGTGCTCATAAGGAAGTGATGGATCACCATCCAGAACATAATGTGGAGATGAAGTCACTTGGGAATGTAGGTAGTTTTAATCATCATGATCATCACCTTGTGATCAGCTATCCTCAGTCTGAGGGCTGGCAACATGATAAACCAGTTCTCTCCACAGTTATTTATTCATCAGTACTTTTTTTTTGTTAATTGTCTTGGCTAATTCTGTCCACTCCTCTTTGTCCTTTTTTTCCACCCTCTTCTTCCCCTCTTCCTCCTTCCACATATCCTGTCTTCTGTAAGCGGTTCCCTTTTTTGACAGCACATCCGAAAAACATTAATTCCCTTCTCTGAATTGGCTTGACAAGGTCTCATGTCACATCAGTCCTCACCAGTATCTACAATCATTAGAGTATTTTTTTTTTCTTCTTTTGGCTGCCCATGGCATTCCCCATTTGTCAATAAGATTGTGTTTCAAGTGTTGCTAGGGGTTGTAATATTCAGGCATAAAAAACTCTAGGAGTAGGAATAAATTAAAAAAGGAGTGGTTGGCACTGTTGGGAAACACAATTTTTATGCTCTGGAGGAATCGTTGCCATTGGCAAGTGCTTTCCCATTGCTCCAAGAATACACTTGGTTTTCACTTGCCTGCCGTGGCAAATGCCAAACCTCTTCTGTGTCCTGCCCTTGATTTCATGTCTCGATCATTTTGAAGGCTTTCCAGGGGAACGGCCAGGGGCTTAAGCTGGAATAGACCCTTCCATGGGCCAGGAACTGGAGCCATTGTTCCAGCCACCAGCGACTGAGAA
>NW_005842192.1:1621547-1624078 GCF_000455745.1 Alligator sinensis
CCTGGCTGTGCGTCCCCCTGCCCATCTGGCAGCTGTGGGGGTGCAGGGATCCCAGGGTAGAGGCAGCAGAGTGGAGAGCCCCGAGCCCACGGTGAGCATCCCGCATCCACCCTCGCTCCACTTCGGCCGTGGCTAGGGGAGCAGGGAGGAGCGGAGGGCATGTGCCACCCACCCTCAGCCTGGCCAGGTCCACCCAGCCTCTCCTGCAGGAGAGAGACACAATTTGTGTTAAATTGCTGGAGTAACTAAATGGTCTGAAAATTGCCCGAGAACTCCTGGTGGGGTTGGAGTGCTGCAGGAGCCGTGATGGCCCAGGGGACGTACAAGAGGCAAGGGTCTTGTGCTATTTCTTACTGGGCCATCTGTATAGTTGGGGGAGACTCCTAGACAGTCTCTTAATGACCCAGGAGAAGTTCCCAGAGTGTTTCTCACTGTCTGATGACCCCCTCTCTGCACCCCGGCTGGGACAAGTGGTAATCCCAGAATCAACTAAAACCCATAGGCAGAAAGACCCCTTACTGGGCTCCACAATACACGACTGTCCTAGTGCCACTGGAGATGGGAGCATCCCACATCTCATGGTATTTGGATCCCCTGCAGGCTGCCTTTAACCACCTCTGCCTTTGCACTGAGGAGGAACAGGGTCCCCCATATCCATTGGGCCCAAAGGGTAGTGGAGACCCTTTAGCAGACACCTATGGGTCCAGCCATGCCTGGGCCTCGTTCAAAGCAGGCCTTGGGGTTACTTGGCTCCAGTGGGACGGACAGTCAGGGTGTTGGCAGGATGGTTGGCTGGTGCTCCTCAAGCCTGGTATCATTGATGCTGCCCTATCCTGAGGACAGGTACATGGTATTCGGCAGTTATCAGGAGGATAATGGCTCGGTCCTGCTTGCTCTGCCGTAGGTAGGGCTTTGACCAAGGCTCCTCACAGTCCTCCAGGTTTGTGATGTTGCTGTGGCCAGACATCTCACATTCACATCCATGCCACAGCCAGCAACAAAGCAGGGCTCAACAGAGGTATCTTTGGCCAGTACAAGCAACAGCTCCTTTAAGAGCACATCACCTGCCAAGCAACCAAAACACGGTTGACATCATGGGCTCTTGTGCCTTCAGGACATCCACTTTGGCTTGACACAGATGTGAATCTAGGTTGTGTCCATGGGTTGTCATCTCTATCATGACTCTGTCATAGGTAGTCTAGTTGTAATGGCTCTTAGGGGCCTGAGGGTGGTCTCTTCACCCCGGATAGAGAGCAGGTCCATGGCCTCTTCTTGCCTCCAGCTTTGCAGGTGCAGACTTTCTGGTGCCCTTGTGGTGGGTGAGTGAGAGGGTGCCTGAGACTGAATCACTCTCAAAGCCAAGCTCTAAGGGGGGTGGTCCAGATGATGTCCACCTTGGTACTCACTGGTGCTGGGGTCACTTCTGCAGCAGGGCTTGTGAGCCCAGAGCAGTGGTGTTGGGAGCAAGTCAGAGTGGTGTGTGTGTGTGTGTGTGTGTGTGTGCGCGTGTGCAAAGCACCGTGGGATGCTGGCATACCAACCCATTCCCTAATGCACTTTGCCAGAGGGTACAGACATGACCATGAAGCGCGTCACAGTTCCTGTGCCATTCAGGGTCATATCTCAGACATTTTGGGCCATTTGTGACTAAGAAAGTGAGGTTATAAATGATACCTAGAGTGCATTAAAGGCATTTGGAGCACTTGCAAGCATTTCATCTGTCCGTACCCTAAGGTTGAGTACTCATAAGAGAGATGCCATTAGGGGTGTCCTTAACCTATGTATGTGCTAACTGACAGATCACTTTGTATGCTTTCTCCCCCATTTTCACTTTAGTTTCTCCTTGCTTTGGAGGTGGCAGTACCCTTGTCCTTGTGGAAGTGAATCTCGAGGGCGAGCTGATGAACGAGGACATACGCATCCATACCTGGCCCTGTTCTTATTACTTGGACACTGAGAAACGATGGGTCTCCGGCAGACTCTCTCTGACTCCTGTCGCAGTCAAATTTACAGCTGACAAGACGGGAGAGCTCCTGGTCCACTTCCATCTGTCCAGCATCAGTGAGATCAAGAAGGAGTCTTCCAATTTAATCTTCAGCTCCCTCACACTCCTGGAGAAGAACACCAAGCACTGGTTCAGCTCCCTCCAGCCCAGTAGAAATGTGGTCTTCAACATCCTCGAACACTTCTGGCGGGAGCAGCTGCTATCGCAGCATGGAGCTGGAGCCCAAGCAGCGTCTTTGGAGATGACCAAAGGGAAAGAACTAACTGGGTTGCTGGCCGGATCCCAGCAGCGGCTGGAGGACACGGCCAAGGTGCTGCAGTACCAGGGCGAGCAGTTTGATAATATCGTGAAAGGACTGAACAAGATTGAGTCTGACATGGATGTAGCCGACAGGTATGGTAGCTGCATTTCACCTTGAACAGTGACTGATGTGCATTGTACCTGTCTGAAACTTTATCATAGGGTTTTCAGCGTTTGCACGTTGCTTTTTGTGCCCTCTTGTTTAAAGATGCGATTCTCCGCTCTT
>NW_005842192.1:1624109-1658096 GCF_000455745.1 Alligator sinensis
ATTAGAAAATGTTGAATGTCTTCGCTGATCTGTTGGCCGCAAATCATCTCTGAGGGCATATGTTCATGCCAGGTAAAAGTCAATCCCTGCTTCATTCACATGGATCCCAGGGTTAGTTTTGTCATAAGGGGGTCCTGCACCCCAAAGGATGGGTGACCGCAGGACTGAGCTCAGCTGCCGTTGCTGCACAAAGTGGACAAAGCTGGAATATTAAGTTGAGGCATCATCCAGCTGTGGATGAGACAAGTGAGGGCTTTGGACTTGAGAGAAGGATTTCTTCCCCCTCGTATGCAAAGCCTGCAGTTTGGGATGGAAGGTATTTTAGCCATAGTACAGCTGTAGCCAGAGAATCGACTGTAGAAATAACACCTGTGTTCTCCATGTGCGTTTTCGTATTGCACTTGTTTCACAGCTAAAATGCTTACTCCTGTTGCATCCCAGCAGACTTTAGGGAACAGTGAGCTGCTGGATCCTGCCTTGCTGTGTGCAACACTGAAGGGCTTGCTAAATTCTGCCAGCAAAACGTGCTTTAGTTGTGATAGAAGAAGCAGAAGACATGGCCCAAGCTCTCTTATCAGATGCTGGAGTACTTGCAATGCTCAGAAATATTTTGCGTTAAATATTGTAGGAAGTCAGATGTCTAAAACCATATCTGCATCTGAATTTGAAAGGTCAGGCTTCACTATTTCAGATGTTTTACCAATTATTGAAACCTGAAGTTAATGCCTTGTGTCTTTGTATTTTTGTATAGTGCAAGAAAAATCCATTGTCAACATGAAATAGGTTTGTAAGCTGATGTGCATGTTAAAGATGAGCAGGGATCCTGTTTTTTTTTTTTCTGGAAAAAAAAAAATCCTCAATTTTCAGTTTAAACAAAAGTAACCCCAAATCCACACTTTTTCATGAGTCAAATGAAACACCACTAATATATAGATATAGTGGTGTTTTGTTTTAATCATGGAAAAATGTGGATTTGGGGTTCCTTTTTTTTAAACCGAAACTTGGATTTTTTTAATTTATTTATTTATTTTTAATGGGAGAAAACCAGGATCCCTGAAGATGAGCTCCTACAAAGTTACTTCTGGAAGGCAGAGTTGCATAAAGCAACTGATATAATGGAGTTCAAACTAGTTTCTTTTGGATGAAGCCTCTGTTTTTGAAAGGATGTTGAGTATAAGGGAAAGTGTTGATTTCCTAATGATCCATGATGATATTCTTTACATCCTTTAATGAGAAGCCAAAGAAACTGTAGGCTTCGGAAGCAGATTTTAAAGCTATATATGTAGTAACAAACAATGGTCCAGAAGGTAAATACGCCTTCATTGTTTTTGGAAGAGATGCTTGTTTTCAATTTAGATGCATTGGGAGGTATTATTTTGTCTTCCTGGATCTGAAAAACAAGTTTTTGAATCTTGGATTTACAGCTGGGAGGAGAATAAAGGAAGACAAACAAATGTTAGTTGAGATTCTTTTTTAGGGTTTAGCTGACATCTTTTACAGCACATAACAATCTTTAGCTGAATCGTGTTTTAAGTCCCCACCTTTCTTTTTGGGGACTCTTTCATTGTTCATTTAATTTTCCGTTTGGTTTTCGTGCAACTGCAGAAATACAAGCAGAAATCATGCTTGTAATACAGGGAAACAAAATATCAATTCTGCTCGGTGGTTAAATCTGAAATAATGCTTATAATATCAGTTGACTCTTATGGTACATTCTTACTTGAATGGCCAGAGATGAGGGAAAACGAGAACTTTCGACTCTCGGACAGTTGCCCTCTTTTGAAAGTTGCTGTGTGAGTAGTAGCTGTGTAGATCATCTTTCTTGCATGCTATTTTCAGTGTTTATGGGGTCCTGTGCAGAAGGAGACCTTGATATATTTGTTTTGCATTAACCCTTTCATATTTTATGCCATCTGGATAAATGGGGTTGCACGAACAATATCAGCTTTGGATGTTGCCCTCACAAGAGAGCAATAGTTTTGCTATTGCCCAACGTAGAACACTTAAGACGTTGAAGTATGTGGTAGTCATTGCTTTTGAGTCTTCTGCAAGAGGTGTTGATAGTCTCCATAAGGATTTTTTGCTGGGGAGAAGAGCAAACTGCAACAGGGAGCCATAGGATCCTGTTTAAGGCATTAGAGAGTACAGCAGACACGACCCACAGGCAGGTGCAAGCAGCTGAACAGGGGCTGGCTGTAGGAAGCAACCAGGGATCTTTAGGGTTGCAAATACCTGCTCCCTAGCAATAAAACAGTAGGGTAGAGCCCAGGGGAGGTAGGAAGGAAACCATAGCAGCTTAGCCGGAGAAACAACAGTAGGCTGCTCATTAAGCTGAAAGGGCAGGCACACCTGCGGCCGGTCAGGGGGACACCTGGTCAGAAGAAGAGGAGCTTGGGGGATATACACCTGGGCAGAAGGACCAGTATGGCTCTGAACTCTACAAGGAGGGGAGCTCCTGCCAGCTCGGGCTGGAAAGGAGCAGAAGCTGTGAGCCTGGAAAGGAGCCCAAGAGGCTGGGAGGGAGCCGGGGGAAGAAGCTTTTGCAGCGACATAGCAAGTGGGAAACGGCTTGCTGGCGACTGTTCCTGACAAGAGGACCCGGTTGTGGCTGCAGCGGAGATTTGGAGGCCATGCAGCAGGCTGTTTGGGGCACGCTGTGTTTCAGGACCTGCAAAGGGGTAGGGGGTGTGAAGGGGCCCCAGGCCAAGGGCTGAGCAGAGCAAGATGGGCTAAGGTCAGGGTTAAAATCAAGATGGGGCCAGGAGCCCAGATAAATAAATAGTGCCTTAGTCGGACCAGGGTGCTGGCAAGCTGGTGAATGAATTGAGAGTAAGACCTGTGCGGAGTGGGCACGGCTATGGAGAAGGCTGGAAGCCACAGTTCATGCCCCTAAGGTGAGTTAGTGTCTTGAGGGCACCTATAGGGATCTGTTAGTGAGACGGGTGCCAGTGGGGCATGGAGCGGTAGTGGATTTTGGGTCTGTTGCTATGAGCCAGACTGGGGGTTGGCCAATGGGTGAAGCTAGGCCAAGTGGGGAGCTGGTGGGCACGGTCAGGGATTGGGAATTGCATCCTAAGGTACACTTAAAACATCCATCAAGGTGGGGCAGCGAGGTGTTTGCTATCCCCAATGGGCTGTGGGGGGCAGGTAGCTTGGCCACTATGGGGTATTGCAGGAGCCAACAGATCTGCCTCTACTTTCACTGAAGGGAGTATAGGATGATGTTCATCTCTGCGCCCACAAGGCTTTTGCACTACTTAAACCCTATTTAAAATTCCAAGGTAGGAGCGATTTTTAAGGGACAGCGATCACCTGAGTAAATGGATGAATTGCACCCTGATCGCTTCATTACTTTTTAAAGGAACTTGAGAGGATGAATGACTGCCTCCAGTTAGCAGATGGATCAAAGGTGCCTTCTAGAAACCTAAAATAAAAGAGTAATGAAATCATTCATTCTAGATAGAAAATAATCCCTTTTGACTAGACATGACAGGTTTGCTAGATCTAGTTTTATACCTAGGTGATATTTCACTCATCTTATGCTCCTAGACTATCACTATTTGTATAGCTGGACTTTTCTTCTATAGAGAATTAGTAGGTATGCTTTAGTAAACCCCGTTGTTTTCAGTAATTAACACGTTAAACATGTGTTTTGATCATCCTATTAGAATTATACATCCTGAAGTACTATAAATGTTGCTATTTACTTGCCACTTTGTTACCTAGGTCTTACCTAGTGTGCGGGCCGCCTCCCGATCCCATCCATGTCGCCATGAGCGGGCCGGGAGCGATATGCGGACCCGTCTTTGCGCACGCGGGCTGTGGCCGGCAGCCCGGGCACGCGGGGTCGGAGAGAACCGGTGGCGAGCTAGAATTAGTTATGGATGCGTAATGGTTGATTTAAAGATTATTTACTTACACCAAAGATGGTCGTGGTGTAGGCTGGACAGTTTCCAGGTTCAGCTCTGCTTAAATCCTCGTTAGAGGACTACGACAATTCGTTCTCAGCCCCGGAGTTATTGAAGCTCCGCGGGTTCGGTTCTTGGCCCCGGAGTTATTGAAGCTCCGCGGGTTCGGTAGTTTC
This sequence comes from Alligator sinensis, assembly GCF_000455745.1. Classification (NCBI taxonomy): domain Eukaryota; kingdom Metazoa; phylum Chordata; order Crocodylia; family Alligatoridae; genus Alligator; species Alligator sinensis. Next base: position 1,628,194 of record NW_005842192.1, read on the forward strand.
TTGTATGGGAAGGGATACGTCTAGGAATTTATCGGCGATGGGGAGAGGCTAGAGGCTGTTCGTTCTTTTCCCCAGAGGTGTTAAATCTCCGCGGGTTCGGTTATCAGGCCTCTATTGCCTTTTAAGAAAAGCGTTGGGTCCGTAAGGATCCGCAGCGCTTAGAGATCTTCATGCTCTTTCTCTCGAACTCCAATTGCTTTCTCTCCAACTTGGGTGGAAACCACCCAAGCTCTCTATACGGCTAGCAAGCCAATCACTAGCCGCCACGTGTGCATGTATTAGAATCGGCCAATAATGTGGCACGAATCTTCATACAAATGGCGGGAACTCCTTGCACCGTGCATTTCTCGGATGCAAAAAGAAATGCACTATGCAAAGAAAGCTTCAAATTGGCGGGAATACTCTTTTGCACCGGGGGTCTCTTTTGCAGCAGAAAACTGTACCGTGCAAAGAAGCTGCAATTTAGCGGGAACATAATTTAGGGGTGCCGAAGCGCACACAAACAAAAAAACCCCACAACTTTGGGTTGTGACACCTAGCAGTATTCACCAGTAGATCCCAAAGCACTTTACAGGTCAGCGTCTTTATCCCCGTGTCTTGGACAGAAAATCTGAGGCATACCAATGAGAAATGACAGCTGAAAGAAAGTATCTGTTTTAATCCTGGTTATTGAAAAATAATCATGTGATGAAAGTGTCCATACTTAATTTCAGCTCAAGAGTGTGCATCTTGAGAAGTTGAGCAGATTTTGATCTATTAATTTTAACTTTCCTGGGTTGAAAGGAAACCCCTGTGTTGGCTTTGCTGTGAGTGTATTTATACTGTGCGTGTGTAAAAACCAGGAGGATTTCAGTGAAACCTTATTAGAGGGATAGTTCTTTAATCAGGGATACTTTCAGGCACATTTTTTAAACTGTTATTACCAGGCATCCTGGCTTTCTCTGATTAAAAAAAAAAAAAAAAAAAATCCCCAATTTTTGGTTTAAAAAACCGTACCCCAGAATCCACATTTTTCCATGATTTAAAATGAAACACTGCTATATTGATATCGGTATATTAAAGGTGTTTAGTTTCATCGTGGAAAGCTCTGGATTTGGGGTTACCTTTTTAAAATAAAAAATTGAAGATTTTTTTTTTTTTAAATCAGAGAAAACCAGGTTCCCTGGACTTATTACCAATTCTTGTTGATTTAGAATAAATCTCTTTGGGCTATGCAGAGTATGTGAGGACATTATTATAAGTGATTATATTTAACTATTGTAGCGACTCTCAACCTTTTTAGACTCCAGGCACACCTCAGAAAATGCCACCTCTTAGTTTTCACTTGTTTTTTGGCTACAAAAAATACTGGAGCAATTCTTCCATTGCAGAGAACTCAGAAAGATCACAGCAGGAGAGAATATTTTTACCACTACACATTCCTGTTTTAAATCTCTGGTTTATCTTAGAAAAGTTTATTAAAGAGGCCATCCTTAATGGACTGGCCGACGCCAACATCTTAAGGGATAGCCAGCACGGGTTTGTTGCGGGTAGGTCTTGCCTGACCAATCTCATTTCCTTCTACGACCAGGTGACCTATCACCTGGACAAGGGAGAAGAGATTGATGTCATATATCTTGACTTCAAAAAAGCCTTCGATCTGGTGTCCCATGATCGCCTCTTGGAGAAACTGGCCAATTGTCGCCTTGGGTCCTCCACGATCCACTGGCTGGAAAATTGGCTCCGGGGTCGGACCCAGAGGGTAGCAATCGATGGAAGTCACTCATCGTGGTGTCCTGTGACCAGTGGGGTCCCCCAAGGCTCTGTCCTTGGACCCATACTGTTCAACATCTTCATTAATGATGTGGACACTGGAGTCAGAAGCAGACTGGCCAAGTTCGCCGATGACACCAAACTTTGGGGCAAAGCATCCACACCAGAAGACAGGCAGGTTATCCAGGCTGACCTGGACAGGCTCAGCAAGTGGGCGGACGAGAATCTGATGGTGTTCAACGCCGATAAATGCAAGGTTCTCCACCTTGGGAAAAAAAACCCGCAGCATCCTTATAGGCTCGGCAGTGCTATGTTGGCTAGCACTATGGAAGAAAGAGACTTGGGGGTCATCATTCACCACAAGATGAACATGATTCAAAAAGGATGTGGAGAAGCTTGAGAGAGTCCAGAGAAGAGCCATGCGCATGATCAGAGGTCAGGGAAGCAGACCCTACGATGACAGGCTGAGAGCCCTGGGGCTCTTTAGCCTGGAAAAGCGCAGGCTCAGGGGTGATCTGGTGGCCACCTACAAGTTTATCAGGGGTGACCACCAGCATTTGGGGGAACGTTTGTTCACCAGAGCGCCCCAAGGGATGACGAGGTCGAATGGTCACAAACTACTTCAAGATCGTTTCAGGCTGGACATAAGGAAGAATTTCTTTACTGTCCGAGCCCCCAAGGTCTGGAACAGCCTGCCACCGGAGGTGGTTCAAGCGCCTTCATTGAACACCTTCAAGATGAAACTGGATGCTTATGTTGCTGGGATCCTATGACCCCAGCTGACTTCCTGCCCTTTGGGCGGGGGGCTGGACTCGATGACCTTCCGAGGTCCCTTCCAGCCCTGATGTCTATGAAATCTTGTGAATCATATTTGCATACCTTACAGTGCTAATAGTATACAGCATCCTTGCAACACCCTTGAAGGCACCCCAGGGTGCTGCAGTACCCTGATGAGAATCACTGAACTATTAGAACAATTATCTGAGGTCTATTGAAGTCTGCCTGACTTGAACTCCGAACCCAGGTTGAGTGGTGGGGTTTAGTTTCTTCGTTTGTTTTGGTGATAAACTCTAAATTAAGCAACTGCCGTGGGGTCAATGCAACAATTTTTTTGTTTCAGTTTCCAGGCCTGCCTTATGCAGCGGGTCAGACAAGAAGATTATAAGGTCCTTTCTGACCTTAAGATGTGTGAAATTTGGACTCTAAGAGCTAAGATGCTTTTTAAAGGAATACGGACTAATCTGTTGGCAATGGTGATTTTTGTGTTGCTCTTTATTCTGGAGTATTGGTGGCTGTGAAAGTTTTGTACTATGGAGGCACCCTATTAAAGCAGTAAAGAGATCAATATGTTAATTTGCTTTCCTTTTGCTAAGAAACAGAACTTCATCATTATTAAATACGAGAAGCACACAGCAGCATCTGTAAACGCTCAAAACTCAGACTGATCTCACCTTGCCCACGTGTGACACCATTTTTGGATGATGGCAGAGCCCAGATATTTTATGAAGTTAGGATTTTTTGCCCTCTGTGCAAGTGAAGGTTTGTGAACCAACATGGGCTAGGTCTAGAATTTCAACAAGGGGAGGTGCAGATGGTGAGGCACATCATCACCAGGGATGCTGGTTTTGTCTGATTTAAAAAAAATAAACAAATAAAAAAAAATCCCCAATTTTCAATTAAAAAAAAAAAAAGTAACCTGAAATCCACATTTTTCCATATTTAAAATGAAACGCCACTAATATATATAGATTTAGTGACATTTCATTTTAATCATGGAACAATGTGGATTTTAGATTATTCTTTTAAAACTGAAAATTGGGGATTTTTAAAAATCTGACACAACCAGGATCCCTCATCATCACGCATAAAACAACAGCTATCTTTCTGGGGTCATCTGACCCCAGCTGACTCTTCTGCCCTTTGGGCAGGGGGCTAGACCCAGCGAATCTCACAAAGTCCCTTCCAGCCCTAATGTGTCTGAAATCTATGACATGCACATTTTTCTGCAATTAAACATAAATTAGGCACTTGACTAATATGCTAGGGGCCTTGGGCTGTATTATTCTGTTTCATATTGAAGCAAAAGCAAATCCAACTCCCTTAGAACATGTTGAAAATGATCTGCAGGGCTGTGAAATAGGAGCTTTGTTGCCAGGAGGAGCTAACGGATGGCAGAATTGCAGAGCAAAGGATAGCTTGATTGGTGGAACATCAAGACTTTTAAAAAGAAGAGAGGGTCGTTAATGAAGAGTGGGGAAGGGAATAGGTTATAATGAGCCATTAAGTCATTAGATTCCCTCAGCACTGCCTACCTAGAAAGGCTGCCACCACCCAATTTGGGTGGAGCAGGAATCAAGGGAAGGTGCAAGTGCACCAGTGACTCCCCCACCCCCAGGTCCACCGCTCTGAACCAGCCTGGGGTATCTACAGCCCCAAGCAGCTATTGGGGCCAGCTGGGATGCTCCAGCTGTGTGAAGAAACAAGCACACCCTTTTAAAATAGAAGCCACATTAAACAGTTGAGCAGCTCACCCTACATTTGGGAACTGGCCATGAATTGCGTGGTTTGCAAAAGACCTGGGTGTATATATAATGTGGATTTTGCTGCATTGTCTTATTATATCTACAACATAATATACAATACACCAAATGTTGCTCTCGTGCCTGAGCATAGAGGTTTGAGGGGGTGAAGCTAAGTCTGACATGCAAGCAAGGTATTGCAGAGACCAGCGAGTTTATCCATTTGTTCCAGCACTACAAGGTGTTTTAGATGCAAGATTAGGTCCCAGCTCTAAGGAAAATCCCCAGCCCTGAACCTGCAGTTTGCACTATCAGTGAGCTCTCAAGAAGCCAAGAAGAGTTGCTCCAACCCTACAGTAGGTTTAGTACTGCATATTGTGATCATAAATCAGACTTGCAGCACCCCAGCCTTAATCTGGGGAGGTTGAGTGCGCTTGCAGGCCCAGTTCTTCTCTGCCTGCAACATCATGGGCTCTAAAGCAGCAATTGTGTGAAACTTTTGACTTCTCTTGCTTCAAAGCCTACTGCATCTCTCTCAGTGCATTTTTTGTTTGAGAAGTTTTACTGTACCTCCATAGTCAGCCTGAAGCTCCTGGTCCATTGCTTTATCTTCCATGCTACGTATGTCAATACACAATGGTTGTATTGTAGTTGGGTGCAGGTTCTTGCAACAGTTTTTTGAACTACCATTTTTTATTCATAAATTCAGTGACTTTTTCCCAGTATCTATTCTATTCTATTCTATTCTATTTATCCTTTCTATCTATCTCTTAAAGTAGCTTGATTTTATTTTTATTTTTTTAATTTTGTTTTTTACCCCCTGGGCAGGGTTTGAATCTTGAGTAGAAGTCTGATGGCTAGTGAACAAAGAATATTCAGTGAATATTCCTCTTTTAAACTGGGTCTGCTGCCAAACTAATCAAGGTCTCGAATTCTCAACAGCGTTTCTACTTGTGCAAGTGCCTGTTTTTTAAAACATCCGTACCAGGATAGCCCCAGCACAGTGTGTCGCTGCATTGGGTGGCACCCCTGCCAGAGGACAGAAAAAGCAACAAACACGTTAATTCAAAATCGTCCCCCACAAATTCCAATAAACTAGTAAAGCTTGTAAAGCGAGTTGTTGTTTCAAGAGGTCTTTTGAAGTTTTTCAGTAGTAAATGCAATCCATTGTGCACTTATTATGTATGTGAAGGTGTTGCACGTCTTCATTGCAACATTTTTCATTTGGGATGATTTTGCCTTGAGCAGAGGGGACTGGACTACGTGAGCTTGTGAAGTCCCTTCCAGCCCGACTTTCGTATGACCTTATATTTTGACCTATTCTCCCAAATGGGGGAGGACTTGGACATCTCTTCCCTTCATTGGTAGGGTCTATCATAGGCAGTGGAGGGGAGACTGGTCTTGTACCCTTCTACTCTCCTTATGTTTAAAACGCAGTGGCTAATGGTGAGGGAATAGCCCATTTGGAAAAGGATGTCAAAAAAAGAACAAATCTCATTGAGGGGAAAATGCACGAAGAGCATCTCCTCCTGTTTCTACCCGCTGATTCTCAAACTTTGAGCAAAACTCAGCCCTTCTGGTTAACAAACTCAAACACCCATAGTCCAAAGTAGGAGGCTTGATTCGCTGGTTCAGTTTCCAGCTCTGACATGGACCCGTCTTGGGCAGCTTCTCTCTTGAATTTTCCACTTTCTAAATTGAATAAAATGGAATTTAAGATAAAGGACATTGTTGGCACGAGAATAAATGGGTTCAAAGTAGCTGTGAATACATTTAAGATGGGAAATTTCTTCTGCTCAGATCAGTGAGGTTTTGAAACAGCCTGTCCTGCCCCTTTTGGAAGGCTACTTTCCAGCTGAAGTTTGTGAACTGGATTACATGATACAATTGCTTTTGCCAGAGGATTGGATTCAGAGTGTGATAGACAGGGATCCTGGTTTTCTCTGATTTAAAAAAAATCCCCAATTTTCAGTTTTAAAAAAAGTAACCCAAAATCCACCTTTTTCCATGATTAAAATAAAACACCACTAATATAGCTATAATGGTGTTTCATTTTAATCATGGGGAAAAATGTGGATTTTTGGGTTATTTTTTTTTAAACAAAAATTGGTTTTTTTTTTGTTTTTTGTTTTTTGTTTTAAATAGGAGAAAACCAGGATCCCTGGTGATAGGTCTGTGTAATTCTGTTTCGCTTAAGGGATGTCAAGGCTTTTAGCTATTTTTTTTATAGTGTTTAGAGATCTTTTGATGTTTAATGCTCTAACATGCAAAGTGATTTTGTTTTGTTTTTTTAAATGCTTATAAGAATAAAATCTGTTTTCTAGTGTTTTTCTCCTTCGTTAAAACAGTTAATTTGCTTTGGATTAAGAGGATGGCATGGACTGTCCACTGACTTGCTTTCTTTTTACGTTATGCTTTTCATCACTAGATTGTTGACTGAACTCGAATCTCCTTCTTGGTGGCCGTTTAGCAGCAAACTCTGGAAATCACCACTGGAAACAAAGCCAAAGGAAACTGCCACAATTTCCAACTCGAAGAACCAAGAGGAAGTTCTTCTCAGGATCCCAGTTATCATCACCTACAGAACAGATGCTAGCGTCAAGCCAGGAAAACTCACGCTCCTGGTTTCTGGCTTGGAAATCAGTGACTGCAATTCTCAGGTCATTCACCGGTTCGAATTGAAAGACGTAGATGATATCAAAGTGCATACGCCATATGAGATCAGCGTTCGTCAGAGGTTTATTGGCAAGCCAGACATCTCTTACCAGCTGCTGTCAGCAAAGATGCCAAACGCCATCCCGATCTTGGAAATGCAGTTTAGCAAGAAGATCCAGTTTCTGGAGGATGCGTTGGGATTTGTCTCCACGAGGAAGTCTCCCCAGGCGGATTTGGGCAGTTCCATTTGGCAGGCAGGTAAATGAGAAACAAAGCGATCTGCCAGGAAGTCGGTTTGTCGACAAACAACATTCTTTAATTGTTGACAAAACTTAGAGGAACGCTATGTAGGTCTTACAGTGCCAGTCTCTTCCCACTCTTGGCATAGTCTAACGGAGATGAGATCAAGCCAACGATAACAAAGAAAGCTTTGATAGGAAGAGATCGTTGTCTGCCAGCTTCAAGGGGAACTGGCACTTGTGTACGAGGGCAAGGGGTGGGGTGTGGAGATGGAGATGATATGGGCAAACTTGCACTGAATATGCTTGGATTATAATTTCACCTGGGTTTGATTTATTTTTTCTGTTTTCAGGCCTACCTTTTCATAAGTCATTAGCAGGGATCCTGGTTTTCTCTGATTTAAAAATATCCCAATTTTTTAATTAAAAAAGTAACCAAAAATCCACATTTTTCTGTGATCAACATGAAATGCCGCTAATATCTCTCTCTCTCTGTCTCGATTTATATAGTGGTGTTTCATTTTGATCATGGAAAAAAATAACACAAAGAAAGTAACCTATTAAAAAAAGTAACTCGACCCCAAATCCACATATCCACGATCACCACTATATCAAAATCCACATTTTTCCATGATCACCACTGTATATATGTGTGTACGCACGCGCGCATGTATATATACATGTATTGGTGATCACGGAAAAACGTGGATTTTGGGTTACTTTTTTAATGCGAAAATTGGGGATCTTTTTTAAATTGGAGAAAACCAGGACCCCGTGCCATTTGCAGTTATGGGCTGTTTGAATTTTGGGTGCCTTATTGGAGACATCCTAAAAGGGAAGGGTTTTTTTTCAGAAACATAACTGTTTTGTCAGGGTCAGAAATCGAGTTGTTCAAACTCACTGCTGGCAGCATTGAAAAAATGACGAGCTGGGATGTGAGCTTCTTTCAGCTTCTGGTCTCCATTTTTTAGTTGCTTTTAGTTTCGAGTCCATTGCCTTCATGCCTTGCTTTTGACTAAGGTTGTTTTCCATCCATGCCTCAGTAGCATGTATCCTAGCCTTTTTTCCTTTTGGATGGCAGTCACAGCAAGTAGCTGTACACTGAACCTGTCATTCATTTAATTACAGCCTGTTTAAAACTGCTGACTTCCAGCTCAGCGGGACTTAAAACAGGCAAGGTGTTAAACACCAACTTCAATAAACTTGACCACAATAATAACAGACCATGTAGCAGCAGAGCTCCCTTCATTCTGCTTCCTGTAAGACGGAGCTCATTTTAAAATCCATAATCTTTTGTGCACTAAAATATACCGGTTAACAGTAACCAGATGAATTCAGTCTAACTACTATAAGACAAATGCTGAGAAACTTTTCCACAACAACCAGAATATAGTTAGCCATTTGCACTTCTTCCTCTTGCTATTTCTGCTAGCATCAGCTTCTTTAACCTGGGTGGGAGAAAAATGGGGTTAACCCTGATTCCCTTTCAAACATAGATGACCCTTGGGTAACATGATGGGGGGGATAAAGATTAGTATCCTAAAATAGTAGGTAAGACTCAGTTAGGTCCGGAGGATTTGAAGTGTATAATTAACCAAGGAACAAACCTGTTAAATGGATACGTTCCCAGCACTTTAAGCATTGAACTGCAACAAAAAGCCGACAGAAAGCTTGCTGTGCACCAGACTAAAATTGGATTCCAGCAGGGAGCAAAATGTTCCCTTGCTGACCAGTCATCAAGGACTGAGGCTTGGAAAAGCTTGTTAATTTTTAAGGAAGTAACTCTTGGACACCTGGCACCAAAATGTCAGCACAACAGCTTGGAGGGAAAACAACCTGCTGATTTCTCAGCACTAAGTTATGCAGGCAAATTGGTGTTCAGTTCCTGATGGTCTTAATGCTGGTTACATAAAATAATTAGGTATACAGCCTTACTTGCCTCATTTCCCACCACTCTGCTCTGTTTGCATCTGAGTCAGTAAGTTTGAAGAAGTTGTTCTCCTCCCCCCTCCCCACCTGCGTTTTCACTGTTTAAGTTGGAAACGCCAGCGAGAGCAACTGGAGGTTGTGGAAATCTTGACTTCTGCAACAACACCAAAACTTCTCCCTTGTTTGTTCAGTCCACATCCTTTGCCACTAATACTTCTTGCCACGAGATGGCAGTCACTGACTGCGTTTCAATCTCTTTTTTTTTTTTTTTTTCTCGTCCCTTCCTGTGATGGAAAAAATACTGTTTTTTGTTTCTGTTTTTTTTCTAAAGGGGGGGGAAGGAATGTCAGCTTTTAATTCCTAGACTAGATGGATTTTCTGTAGAGATACCATCACATTTATTAACTTTGACAGCAGACGCTACCCCATAACATGCCATGGTTTTGAGTATTCGGGACTGTGCAGATTTTTGGTACAAAATAATGCCATTTTAATACTATTCATTCCATCTAGGAAAAGCTCACACCAGCTGCAGAGACTTCCTCAGCCTGACGAAGGGTTTTTAAACCCGAAAGCTTGCTAATTTTTGTTTTCCAGCTATTTAAGTTGGTGTAATAAAAGATATCGGTTTACCCAAAGAACCTTGTCTGCCTTTGTCCTTAGACCAACACGGCTACAACCTACACCCTGCCATTTTAATACCCATCCAAAAACAACCATTGACATGGTCCTAAAGCAAGTTAACATCCCATACAAACTGTCGCTTTCTTGAACCAGTTTTCAGATTACATTGGATCTGCTGGTGAAGCCTTATTCTGTTGGCCAAAGCCGTAACTGGTGTTTAACCACCTACTGTTACCTGCTGCTTCTTCCTTAGTAAGATTTCTACCCCGCTGGACTGGACTTTGAGGCTTATCCAGTCCTGTCTTCAGTGAAGTGTGGTGATAGCTACTTCAGAAGAAGATGTGAGATGTCCTGTAGTGTGTTTTTGGGGTAGCTTGTTCCTGGAGGAAGTGTCCTCTTAACCCCCGCTACTTAGAAGTTTCCTTATGCCTTAAAGCCATGAGGGTTTTACCCCTTCCAAAGCTCATCGCTGTTGTATTGGGGGTATATTTGCTTTTCATAGAAATGTCCCAAACCTTCTGAGGCCTCTTAAGCTCAGTGAAATCGTATGGCAGTGAGCTCCACTGTCAAGATGTGAACTATATGAAGAAAAACCATTTCCATTGATCAGTTTTGAATCGTGCCGTCTTTCCATTTAATTGGATCTCTTTCTTATTACAAAGGCGGGTGGGAATGCCGCCTCTGTCCAGTTTGCTGCCCTGTCTCCTTATTCTTTGTGTCTCTCTGCAGATAAACAGAGCGGAATACATAGATTTCCTGTCTTGAAATGCATTTATTCATTTTAAGCAGCAGTTGAGCAATTTATAAACTCAAAGAGACTTGTCTAGCCATTTGCTGCAATAGGCATAGGGGTTTTGTTCCCCACCCCTGCCCTCCATGTTTCTTTAAGCATGATAAGTGTAGTAATTTTACTGCAAACAGTATTTAAAAAAAACAATACTTGATACCTCTTGGATCAGAATTCAAGAGGGGAGCTTGGACAGTGCAAGCAGTCCCACCGTGAATGAGTTGCTTGTCTGCGTCCGAGTCCAGAAACTAACAGACTGATAACCAAATAATTCCAAGGGATTATGAGTTCGCAGTAATTACTTGCAAGGGATTTAGATTTTTGTACTTTTAGTTTAGCTTTTGTCTCCTTTTTCATTAAGGAGTAATGCTATCCAAAGTAGTAGCGTATGTGCTCAGGCGGCCAGCCAGCTTGGCACCAGTTCCTTGGGCCCGGAGCGAGCTCCAGCTTCCGACTGGCTGACTTTCTGTCCTGATGTCTCTAGCAGCTGTTGTCATCGTGCCACGCTAGGTCAGGCCATGCGATAGCCAGCAGCAGCAGCTTCCTTCGCTCGCAGGGCCCCTTTAAAGGGGGAGACCTCTTCGGGGATGTCTGGAGTGTCTTCGTGCGCAACTATGTTCGGTGCTAAACCCCCGAGACAATCTGCATGACAAAGAATGGCCTTTAATTGTAGCACTGATCTGGGCTGAGAGGGATCAGATATTGCAATAGGAGCCAGGGCTTTAAATAAAGGACAGGTGGCACGCTGCTTGGGGAGTCAAATCCGTGCTCCTGCACTGAGTAGCTGGGGGCGTGCTGTTATCGTCAGTATTGGCCTTTTGTTCCGAGGTTTAGATGACATGATTCGCAGGTGTTCTCCGGACTGACGTGCTACAAACTGAACAGGCCAGTGAGTGAAGAAACATAAAGAAAGCCAACACTTCTTTCTTTTCCTATTAGAAATAAACACTTTGTGGTGGTTTTTTTTGTTTTTGTTTTTTTTTCTTCCAGTGCCTGTTGGTTCAAATAGCTGCCTGAAAACCAAGAGGAATGCTCTCTGGCCCCTTGATATTAAGGAACCTGTCCGGGGGATGATGGTGTTCTTACAGAATGGGAGCTTCTACACGTGCCAATTTAAGGCACGTTAGCTATTTTTAAGGCCCGTTAAGGGTGCGAGTCTTTGTGTGCGCATCCTTAATGCACCTTAAAAATGGCCATTTTAGGCTAATCCTTCCTAAATTTGATACCTGCATAAAGCAGATATTAAATTTAGGTGCAATTAAAATGCATTAGCATATGTGTAGATGTGCTAATACACATTAATGCGGTGTGCGTCACTGGAGATGCATTACCTTAATGCACATTACCACGCCTACATGTGCGCTAATGCGACTTTTGTGCCTAAAATTGAATGCTCATTAGCATGCCGCATTAATGCGCATTAAGCATTGAGTTTAGGCATGCATAAATACATGTGTGGACACGCCCAATGAGCCTGCAAAGTAGGGACTAGTGTTTTGTAGACGAGGATTTTCTTTTCTTTTCCTTATTTTTTTTGGAGGCCAGGCAGGTTTGTGAATGTGGTGATTCTCCTTTTAACTTTCATTTGCCTCTCAAGAGAAGCCCGCAGGACACTACTGCGGTGCTCTCAGTTGGCTCACCTGTATTTTTCACTTGCTACAGGCAGATGGCAGTGTATGACTGTGTGAATTTCTCTTTTCAGCCACTGGGCTTATTGAAAGTGTGGCGCAACCCAGACCTTCATCAGGAGAAGAAGGTGGCAGCAGCAAGCAGGTTCAAATCCAAAAGCAAGAGCAGGTCTCGGAGTCTGAGACGCAACAAATGAGACAGGTACCTTCAAGCTGAGCCTTGGTTGAAACGGCGTGTAATAAAGCTTGTTCTTTCTCTGCCCTCCTCGCATATTGTATGTGCTGTGAATAGATGCCAGGTTCATCACCAGCTCTTATATATAGCAGTCTTCAAGTATTATAGGTCAGGTCTTCTATCAAGACTCAAGCTAGCTTCTCTTGGTCTCTAAGGCCTGCACCACACATTACCCTTAAGATGTGATTGACTAGTTAATCATGTCTTAAGTTGTAACCTAGCCGCATGTTCAGTCAATTAAGTGATAAAAGGAGGAATAAACAACAGTTATTCCAAAAAAAAAAATGTGGAATAACTTTGTGGCTTGCTCCTTGCATGCCGTTAATTGAATGTGTGTCCAGGAGCCACCGCAGCTGGGAACGCTGTCAGCATGCTCCTCGGTCCAGGGGGAGCCCGCAGTCATCATCCCGGGCTCCCTCTACACAGGCAGTAAGGCCTGATGGAATCAGTTATGCTTCCTGCCACGCCACATATCTTTGACATGGGATAGGCATATTAATGAATAGGCAAGCAGATTAAAAAGAAGCCATGGATGTCTTTAGCTGAAGGCCTCTTGCTAATTTTTTTGGTTATCAGAGCAAAAACATTAACCCCTATCTGGGGTGGGACACAGTGAAACCTCTCAAGTTTGTGCCGTCTTCATTTTACACTGAAAATGGAAGGCTTATTAAGTGGTTTTGCAAGTCATGTCGTGTAGCAGTGCCTCGCCTCCAGCTTAGACCTCTTTACATTATATATAAACATTTTATGTAGTGTAGTAGCGTCTCTGGGCATCACTGTGCTAGGTGCCCCATGAGCATGTAATAGAAGACAGCCCCTACCCCAACCCCTAATTTTATCTGTAAGGTTCAACACAGAGTTTGTTAGCACCACACATGCACAGACCCTGATGATTATTAAAGCCTTGGAGAGCAAGGCAGATACTGATGGGTACATGTGATATCAAAAGCACAAGCAAACTGGCAAAGCTGGAGACTGAAGTGTTTTATTTTATTTGCTGAGAACCTATAACTTAATAAATGCAGCCTTTTTAGACCAACATAATTTTAATTTATTTTTCTTCCTCATTAACATGGAGATTATATTAGGAGCTGTTCCTGTCATTCTCCGGTTCCTGTCTCTCTGCAGTTTAGTAATAGCATCGTTTGAAATGGCTGCTTGCTCTGCTGCTGCTTGTTTGGTCTGCAGTTGTTCATTCCTGTTCATTGTTAATCCCAGACAAAAAAAACCCCAAAACAAAACCCTTTAGTTAACACATCAGTGCCTTGTGAATGGGTAAGAATGAAAACCTTGGGAGAATATGATGCTTATTAAAATCACTATTACAAACTCAGTAGAGTTTGGCCTAAAGTTAACCATACTGAAACCCTAAGGTTTTGAACATCTCTCCCAGCAGGAAAGCAGACTAAAGACCTGTTTCAATAAAATGAAAACCTAAATTCCCATCTGGTATTTAGCAACTTTTACCTGGTTGCCAACAGCAGTGTTCTGATATTTCTAATCCAGCTGGCAAATGTTTTGCAACATGACTGCCGATTTTGAGGGACTTTAATTTTGCGGAGGTCAAACTAAGAGGCTTTGCAAGGGATGTTGTTTGTTTTTTCTCCCAGAAAAAGCTGAATACCCATTTCTGCAAATCAGGCCCCTTTCAGCTCTGTTGACATGATGATAATAAATGAGCTCCCCAGAATGACTGTGGGAGAATAGCTGCACCCCACACTTTCCCTCTCCTGGAATCAGTTCCCAAGTATGCTATTTTTTTTTTGTTGTTGTTCAAAATATGAGACACAAATTGAATTTTACAAGGGTCTTGCAATGGAAGGTTGTTTGGCATTTCTAGGACCTTCTGCTTTTGAGAGAGGATAAGGGAACGAAAGAGTGCAAATTATGGAAAACACAGCAATTGGAATGAACTTGGCCTTTTTTTGAGGGAGACTGCTTTTGTGCTTGTGCCTCATCCTCATTGGTGCAGTTATAGTCTATCTGCAATTCAGCCTAGCACACACCTGGGTTAATTTTTTTCTCTCCTAAAGCCATCGGTCCTGTAACTATATAGTTAGGCTTTGCACCTCTACCTGAAAAACTATGTGCACAGCGCCTTTTAAAAAGGGCCACTTAGGAATCTTTTTCTCCAGGTCCAGTTTAGGAAGAATAGATAGTCGTTGTCAATGTTAGGATGTTTCTGTCCACCAGTTTTCTTTATTCCAGAGCTGTAGAGAAGAGTTGAATAGCATGGAAACCCATGCTAACCAACTCCTTTTCCCCATTGGGAAGGGCATGTAGTGGGTGGAATAGATTAGAAAGGAAGGAAGTATGTGGAGAGGGAGGAAGGGAACACAGGAATGATTTAAGGGGCAGATGCCTACTAACAAAAGCAGATATGAAAGGTATCGGGGGCAGGGGAGGGCATTTCCATTGGGGTCCATAAGCAACAACCGCATATCAAATTCTTCCCAGCTCTTTGGAGGACACTTCTTGAGAATGCAGCACATGGACTTGTTACGAAGGTATCTGGCAGACTTCTTCATGAGCCAGGAGTCTGTTATTTTTGCCCCATAGGTATGTTTTTTTGCTGGGAAGCAGCATCGCTCCATAACCCAAGTGCAGAACTGGGAATCAGGACTCATATTCTGCTTGTGTTTTTGACACACTAGATTACCTGGACCAAAACACTTCACCTTTGTCCAGTCTTCTTCCTCTGCAAAATGGATGACTGACTGCCTTTGTGGAGCACACGAAGGAAAACAATGATAAATATTAATGTGTTTTCAACTGAGATTGTAATGATGGCTTTCACCTCTTTGAAAATTAGTTTATAGTATTTAGGGTCCAGATGTTATTTCTTAGTGATCGTATTTTCCAAATATTCTCAAGGGTTGAAGCTAAATTTTCCCTTTTATTTTTCAACTTTCTTTGCTTTTATGCTAGGGACATCAGAGGCCTTTGCAGAGCGTTTACTGGAGTGGATGGAACCAGTGGGGCATTTTAGGCTAGTAGCGATGAGGGAGATCTTTAGCAAAGCAAGAAAACTTTTAAACAATGGGATAGGCCTGAGAAGCAACTCTCTTGCACTCGCAATTCTCGCTCGCAGTTGTAGACGTAGATGTTTTGCAACCCAAAGAGCTGAGTGATATTAAATGTCTTTCATTAGAGCTGGAAGGCTGGAGCAGTCTGGAATTGTGATTGGGTGCCTAAGTGTAAAGCTTTGCCAGGACTTCACCAAGGGACCTTCATGTTAAAAACACAGTGTTTTGCGGCTGTGTGGGCAGGTTTCCATTAACTGTGCTACAGATCTGCAGAAAGAAGCCTACTGAGTTCCTGTGGTCTGTGGCTGAGCCT
Source organism: Alligator sinensis (assembly GCF_000455745.1). Lineage (NCBI taxonomy): Eukaryota > Metazoa > Chordata > Crocodylia > Alligatoridae > Alligator > Alligator sinensis. Next base: position 1,643,901 of record NW_005842192.1, read on the forward strand.
CTGTCTACCGGCAAACCATGGCTGACATAATGTCACTGGGTGTGGGAGGGGATATGATAATATTAGCTTAAGGACTGTGGTTCGGGAGGGGGAGTGGGATTTTGTTCACTAGCCTTGGTTTGGCAAAGCACATCCAATGCTTTCTAATTTCCGTTCTGTTAAACTTTTCCTGCCAAAGAGCTATTACCCTTCTGTTTACTACATCTGCAGATTGCATATACCATAAAGCAGAAGATACTTTCCAAAGACCTTCATTTCCAGAAGGTTTGTGAAGACCATGGTTTTTCATGCATGTCCTTCTTCAGTCCCTCTTTGGTGGGTTCCAGCTTAACCTTCATTTGGGTGCTACCCGTATGTCTCCCTAGGAGTCGGTGTACCTTTGTCTTACCTTTGTTTTCCATCTCAGGAAAGCCCAACCATGATAAGGCTAAAGGAACACCAGTTAGCAGTAGACCCGTTCCTCTGAAGTGCAAAAATAGCTTTTTTTTATTTCCTCTTTTTGCAGTTTGAGCATTCCTTCACTTTTAATGAGACAAACAACCCATGCAGGAAATCCTGAAGAACTATTTGGGTGCTTTGTTATTTCAGTCGAGACGAAATACCTGACTTTTCAAAGGTACCGACCTCCCACTGACTTCAGACGCTGCGACGGGTACTTGGCACCTTCTGAACGCTGGGCTTTCTACCTTTCCCTCTCCTCTTCCCCAGCCAGTCTGATATAGAGGAGACAGTGAGAATCGGAGATTATATAAATGAGGCAAACAATGTCCTTTTCCTTCTGACCTAACAGCTACTGTACCAGAACGTCTCGCGTTTAATCTGATCGCTATCAAATGTTCCAGACAGTGCACACGCTGTGCTGTCAAACAGGCCTACTTCAGTGGTTGCCCATTTATTTTGCATGGCCTTGGGAGGGGTTTAAGCCACAGGATGCACTCAGAGGGCTCCCTAGAGACATCAGAACAGCCTTTCCTAGTTCTCTACCAGCTCCTGTGTACTGTGCAGGTATGAATGGTACCACATGCTGTCCATACCTATATCAGTTATTTATATGCATATGCCAAGCGCTGCGTTTCAGACCTGTGCCGCATTGTCCTGAGGCACTCACAGGGTTGGGAGGGTTCCCAACCAGCCTCCTGCCTGCTTGTGCTCAACAGCAACTGCACACCAGAATGAACGCGCACCGAAAATCTATTGAAAACAAGAATACCCATGGGTTCACATGTCTTGCAAAATAATCGCTCCTCCTCTGATCTCTCAGTTCTAATCCTCAAAGGGAACTTGCAAAACACCTTTCATAGACGAGCCTGCAAACATCACTTCATCCATCTACTGGGTACAAAAAATCATGGACTCAATGTAGACATTGGATTTATGACACATTACAACCTGCCTGACATCTGATTCACCAGGTACCTGCCAGACCTGACCTTTTACACTCCTGCCCCTTCCTCTCCTATCCTCCTTTTCTATTCTTTGTCTTCCTAATTTTCAGCTATATATTTTTTCACAGACAGCCTCTTTTCTACCTTGGAAAACTACTATGCTAGAGTCTCCCTTACTTACCTTTGGCTTTTTTCCATCCTTGTTCCAACCCCTCCCTTTCCTTATTTACCATCTGTTTTCCTAATTTCCACCTATTTACATTCTCACTGATCCTGTCACACTTCTTTCATTCCTTGGAGTCTCAGAATAGCAGACACTTCCTATGCCTGAAGAAGGGTGATTGCACCCAAAAGCTTGCAAAGAAATTTTTTTTTCCAACTACTCAGTCCAATAAAAGATATTGTATCTACCCAAAGAACCTTGCCTGACTGTGCTTCTGCTCTTGGCTTTCAGGCTTCATGGGGAGGCCGATGCCTGCAGCCGGCCTCCCAGAGCTCGGGTGCGGCACACAAAGAACGACTTGCATTCAGTGGCGAAAACTCAGAGAGATTTATTGTCTCTTTGGATAGTAGCTAGCAGGTCTGCATAGCACTCGGCAAACTGCCCAGATGATGGTAAGCGACACGTTATGTACACTGACACATTATGTGTGCTAAGTCGCTATGAAAGGGCGAGACCCTGTATTTATAGCTGAGATGCCCCCACTCTGTGCCAACTCTTATTTCTCTCTCTGCTTAGATGTCCCTTTTTACTTGTTTCTTTCTTTTACTCATTCCTTGCCAACTGCAGCTCCCCCCTTCCAAGTTTGGGCAGCTAGAGCTCACTCCCTGCTGAGTTTGGGTTTTTCTAGCTCACTCCCTTATTGAATTTGAGTATTTTCAGCTTACCCCTGCTGAGTACAGCTGACCTCTTGTTATCTAACTTCTTATTCCTCGACTTGTTCAGCTGTTGTTTCTTACTTTGAATTAGTGTTTTCACTCCCTGTGTCTTTTATCAAGTCATCCAGTGGTCAGTGAAGCCTGTTACTCCCGAGGTCTTTTTCAGTGGCTTAGCTTAACTATAACTATGGCCTAGCATAACCGAAATGCCTATGCCCCAAAGAGAAACCCATAAAAGCAGCCTGAATGTACATCTCCATGGTGCGTCAAGCCATAAATGCATGCCCTCTTCCTTCTCTAGGTGTGATTTATCCGTATCAAGCTTCAGATTGTAATAGCAACTACGGCATTTAAAATTAGAAAAGCTTGCAGGGATATTGGATGTAGCTGTGCTGGTCTAAGGGCATAGGCAGACAAAACTCTTGGGGCAGAGGTGATATCTTTTATTAGATGAACTTAATAGTTGCACGTTTTTTTTTCTTTGCAAGCTTTTGGGCTTTTTCTACCTGGGAGAGTTCTTAATATCTTTGATTTCTCCTTTGCCTGATGAAGGGTGTCTGAGTCTGAAAGCTTGCAAAGCAAAAAAGCTTGCAGGTGAATTTAACTGAGCAGGGAGCTGAGTGTCTGAGTTGTTGCTGGAGATGGGGCATACATAGCCCTCCTCCTCTGTTACTCAGGGTGGTGTAGTGAATTGCTTGAGGGTTTCCGGAAAAATTTAGAATGAGGATTGCCTGCCTTCATCATACTCTACACCGTGTTGCCTTTTTCTCAGTTTGGCTAGCAAGTGCCTTCACTTAGCACCTGTTTGTCTAATATCTTATTTCTCTTCGGTGTCCCACAACTCTGTTGCCATCATTTAGACTGAAAATTTAGGTTAGAGTTGAGGAAGAACTTTCTAATCATGAGGGTGGCCAAGCATCTGAACAGGCTGCCTAGAGAAATTGTCAAGAACAGATTGGATAGACACTTGGCTGGGGTGGTTTAGTAAGGGATGATCCTGCCTTGATACATGGCTCCTTTAGAAAGACATGTGGAGGGTGAGCTGGGTGCAGATCATTGACTCTAGGGTGTGAGCATTTCAAAAATGGTGTGCCCCACGGTTCTCCTCTCCCACAGTGCTTTGGTTTGTAGCTAGCAGGGTTAGAAAGTTTGTTTAACGCTCCATGGTGGCCACATCGGGGCTCAGTCTTCCAGGTACAGACTAAATAATAATGATGCTAGGTGTTGCATGGACATGCAATCTATGAACTGTTCCCAGTCCAAGTAGAAGAGAGTTGCAGGGGCAGGAAGAAGTATTATACACACCTCACAGTGAAACCCATGGGCATGGATGGGTCAAGTGAGAATAAACCTTTGATCTAGATCCCCATGATGTCTTCATGGTTAAGCTGGGGAACTGTGACCTTGATCATCATACAGTCCAGTGGCTAGGCACCTGGTTATGGGGTCGGACTCAAAGAGTACTAGTTGAAGGGAGCAAATCTACATGGTGCAGTGGAGTCCCTCAGGGCTTGGTACTTGGGCCAGTACTCCTTAACATCTTCATCAATGATCTGGATTCAGGAGTTGGATGTGAACTCGCCAAGTTCAGGGATGATACCAAATTGTGGGAGAGGGCGCTCACACCGCAGGACAGGCTAAGGCTACTGGCCGACTAGGACACACTCTCAAGGTGGGCCGATGAAAACCTGATGGCCTTCAATTCAGAGAAGTGCAAGGTGCTGCACCTCAGTAGGAAGAACCCCCAGCGCACTTACAGGCTCGGCAGTGCTACGCTCGCTAGCACCACGGCCGAAAGGGACTTGGGAGGCCTTGACTGACCACAAGATGAACATGAGCCACCAATCCGATGCTGTGGCTGGCAAAGCAAACCCACCTTTGGCGTGCATCCACCAATGCATCTCAAACAAAACTAGGGAAGTCATCCTCTTGCTGTACTTGGCTCTGGTGAGACCGCAGTTGGAGCACTGCATCCAGTATTGGGGCCCCCCACTTCAGGAAGGATGTGGAGAAGCTTGAGAGAGTCCAGAGGAGAGCCATGTGTATGATCCAAGGCCATACGAGGAGAGGCTGAGGGACATGGGACTCTTCAGTCTGGGGAAGAGAAGGCTCAGGGGGGACTTGGTGGCAGCCTACTGTTACGTAAGAGGGGTAGATACATCAGGACCTGGGAGAGCATCTGTTCACCAGAGCACCCCAAGGGATAACAAGGTCTAATGGCCATAAACTCCAGGAAGGCCAATTTAGGCTGGATATAAGAAAAAAGTTCTTTACTGTGCATGTGTCCAGGGTCTGGAACAGACTCACCCCAGAGGTGGTGCAAGCACCTACTCTGGACTCCTTCAAAAAACAGGTGGATTTATTTCTTGCTGGGGTCACTTGATCCCAGCTGACTTCTTACCTATGGCGGGGCAGGAGGGCTGGACCCGATGATCTCATGAGGTCTCTTCCAGCCCCTAACGTCTATGAAATCTAAGCCCAAGGTGACACGGGCAGAGTGGGAAGACGTGTCCGACTTTGTGCATTGATCCTGGTGCTTGAAGTTTGAGGCTGTCTTATCGCTGCAGTGGGAAGAGCAGAAGGCTGTCTGTGAGGCCGCTGCAATTTTTTTTGAGCCAGTCTGGATGCCAGTAGCTCAGAAATGGGTCTTCACACATCAGCCTGTAGTAGCATTGTACGGGACGTGCAGGATAAGTAGAAAAGGGGGCATCTTTGTAGATTTTCAGTTCTTGATTCGCGGTCCGAATGACGATTTGGCCCAGAAGGCATCAGCTCTTCTGGCGGTTGGCAGAACGTGCGCATTGATGACTAGGCATCTTGTCATCATTTTGCTGAACAAAAATAGCCACCATTTTTTAAGGGTTTGGCCAGACTTCAGGTTCTATTAATCTTTCCATCCAGCTTTGCGGGCTGTGTTCAATGCTGCATTTTAACCATTTCGGTCCTCCTTGTAGAAGACAAATCGCACCCTTGCACAACTTGAATGGTCAGGATTGTTAGCAAAGGGTTAAGTGAGATGCTATCAGACCTGCAGTATGCAGGGCAGAGAAAATGAATACATGAAAATGTCTCACTTACCTCTTTCTCTTTTTGAGGGAGGGTACTAGTTAAGTGTATAACTTCTCATGGTTCAAGCCATAACCTAATTATCAGGTAAACTGAACGCTGCACTCCAGCAGGATGATTTTACATTTTAATGCTTTCACATTTTAAAAGTTTTCTGTTCCCCACTGATGTTCTTCCTTGGTTATTTTACATTTTAAGTGTGTTTTAATTAAGAGGAAGCATATCAAAATCAAGCTAAAAAGAGGGTTGTCTTTATAGCAGACCTGTGTGTACTTTTGTGTAGTTTTAATATAAATGAAATATTAAATGAAAATTACATTTAATACAAGTGTAGTTTTAATATCAATGATCTCTTTGAGATCTGGAAAATGCCAGTCTTTCCTCTGAGTCCTCTTACATCACTTAGTTTTTAAGCTGTCAATGTGATTTGAAGCCTCCGCTTGACATCCTTGCAGCGATGTTGCCTTGGGCTGTGATCTCTGTGGATCCACCAGCTGAGCTGGATCCGGCCAGGTTGGTACATAAGATCATTGACAATAAATTAATAACAGACCTTAAATGAGAGACCTGTCAGGGATTATCCTGTTGCCCATGGCTAGGACTCTCCCCTGAGATTGTACCCGATTCACGGGAAGCAACAGTGATTCTCAACCAAGGTGCCATGACATCCTGGACTTCTGTGAGAGCCTTTTAATATTATGTTAATTATTAAATAACATCATAATTGAATTAGGGGCTGCTGTGTAATATTAGAAGAGTTAGGTTTGCAAACACCAACACGATTCACAAGATAAACCCAGAGTTTTCAAAAACAAATCACAGGCTCCGAAACATTGTGATATTTGGAAGATCTTTGCAGCGGAAGAACGGCACTGTTATTTTTCTGTAGTCAAAAAAACAAATGAAAGCTAAGAGCTGGTAATTAGACTAGATGTTTTTTTTTAATCGGTAACCAAATAAAAAATGATTTGTGTAGCCTTGGTTCTGACCGCTTGTGACAGATAGTTCTACAATTTATTATTTTTTTTGGAAGTGAGGAAACCTCCTGCCATTGGCTGACATCCAGTTCCAGTAATTGCATTGTCTCTCTCCACTTTCCCTGCAGTTCCCATTAAATATGGCTTCCTGTCCCAAACTGATGAGCTGGGTAGTTACACATGGTTTCACAGTTGTTGCATTCAGCCCCAGATATGAATGAAGTGACCTAAAATACTTCATGGAGGTATTATGAGAGTTAATAAATTAAAGTTCATTTTAAATATAAAGAGCTCTGGATTAAAGGTGCATTAGAGATGCCAGTTGTTAGGAAAGAACATTTTAGATCATCAAAGGCATCTCTTCTCCTTCCACTCTCTGTTTTCTCCAGCCCTCTCCTTCAGCTTGATCACTGGCGATGCGTAGGGGGTGCACGTGTACCTGCTGAGATTGGCCGTGCACCCCCTGGAAGCGCCAGCTGCAAAACTGGAAGTGCATTTCCGGTTTCTCTGGGGCACCCCCCACTCCGTCGGCAATCTGGTGCCCCCCCAGACTCAGGAGGCACCAGTCGCTCATGAGCTTGATACTGCAAAAGCCACACAAACGCCCGCAGACTCTCCCTGTGCCCGAAGCAGGGTATTTGTACCCGAAAGCTTGCAAAGAACAATTTTTCAAATTATTTAGTTGGTCTAATAAAAAAATATCACATTTACCCAAAAGACCTTGTTTGCCTATGCTCTTAGACCAACACAGCTATAACCAATGTCCCTGACACAGGAGCCTTACATTCAACAGGTACCAATAGAATAATTACAGATAAGAAACCATTATTTAAGTGGCCGCATACCATTGCAAAATAATCCAAGAAGAGAGACTAGTCTGTTAAAAAAGATCAAATAAATCACCCTTGACAACCAAGGCGAGCTGTAATAGCTTTGCTGTTATACAAGAAGTCAGGGTATGATGTCTGGATAAGCAACAACAGCAGAGGAAGCCACGTTCTAATACTGGGGAAATGAGAAATGTAGTCCTCAATCTCTGCGATTTGAAGCAAGCGTCCCAAACCTCCAGCTGATGCACCTGTCCAAGGAAAGGAAGCGGCGTCTTGTCGGACATCAGCCAGGCTGAACAGGTGGCTTGTGAAGGGAGCTGCTCCAGGAGGAAAGAAGAGGCAGGGAAGTAATTTTCCTTCTGAGATGGCTGCAGAAGAGCCAGGATAGTGACAAGGGGATTTGAATACTTCTCTTTTGCTGCTTGGTTCTCTGTTTTGGGGGATGTGCTTTTGAGATCACAGAAATTGAAGCTTGAAAAAGCCATAGTAGGTCATCTCAGATGATGCCTTCTGGCTTTAAACCTGCATCAGCCTGGCTTTTTCACCCTCGCCTCAGAGCCTTCTGCCTTATCCGAACCAGGCTTCCTCCGGCACTACAGAGAGCAGCGTCGCAAAGGGGTTATCATGTAGTCGCACTGGGTATTTGAGTGCCATCACACATGATAATGGTAATTTGCTAAGTGCCATGTTAACTGAAGCTTGTTTGTAATCGTATGCTTGTGTGGGCCTCTAGCTTGTAGCCTGGTGTAGCGTGGCAGTCACTTGTTTCCTATTTTCGATGACTACAACCTCAATCCCGCTGGCCTCTCTGAGTCTCTAGTTCCTCACCTGCCACCCCATAGAGTACAAACTTCCTGGCGTATATTAAGACAGTGATGTTCTTCCTTTTCAAATCCCTGCCCATGTCATTCCCTTCTTGGTCCTGCTCAAGGGGAATGACATGGTGGGGATGGTCCTGCTTTGAGCAGGTTCAATTTCTCCGATTCTTCACTTCATCGTGGTTGAACAGCTTGTCCCATCTTCCTAAGATCTCCTCCACTCTACTCCTACCAAGGTTTTTTAGGGCATGGAGTCTCCATCTTTCATCACTCCCACCTAAATATTTCATAGTTTCTAGGGTCAGAAGGTATCTGAACAGATCATCAAGTCCGACCCCCTGCCCCAGGCAGGAACGAGTGCTGGGATCATAATATCCCAGCCAGATATCTGTCCAACCTTCTCTTTCATCCAACCTCCCCATTTCATGTAGTCTTTTGCCATGTGACCACTCTTGCTGCTCCCACCTCAGTTCTTCAGTTGACTTCTGCAGCCATCTCCAGACCTTTGCTTTCTCAGCTCTCTTCTGCCAAGCCACGTTCCTGTCCTTTTTCAAATCATTGCTTAACACTTGCTGTTTCCGCAGTAACGACACATAGCAACTCAGCTGTAACTGAGACAACAGGAAGAGCAAATGCCTTGACTGAGGATCTGCATAACCTTGCTTTTCTTAACCTCTTTTTTTTTTTTTTTCAGTCTGTCCCTCTTCCATTTTAAGCTCACTCCTTGCACCATGTCTAGTTTATCAAGGCAGTGGCCTTGTCTCCCCACATGTCCAATGACAGAAAGTTTCGCTCAGTCATTTTGCCAGAAACATGGAGGTAGGAGATCATTGCTTAATGTTTTGACTGTGCATTGCTCTTCCTGTCCGGAGAGAAATAAAGAGTCTTTCCACTCTTGATATATCCTTTTCATAGATACTGAGGAAGCTGAAGAGTCTTGCCTTGGAAACAGAGACAGAGCTGGAAAGGCACGATGAAACTCTTGACACCATCACCTCCTCAGTGGACCGGGCAACTTGGACCATCGACAAGCAGAACCGCAGAATCAAGAAGCTGACGTAGGCCTACAAGGAGCCGGTGGGGATAGTAACACAAGACAGATGAATTGGGGATTCACATCTTAAGCAGACTGTTTATTTAGGGAGTCTTTGATTGTCTCGAATGACCATGCTGCTAGTGGGGAGTTTCTGTTGGGGGTGGGCATCATGCAGACATTTCAGACGAGGGTCATTCTTAAAGACTGTTTTAGGATGAAAAAGGCCTAAACCTTGAATCCTGGTGAAACAGTGACAGTAAAATCTGTGCTGCAGAAAATAGTTATAAAAGGCTGTGATTTCATCAGAGTTGACTGTGTTGTAGATTAAGTTACTGCATTTGGAAAGTAACTTGGGCAGAATTGAAGATTAAGAGTAGAAGAGGCACAAAGGAGGCTATTTCAGACAACGCCACCCCAGTAACTCTTGTTAGCTCTCCAAGCGATGAATGCAGAGGGTATTAAACAACACTAAAGGTCAGGTGCCCCATTGCAAATTACTGCATGTTCACAGATTAGCAGCTGAGCGAACAAGATGATTCAAGATGCTGAAAACCATCCGTGTGTTGTACATGCATGGTTTTAATTGCCTCCTGGTACAGTGTTTGGTAAGGGTAGAGAAATGTAAGCAGTACATGAGCTCGCCACAACCTTTCAGCTCTTTGGGAAGTGAGTAGGGATGAACACACTGCCTGCGTGAATCGGTGAGGTTTCCATTCAGTGCAAAATCCAGCTGAGCGCTATCCCCAGGTAAGTGTCTATTTAATGAGGTGCTTACTGAGCACAAGTGTTGAAGCAAAGCAGGTGCTTCGCTTTCCCAAAAGGGAAATCTGACCTTTTCATGTTCATGTACTGCTACTTTGACCTTTACATTGAATGCCTGCTGCCATCGTCACGAGGACAGAGAGCATTGTAATTGAGTTGCATTAGGACTGCCTGGAGCAAGTCTAGCTTGTGAGTCACTTGGAGTACATCGTGTCTGCCTACAGGGATCCTGGATTATGTAGAACAAGGTTGGGTCGTCGAAAGGTTTTTTGCCCTTCAGACGTATGATGGATTGACACAGACACTCCTTGGCACAAGGGATATTGTTTCTGACTTCTCTAACTCATCTTGAATACAGAAGAAGAAACTGTAATGACCCTAAAGATCTGGAGCATCATTACTGTGTCCCAGGTCTGTAGGTTCAATGTCAACTGGTCAATGCTGAAAATGTTCCAAGTGCCCCTTGGTAATTAGGGAAATAATGTGAACGGACAGCCCTTCCTCTGGTCTGTTATTTCTTTTTAATAGCCTTGACGTGTGGGGACAAGAGTTCCCGTGAAGGAAAGTCTTTGGTGTTGTTGCTGCACTGTGTTTAAAAAAAAAAAAAAAAAGAAAAGGGGAACGGTTGTAAATATTGTATCTAAACTGTACTGGTTTTAGTAAATTTATAATATAGCTATTATTTATTACAGTTCAAGGTAGAAGCATTGCATAAACTAGGTCCCTTGTAGTTTATCAGTTGCTTATAACAGAGCGCTTGAGTCGTTCTTACCATTATGCATTGCACTTTTCTCTCTACTACAGCCCGCTAGTCACTTTGCGTTCAATAAAACTGTGAAACCTTGCGATTTCAAAGGGATTCCTAATAACCCAATGAATTTTCTGCAGATCCAGCGTGCAGTTTTACAGGTGAAATCTTTTTACATGCAGACATTTTGAACTGGATACTCCTACTGACATGGCAGGGAGTTGTACACCCTTCAGAGTAATGCTGCTCGTCTTTGAAGGATTATCTAGTAACTTGTCTAGATTTAAATCTTGCAAACAATGTACTTCAATGTAATGGCTTGTGAATTTTCGAGTGACTTGTATTTTTGCATTGAAAATCTTTTGATCATTTCCTAAGTTGTGACCGTGGCATGCATTTACGCCTTGCTACATGTTTCTGAATATAGTGATATGTAGGCCACATGAAATGGATAAATGAAGTACATACCGTACGGTAAATTATACTGTCCGAGGTATCCATTTCTTGTTCCTTTTAAATGTCCCAAGTCACCCTTGTCTTAACGTGAGAGGAAAATATGTTTGCAAGACTATTTTATTGAACTAGTTTAGAAACGCACTTTGCACAAAACATACTTTTCTGCGTTAGGGAATTTTGGCCCTGGTGCTGATTTGAAATTGATTCCTCACCTGAAGGATTCCAAATCAGGATTGCCAAAATCAGGAGTACTTGTATTTAACTACATCTGCCTTTTTTTTCTTTATGTCACGGCATATCATTCACTACTCTTTAACTTAAGTTGCAGCACTTAATTCTGTACCGCGTGTTTGCATCGGTCTACTGTGATCATACGTAAATCCAATTGTTCTGATATCATCCCAACAATAGTGAACCATTATAGACTTGGATATTTGTTGTCTGGTTGAATTCCTCAGCTTGGAGCACAGTTTGATTCTGTAATTAATTCTTTACTCTTATTAAATTAGCTTGGAATAGCAAGCTGCTTCTCTGGTCATTTGGTTTTACCAAGGCTGCATAAGTGGTTATTTTTATCATGCATACCACAATGTAATAGAGAATTTTATTTTTAACACGGGCATTTTTTTTTCCTCCCTACTCAAAGAAAATCCCAAATATTTGAAAATGAATTCATATCCAGATGGAGCTGAGCCACCTTCGGTCAAAGGAAGACTGCACAATGTACAATCTGCCTGGTCATCTGTCCCGTAGCATAATGCTTCAAGGCTACTTGAATTCTTAACCAACAGGTTAGAAATCTGTTTTACTCCTCAGATTTTCAGTCCTTTGAACCCTTACCAGGCATGCAATGAAAAGGGTTTTTACCACTTTAGCTTGCATCTTTAAAAGCCACTTCAGCTTCCTCGGATGCATCTGTAGCACCTCTGCAGCAGTCCCGAAACCACTACCCCAGCGACTTGCTCCCATCCCGGACATGCCGCTTGTTGAAAAGTGTCACGGCTGCTTTTTGTCACACAACCAGGATCTTGGCCTTGGTCTGGCTTTTAACGGCAGGCTGGTCACACGCAGCCCCACTCTTGAGAGCCATGCAACATCTTTCAGCATGTGGGGGGCATGAAGTGAGTGACGACGCTTGTTGCTTATCAGGGGGCCTTCAAAGTAAGGTAGGTAATAGTAAGAAGCCCCCTCGAGTCCCTTCCCTTCATGATGGATATAAATACTGTGAGTTGGTTTCTTTTCCCCAAAATCAGTGTGGAACCCAAAGGAAGATTCATGAACAAAATAGCTTTTCATTCTTCTCTGAAATAAATTCAGACTTTATGCAGAAGGAGGTTGTTTGGGACACAAATGGCGCATGTAGCTCATGAGCTCTGTGAAGCAGGGGCTGCTTTATGTTGTTAAGTGTCTACATCGCCTAGCCCCTCCCCAAGTGAGAGCAATGAGCCATTACTTTGCTCAAAACCTTGAACTGTAATGAGCTTAAGAGGAACGAATCCCTTCTGAAAAACAAGTGTGCTTCAGCTGTGTGTTTTAACTCACCAAATCATGCAGCCAGCTGGCTCCCAAGTTCACGGGCACACTGAGTGATTTTATTTTTCTGGAGAACGACTTTCATGTGGAAACCCATTTAACATTTCTGTGGAATCAGTGAAATACCCCAGTCATAAACACAGCACTTTACACTTCTCATCTGAGGGCTGCAAAGAGCTTTAACAAGCAATTAATTAATTAACCCACAATGGCTCCTTGTGTCTCTACGGCTACATATTCTGAAAACACCAAGTTTTCTCCCCCATCAAAGGCAACAGAGTAAGTCTGCCCAGAGGTCTTCAGTCTGGGTAGAGGACCGGTGATTATGAGAGAAGGTGTCTGAAATCGCTGTCCTGATGCATGTGTAATCCAGCCAAACTCAGCAGCAGCATCGCTTGCCTTCTATTGTGCGTGTGAATTATGTCAAACCTCAGCTTGGTGGATGAAAAATAATTCTGTAACTGTCCTGATTCATACGTTTAACAGCTGGGGTTTGTAAAATAAACATTTCTTGGCTCTCCTACCGCAGTAAGCTTGTGTGGCTCACGGCCTGCTGCGCTGTTTTAACAGGGCAGCTTCAATTTTTCCCTCATCGCGTGGACAGAAGCAACAAGCTGTCACCCAACTTGCATGGTTTCCTGGGTTTCATCCATCCTACCGATCACTTGACAGCGGCAGCAGTGTATGCATAAGCCCGTTGTGGACAAAGCCAGGACATGCTCGCTCTGAAGACCCATTTGCCTCGTCAAGACCAGTGGTGCATGAGTCCAGCTGTTCAGCTGCCATGGGGCTGAAGATAAAAATGAGTAGCACCTGGCTCGAAGAGCAGCTCATCTGTGTCCTCATTAAATGGAGCACAGTTTGCATAACCTTTTAGCGGTCCATCAGGCTTCTGAGAAATGGCTTAATTTTCAACTGGCTGATAAAGCCTGGGGGGTCGGAGAAGTCAGTCTCACTGTGGCATCCAGAGGGATGAGTTTGAACCTTGCTCCAGACTCAGGCCTGGCCCAATCATAACCGAGTACCTGGTCGTTTGGAGAGGATGTGATGTCTAGCCCCTTCATATGTTGTTAGGCCTCTTACTTCCAATGCACCCCTAGATTCAGGCTGGGCCTTTCGTTAATCCTTCAACTGAGTTGCGGACACCTAAATGCTAGCCGTGTACCCTGGTCTAGTCCTCTTCCCACCACCTACCACCAATGTTGTGTAATTAGAGTATCTAATAATAAAGAAGGGAATTAGCTGTAGCACTGGCACTCTCCTAACCTTTCTCAGTTGATGGCTCAGCCTCTTGGACCATTGAACCACAGTTATGACATCTGTGGGTTTTCAGGGATGTATGGGGTGATGGTAGAGTTTTTGTCAAGAATGAGGAAGGGGGAAGCAGAGCTTAGGACAAATTGGAGCTACAACCATGTCGTGTACTGCTAGTCCCTGTCTTAAACTCACAGATTTGAGGCAAGCTTTCACTAGGTGGGTTGCATTAGCAGCTCCAGGAGGATTTGGGAGAGAAGGCAGTTCTACCTGGGTTTTTAAGACCTTGCCTGGGGTGATCTGGTTGGGGCTGGTCCTGCTTTGAGCAGGGGTTTGGACTAGATGTGAGGTCCCCTTCTACCCTCATTTTCTATGATTCTGTGAATCCCAAGGAGTCTTCTTTGAGAACAGGCTCCTGAAGGATTGGGGAGGAAACCTGGTGTCTCTAGGGA
>NW_005842192.1:1658118-1661668 GCF_000455745.1 Alligator sinensis
AGAGGGAACAGAGTGCTTGAGAGAAGAGGAGAAAGCGCGCAGCATCTGGGATCAGGGTGGAGTGTGGACAGGCCATGTCCTAGGCATGGGACATCTAGGTTAAATTCCTGGCTGTGCAAGTGGTCCCCATAGGACCCTGGGCAGATTGCTTAGGATCTGGTTTTGAGCACAGATCCGTTGAATTCTGTGCTTCATTAGAAATAGGTGAATTTACCAGTGCTGAGCATCTAGCCTTGTGCCCCTTTCTGCCTCAGCTGCCTGTCTGTAAAATGGGTCTGTTGCTTTCTTTGAGGAGGGACTCATCTATTTAGACACTACATGCTCAGGAGAGCTGGCAGCCTCTTTCTGTGTTGGCACGGGACCTCATAAAGGGAATCTGGATGTCACGGGAGTAGATGTTACCACGATACCCAAGACAGGAACTGTCTTTGAACTGACACGAGAATTACAAGCAGGCCCTGGAGCCACAATGGGGAATTATTCTTGCCACCTCCTATTTGTGCCATGCAGAAGTGCTATTCCTTTGCTTGACAGTCAGGAAACCGAGATCAAGGGATTGGTGCAAGATCATACTGCAGGAAGGCTGAGCCAGATCTCTTTGCCTCTCAATCCTGTATTCTAGCCCCTAAAAAAAAGTGATCCCCGACCCGCATCTTGCAGGCAGGTCCTACCCTGGAGCCCTCTGTCATCACTCGTAGCCGTAAAAAATTAACAAGGTAAAACGGAAGTTGGCAGAGCAAACCGCAACATTGCCCGCAGCTCAGATTGGAGATCATTGCCCCAGTCCAGTTTTCCTCCCTTTAGCGATGAAGTTTCAGCAAATACTCTTTGGTTTCTCTCTGTAGAATTTGCCCTAAGAGCTATCAGTGTCTGCAGTTTGAAATATTGCTTGGAGATTAGGCAACAACCGGGTTGATTTCATTGTAATGAAATCCGCTTAGTGTGCAAGCATCTATGAAATATTCTTTCACCCTGTTGATTTAAGGTTTTGGGTTGGGGGGAGAAATCCTCGGATATGTTCTGATTTGTTCCATGTTGCATGTGTTTTTAATTTAATCGTGGTGAACGTTGTTTACGGTCATGAAGTCACAGATAGAGACAGGGGCAGGTAATTGCGGCTATGTAGTGATGCCAAGGACTCCCTTCCATTACAGCACTTCCATTCCACACTTACGACGCTGCCAACTCCCTGTGTGCCAGAGGTAGGGAAAAAAGAAACAGTGTTAAGTAAAATAACTTTAAGGCCTTCATATTCCTTGTGAAATTAGGCTGGTGGAGGAATAGCCATCCTCCATTGCCTTGCTTGTAACTTCTAGTTAAAAATCAAACCAAACCACAAACTTGTAATATATTTAAAAATATATACAATGATCCATTTGTATTTATCGTGTGCTAAGTGAAGAGCGTTTAGCACCGTGATCCTCACCTTGGGTGCCCCGGCACCCTGGGATACCATGAGAACTTTTTAAGGGTGCCATGCAATCGTAGCAGGGTTAGGTGTGCAGTAATTCACAAAATAAACCTAGAGATTTTAGATTGAAATCCAAAAAGCCTATTGACCTGCTGTGCTTTTTTCTGAGTTCGGGGCCACAGAAAAATGGTGCTGCTATTTTTCTGTAGTCAAAAAACCAACTGAAAGCTGGTATTTTCCCGCTTACCCCAGCGGGGCCCTGATCTTTGACTGGGGCTTTTCTACACTTCTGCAGGCCAGAGTATGCAATACAGGTCCTCAAAGTGTTTTGCAGAGCTATGTTAAAAATGTTGCCTTGTTGTACCAATTATCTAAATGAGACATCAAAATTGAAGGGTGCCTCTACTTAGGTATCTGCATTTAAATTTGCTTGTCTAAATATGCAGCCTGGTTTTTCATAGCCTCATAGGAGGTATTTTTGAGGCTGGAAGGTAGCCATTGTTATCATACAGACATGGACTTCCAGTATAAATCAGGCCACACTGGGCACTTCTACACATGCTTTAATGTGCTTTATTTAATGTGCATTAAATCTAGTACCTCCAGATGCTTATATATGTGCTCCAGGTGGCATGTGGGGGTGCTTTAATTAATGCTTTAATTAAAAAGTGTCCAAAATGTCACGTGTTTCAGCATTCCCGTACTGCAAGCTGGCGGTGGGGCACTTTAAACTAACGCTTATCGAACGAGCGTTAGTTTAAAGTGCCCCGCCACCATTTTTAAGCACGGGGATGCTGATGCATGTGATGCTGGTGGTTGCTGGAGCATGTTAATTTCCACGCTCTGGCAAACTTGATTGATTAGGTCTGTTCCGACGCACTGGATTTGCAGCACATAAGAGCAGGCTCCCTGCATGCGTATAGGAATCAAGACATCTCAGTTTAAAGGCTCCAGGCGATAAGGATTTCACCCAGTCCTTTGGCCATCTTTTCCAAGAACAGGCAGATAAAATAATTGGCTTGCTTGCTTGGGTTTTTAATGTTGGTCCCCTCCAAATGCATACCAACATTTTGAGACCGCTCGCCTATGATCCCTGTGATGTCACCATTCACCAGGCTTTAGGGTCTTGGTTTTCTAATTGAGAAGCCCATATATATAATCCAACAGGCTACAGGGGGCAAAGTTACCTTTGATGCTGGTCTTTGGTTGTGCTCAAATGACCCCCCCCTCCGCAACATCATAGATCTTTTATTTCCTTCTCATCAGCAGCCTGTTTGACTAGGAGCTTTCCAGGAGGCAGGGAGATGCTTTGCATTACCGCTGGAAATGATACTTCTGCAAGCATGTTTTTTCCACACCCCATCACATTTTAGGCTTGAAAAAGAGATGCAATTGGAAGCTGATTATCTTTAATATATTCCAGCCTTTTACTGTGAGTGAAAATATGGTCAGTTTGTGGGAAAGAGGGCAATAGCCCTGATTATAAATGATGTTAGTGTTAAGGAGAATCAGATGCCAGGTTTTGTGCTTTCCTCTATGGTTTCTTTCAGTCTCATATCTTGCGGGCTGTATCTTGGCTCAGTGACACAGGCAATAATGGTTTCAGAGAGCCACAGGGTATATCAGTGGTGCAAGAATTGCCCTTTACCCTCAGTGTTTGTATTCTCCGCTGGTAGAAATCATGGAGTCTAGTCCCCAGCGCTGCACAGCACATCAGGCAAAAACCCATGTGTCACTCAGTCTCTTCTTCCTCAGGCACAAAGTGGGGAGCTGATAGGAGGGATAATAGAGAGAAAGATAGAGAAGAAATGTAGGTAGAAGAAGAAATAAGGGGGTGTTGCCGCGTTGCCTTTAGTTCATCTACTGGAGGGCGTAAGCTGAGAGTAACGTGTTCCATAGCGGTGTCCTACCTGTGGCTGCAAATAATTTCTCCATTTTCCTAGATAGAAAAGTAGACAACTCAAGTGCACCTGAAGTCCTGCCATGTGCAACTGCTCAGTTAAAGCCATCCCTTGGGGTGTATGTGCATGCATGCTTATGGGAATTTAAACACAGATGCACTGGTGTCTGGGTTTCTGCCTTTGTTCAGCTTCAGGGTCCATTTCTCAAGTTGAACCAATATCCAGGCAGTCCTGCTGA
>NW_005842192.1:1661699-1665706 GCF_000455745.1 Alligator sinensis
CTGGCATGTACTTCACACTCAGAATGAGGTAAGTTGTATGCCTTAGAGCACACGTGCAGACTGGAAAGATGACTCAAGCGTTCAGGATTTCAGCTATGCATTGCCTATTGATCATCATTCCAGGACCCGATTTGAGCTCTTGGACATTTGCATGTAGTCCTTTCCATCCAACGTGTCTGTCTCACTGATGCTAACCACTACAGGGAGATAGGAGATGAAAGATGGCTTTTGTGGCCCAGGTAGTCACCTGTGACTGTGGAGTTCAGGTCCCTGTTTGACCACAGACATCCAGTGCAATCTTCCATGAGTTGTTTAGAAGTTCTGTGCCTCAATTCTCATATATATGGTAGAACTAGTTGAATTAATGCATGCCATTTAAAAAGCCATCTAGAATTGGAATCAAGAAGTCTCAATTTAAAGTTCCAGGTGGTAGGGAATTCATCTAGTCCTTTGGCCATCCCCCCATTACACACACACACACATGCATGTATGCACACACACCTACATATGTGTGTGTGCACATGTGTGTGTTTATCTGTGTATTTGCCTTAATCTAGATAAACAGTCTTCAATCTTTTTAGACTCACGGTACCCTTTATTAAACTCAAGACCCCCTCCATAACTTTTGTGAACTGATCAGCCCCCCATTTCAAGAGCTAACTCATTTTTGCTCTTGAGGGGCTAGGCATTTGGGACAAGGGAATGGCCAGATAGGGACAAACCTAGGTCTGCACTTATGTGCTTATTTTCTCACCACTGGTTTATCTCCTCACACCTCCCAGCGCCCTTCCAAGATATCAGCGCACCTTGGTTGAGAATCACTGATCTAGATTGTTAATCTTTAGAGACCAAAACTGCCCCATTCGGTATTTGGAAGCACCTAGAACAACGGGTCTTGGATTTCAGTGAAGGTCCTAGCTCATAACTAACATGAACAATAGTTATGTCTGTGATACAGATAGGGAACTGATGCCTAGAAGTTGCACTGACCTGCACAAGTTGTTGGCAGACCCAGGAGTAGGACCCAACTCTCCCTCTTCCAAGTATAATGCCTCTCCCACAGACTACTTTTCCTTTTTGTAACTGCTGTCCTGATGAGATTATTTTTTATTTCTTTTTTTCTTAAACTTTTAAGACAAATCATTTGGCACGTCTCTGCCTATGTCATGGAAAAAAAAACAATCCCTTAAGAAGACATCCCATTCACTTAGGATGGACTCCTCTATCCCTGCCACTTAACGAGTTTCCCATCTCTGTCTCTCCGCCACACAAAGCTAGCTCTCAATATTATGGATGTTGAAAGGCAGGCATGTTAGCACTGCGCTCCCATACAAAATATGATGGATGCGTTGGTTCACTTGACTCACTGTGCAAAATGAAAATAAATAGAAGAAACTAGAAAAGATGGATTCTGATAAAAGCACTGCTTATTATGGGGGGTGTCAGCATGTTATTACATGCTGACAAGCCTATGCTATTACAAGCCTATTACACAAGGCTTTCCAGTATCTCTCATTGTGCAAGCAAGTTTTGACTCCTGAGGAGGACATGGGGTGGTGGTGATTGTATGAGTTATGCAAGGTTCCCTTTCAGGACTGGCATCAACAAAACTAAACCGAGAATAGACTTAGAGGGCACATCTGCATGGGATTTTTTTGTAGAGCTGCCTAATTAGCTCTGCAGTAGTCTCAGCATCTACATGAGTGTGCCTATTAGGCCATAGTAAACCAATTAACTCCACTATAGTTTAGTATGTGTAAACACAAGTACTATCCTAGGGTGGCATTCTTTAGTGTGCAGCAACACATGCATAGACGGTGACTGAGGCTGACTAGCTCCACACTGGAGCACCCTCGTGTCCCAGTCAGCCCCTCCGCAGCATGTTAAGCCAGGTTGGAGCAGCCCCAGGCTGGCAGGCTGACCCCCCGGGACTCCTGCCAGCTGGGGCTGCTCCAACCCAGCTCAGTGTGATGCAGTCCCATGAAGACACAACGCCCGGGAACAATAAACCCAGTGCAGTATGTGCTGGAGTTTATTGTGTCACATTCACTTCATGTGTAGATGTGCACAGACTGTCACTGATTTCTCCTCTTCTGGGAAACTGAGCTGCAAGGCCCAAAATACCTGCTGGTATTGAGTAATCAGGTGATACTGATACCCGGGTGGATCACTGGGAATTCCAGTATTCCTCATATGCTGCCTTAGGTACAGTTGATTTCTCATGCAACAGCTTTTAAGGAGACTTATTTGGGAGCAGGCTACCTGGAGTTTGGCTCCTGTTTGTTGCCAGGTCACAAACCCATTTTATCATCCTTCCCTGCTCGTTAAGAGACATGCTGAAAGTCTGGAACAGTCCCCATACTGGTTATTACTTGCACTTAAAAGCCAGGAAATAAAGCCAAATCCAACGATGATTGAAGTCACTGGAACGATTCTCATGAATTTCAATGGAGGTTGCATGAAGCCCATGGCATATAAATCAGTCTATTTCCCAACTGCAAATCCCATTAAAACCAGTGATGACTGCATTCAAGTTAGGAAGTGCCCAAGTACAAGATTACCTATGCAAACTTGGCATCCTCTTCCACAGACATTATTGATGCAGGTTTTAGTTTTTCCACAGGAGCCCTGATGTGTTCACTGAGGCCGCATCTACATGTGCTTTACTGCAGAGTAGAACAGTTAGCTGCGGAGTAAAGCATCACTGTCTACACATGCAACAGTATTAGGCCACAGTAAACTAATTTATGCCGCAGTAAGATAGTACTGTCTCTGACGTTACTATCTTAGGCCAGGGTAATTTACTGTGATTAAATGCATGTGCAGTCACTGACCGCGGCATAAATTGTGCCTGGTCAGCCTAGAAATGTAATGCATCTTATCCAGTGCACTGAATGCCCTGATGGAAGTTATGTAAGAGAAACCAAACAACAGCTGTGCACTAGAGTGAACACACACCAAAAAAAAAAATCAAAGACCAAAATACCCAATTACCTGTGGATGCACTTTTCTCACAAGACAACCGCTGTCTCTCCAAACTCTCAATTCTAATCCTCAATGGGAATTTACAAAACACCTGTTGTAGATGAGCCTACAAACTTCACTTCATCAACCTACTGGATACAAAAAATCGTGGGGTAAATATAGACATTGGATTTATGGCACTTTATAACCTTCCTGCCATCTGATAACCCCATATAACCTCTCTACATTTTACCAGCTACATTTTATCACAGATCAACATTCCCCTCTTTTGTTTCCCGACCCCCATATCTACCTGTCTCACTCATACACTCCCATCCCCTCTGATCTTCCCTGCCATACATTTGCATTTTCACAGACCTGCGTTTTGCATATTGGCTGAAGCTTCGATTTGATCCTGGAGGCCATGTTTACACGATACGCTTACCCTGCAATAGCTCATTACTGCTGCACAGTAGCTTGTTACTACTGTTCAGTAGTGTTGTGGGGCACGGACCATGACACGATGCTACTGCACAGTAATAATGAGTTACTGCGCAGTCAGCATTGCCACAGGGATACTACTGCACAGTCACATCAGTTACTAGGAGTGTACCAATAAAGATTTTCTTGGCCTATACCAATGGCCAATTATTAACCAGCCATATTGGCTGGTACCAGTCCAATAACTAATTTACAGGAATGCAGCTGGACATCTTGGAGAGCAGCCTCCTGCCAGTAAGTCTGTGGGGAGGAAAGGGTGGGGGTGAGGGAAGGGGTGTGGTGGGGCAGATGGAGGCCCACACAGTGAGGGAGGGAGTGGGACAGGGGCAAGGGCAAATGCTGCCCAGCCAGGGCAGTGAATGCAACCCCGGGAGTGGGACAGAGCTGCAGGTAACTCGTCCAGGGGGTGCAGGGGGGTGGGGAGAGGGGGCAGCTCCCCACTGCTGAGCACACCCATGGGGGGCATGTGTCCCCCCGGATTTGTGTGTGCCCACTCCCTCCCTCACCATAGGGGCCTCAATCTGTGCCCCCCCCCCCCCCCC
>NW_005842192.1:1665720-1672846 GCF_000455745.1 Alligator sinensis
CTCCACAGACTTACAGGCAGAACATTGGTCTCTTAGCTGCCGTGCTGCATTCCTGGCCGCATGTATGCTTCAGCTGCACGCATGCACACAGCATTTATTGGTGATGTTATTGGCCAAAAGAAGTCGATTGCCAATAATGTAAATGTTCTTGTTATCAGTGCCAATCCGATGTGCCACCGATATATCAGTGCACCTCTACTACTTACTGAGCAGTCACTTAGTACTTGGGTATGCAAGTACTAAATGACTGCACAGTCAGCGTCTCATGTAGACATGGTCAGAGAGTACACAAACACCAGCAGACTTTCCCTATGCCTGAAGAAGGGTGCTTGTGTGTGAAAGCTTGTAAAAAACAATTTGCCCAACTACTCAGTTGGTCTAATAAAATATATCACATTTACCTAACTAACCTTGTCTGCCTCATGAACCACAATGAATTTTTTCCTATTGAACTCTGAGGTTTGTGTAGGACTAGTATTTTTATCTACATTTTCCAGATGGAGAGCTGAGGCTCAGATTCACGTGAGAAGTCTGAGGAGGAGCTGGAAGTTAAACCCAAAGAAGCAAATGTTTCATAGAAATAGGTCTTAATTTTCCTCAATCCTCCTCCATTTTCTCCAGCACATGATCATTTTAGCTTTTCCTGAAGACTCATGGCCTGGTTTACGCACAAGATGCCACAGTTACTGCAGTGAAAGAAGCGGGGTTGCTCACATATTTGACCAATTCCTTACGTCAGCAGTTCCCAAGCAAGGGGTCACAAGTTGAGTCACAGGTCCCAGAGAAATTCAATTATAGCACTTAGGCTCACATCATAAAGAGGGGTTGCAAGCCAACTGGAAGTGAGGTTACTCATCCGAAAACATTTGAGAACCTCTGACTGTTACCCAAACAGTCATGTTTAAAGTATAGTCAGGTTTCATATACAAGGAAAGACAAGAGTTCCAGTTGGTCTAATAAAAGCTATCGCATCTACCCAAAGAAGCTTGCCTGCCTATGTCCTTAGACTAACATGACTGCAACCAAAAACTATAAAGTGTGTTTATTAGGAGAGAACACACAATGCATTAACAAGCACGGGTGAGTTATTTTCCAAGCGGCTGTCTTATCCTAAGAATGTTGATCAGACATCCTTCAGGCTCCGGGGGACAGTGTATCACTCCAGCAGTCTTGTCTTACCGCTCTGTCTATATGCTTACCTTTTGTTTTAGTTTTACTTACTAATCTAATGCATATCCATGCTTTATGATAATTTCCCTGCGCCTGTTGGCTTCAAACTCTACCTTTTCGTTCCCAGTTATGCTTCACTCATGCCATACAAGGTGATGTCTTGTTAAAGCCTTTTCTATCTGACAACAGGATTACACATTTTAGTTTAACCTTAATCATTGCTGAGCACGTCTACACAAGCTGCTAGAAGTGCAGTAGTCCAATTCTATTGCGCAATAGTGCATCACAGTGAAAGCCATGCTAATGCTCAATAGAATTAGTCTACTGTGCATTAGTATCACATAAAAGATGTGCCGGTACTACTGCGTAGTAGCACCGATTATGGTTCATGAGGTTAGTACCTGTTATTACAGGTACTAAACTTTAGAGTTTTAGTATTACAAGTATTAAACTTAATGCACTGAAATTACAGCTCATTAATGCACATGTAGACATGCCCACAAAGTATCTTAATGCACGTGTAGACATGCCCACAAAGTATCAACAAGATTTTGGTGAGTTTGTGCAACTTAACCCTGAGCTCAGGTTTTGCTAATCTTGCTGTTGAGTGTGGAGATGTGGCAGTGTGGCCAAGGTTTCACAGTTCTGCTACACTGACCTACTTTCAAAAGATGTCTGCAGAAAATTCTCCTTATCAGTTGGAAGGACAGAAGAATGAATGCCAACATGTTAGCTCAAGCAAACACCATGTCCCTTAAGCCACCTCTGCTGGAGAGGACATGTCATAAAGATGCCTGACAACCAGCTCCCAAAACAGGTTCTATACTCACAACTCCGTGATGGTCACCACAGTTCAGGTGGGCAAAAGAAGAGATTCATTGACACCTTGAAGGCCAATGTGAAGAAGTGTGATATTAATATCAATACCTGTAAAACTCGAGCACTGAATTGTCCTCCATGGTGTCATGATGGTATGGCAAGCTCACCTCACTATGGATAGACAAGTGGACAAAGTAAAGAACTGTGACCTTTCCACCCAGAGCTAATTGCGACATCTGCAGTTAAATATGCAGATCTCCAAGTGGCCTCCTTAGTTACCTATGGATTCCCTGTTTACTGGAAGACTGCCATCCCCGTATCAAGGGTCTCCTGCCATCACCAACAAGACCTAAACAATCAACTACAATAGACAATTATTATGGAGTCCTTCAGTGTCTTTGAACCTCTCTTCAGCTTGTGGTGCATAGGTACAACCTTCATATTCTGTGGTAATATGCTTTCCAATAGATATTTTCTGGCCATTTCAGTGATATGTGAATTTTGACTCTATTATGGCAGGTGGAAAATTCCCCTGGGTCTCTGGAGGCTACTTAGAGCCTTTTCTGAGCCAGTCCAGTGGGTTTCTTATTTTACTCCTCTCCAGTCCTTGCAAGACTCGCATGTGCAATTTAAACCACAGTGTCTAGTGCTTCATCCAGAGCCAACGCCCAGGAAGGAACGAGAAAGAAACGGGAAACAAATTGATACTTACGAAAAACCAGGAATGACCTTTACAGCCACAAGGCAGGTGGAAAACCACAAAGAAAAGGGAAAGGATCCAATGTTTTTGGCTTGCTCTTCTGCTGAATGCATTTGGTAGAAAACCTTGCTGATTCATGTGAAAGATTTTCCTACAGGGATGGAATCTTTTCCCACCGCAGTCTGTTGGCTATCTTCCTGTTTGAAAGTGTGGTTCATTACCAGGGCCTGTGCGTGTCTGGGATGTATGAAGCCCACAGATGTTTCTGATTCTGGTCTGTCCCTTTATCTAAGGTCCAAATTCGAATCCCTTTAATTACACCAAGTGGCCGCGTCTACATGAGACACTTACTGCACAGTAGCTCGTTACTACTGCACAGTAGTGTCGCCGGGTACGACTCATGATGCGATGCTACTGGGCAGTAGTAACGAGCTACTGCTGGGATGCTATTGCGCAGTAACGCTGGTTACTGGTCACTCATTTAGTACTTGGTTATGCAAGCACTAAATGACTGCACAGTAGCAACTGCACAGTGGGCAGCTCATGTAGACACCCACAGTAACATCTGACTCTATCAGCGGTATCATGGACTTCTGTTGGGCGATTGATGCAGTTAAGGTACTATGCAACACGTAGAGAGAAATAGTTAGCCATGAAGTCATTCAAAGCATCTGATAGACTGTAGGCTACAAAAGCTTATGCTTTTCTGAATGAATTTGTCTCTAAGGTGCCACCATGCCCTGCTTTCAATATGTATTCTGGGAGCAGAATTGGGGGCAGGGGCGGGCTTTGTAGGGGACGCCACCGACCTCATAGGGAACAGTTAAGCCAAAATCAAGAGCTTTTAAAAATCTAGTCCAAATACGCAAGTGTTTTTTTATGCCAGAAGTTCTTTTTTGAGGTATTATTATTAATACTATTATTATTATCATCATCATCATTATTATTATTACTGGTAGTCATGAAAATTGAGGAGTGTGATGAGGGATTTGTTTCTGTGGGTATGTTGGCAGATCAAAGCACGTGGCCTCTTGCACCATTTAATTTTTTTTATAAAGGTTTTCAAGCAATTGCTTTGTGTTCCTATAGAACTTGATATGGAAACAGAACATTTCTGTGTTGAAATTTGAAAATTCAGGGTCCTCATTTAGAAAAACAGCACTGCTGTGTGATGGAGCAAAGCTTCTCTTTCACATTTTATTCCATGTCCTTTTATACATTGTTCCTGTCTCTCTTTTTGGAAGGGTGGCATTTACATCTCATGGATAAATAAATACGAATAAACTAGCACCGTACATCACCAAGCTGCAGGACAGTCTAAATTTCTCCACTTTTTTTTTTTTTTTTTTAAGTTTGAAAAACAAAGAAAATCTCTCTATTTTGACACAGCCCAGCTTTCAGCATACGCATTATTGAATGGTCCCGACAGGCTGTAGCTTATTTTGGTATAAAGACAAAAAAAGGCTCTCATCCAGAAGAAATTTCAGTTTAACAGGAGTCCTCTCCAGTTAAACTTTCCAGGGAAAGGCTGACTTTTTTTTCTAAACAGCCTAACCTTGCAAGCCAATTTGAAGGACAGACCTGGTTCCCAGATGTACTTACATGGAAGGCATTGCACAGGTATAAGAATCCCCTCCTACAAATCCTCTTGCAAGATCAAAGCCTTAAAGTTCATTTATATCTTGCTCTCCTAAAAGCCAAATTTCATGTCTCCTATTAGTGAAATGGCAAAACCCACAGATTTTGAACCCAGCCCCGGGAGTCGTATCTACTGCAGGCATTTTATCATCCACTCCATATTCAGACCTGGGCGATTTCAGGTTCTTTAGAATATATAACAAGTCATCTGGCCCCAAACACTTTTATGAGCTTCACAAATCTTGTATAGATGTTTTGATAAAGCCCCAGCTCCTGAAAGCCAGGTCGGACCCAGAGAGTAGTCGAGATCAGACCCAGAGAGTAGTCATCGATGGAAGCGAATCATTATGGCACTCCGTGACCAGTGGCGTCCCCCAAGGCTGTCCTTGGACCAGTTCTCTTCAACATCTTTATCAACGACATGGACATTGGTGTCAGAAGCACACTGGCCAAGTTCACCAATGACACTAAACTTTGGGGCATAGTGTCCACACCTGAGGACAGGCTAGTGATCCAGGCCAACTTGGATAAGCTTAGTAAGTGGGCAGATATAAACCTGATGACATTCAATACCGAAAAATGCAAGGTACTCCACCTCAGGAAAAAAAAACAAAACCTCAGCATGCTTATAGGCTAGGCAGTACTATGTTTGCTAGCACCATGACTGAAAGAGACTTGAGGGCATGATTGACCACAAGATGAATATGAGCCACCAATGTGATGTTGCAGGTGGTAAAGTGAGCAATACTCTGGCTTGCATCCATAGATGCTTCTCAAGTAAATCTCAGGATGTCGTCCTCCCGCTGTACTCGACCTTGGCGAGGCCGCAGCTGGAGTACTGCATCCAATTCTGGGCTCTGCAATTCAAGAAATGTGGAGAAGCTTGAGAGAGTCCAGAGGAGAGCCATGCGCATGATCAGAGGGCAAGAGAATAGGCCTTATGATGAGGCTGAGAGCCATGGGACTCATCTGCCTAGAAAAGCGCAGGCTCAGGGGGACCTGGTGGTTGCTTATAAGTATATAAGGGGTGTGCATCAGGATCTAGGAGAACACCTGTTCACCAGAGCGCCCCAAGGGATAACAAGGACCAATGGTCACAGATTCCTCCAAGACCATTTCAGGCTGGATATAAGGAAAAACTTCTTCACTGTCTGAGCCCCCAAGGTCTGGAATGGACTCCCTCCAGAAGTGGTGGAGGCACCTACTCTGGACTCATTCAGGAAATGATTGGATGCTTATCTTGCTGGGATCCTTTGACCCTCGGTGACTTCCTGCCCTTGGGCAGGGGGCAGGACTTGATGATCTTCAAGGTCCCTTCCAGCCGTAATGTCTATGAAATATAATAGAATCTCATCATTCAGTTCTAAACATCATCCATTTTTACTTCTTCTGGTTGGAAGAGATGCTTGAAAAACTGCCCTTGGAGGCTGAAAAAATAGATTGAAAAATAAAATAAAGCAAATTTAAAATAAATTCCAGATTATGGTATTTGTTTTTGTATAAGTTAGTTTTTTGGGTTTTTTTTTTTATCACTCCCATGATTGTGAGAATGTGGCCTGTGATTTTTGAGCATTTGAGGTTTGCAGTGCTGAGACAAAGCTGGCTGCTGGCTTATGTCTCTCCGAATTAGTTCTTCTCTAATAACTGCCACCCTGCCTTACTTTCTATCTTTACTCAAGGAACCATGGACTACAGATCTTAGGACCGAAAGTCACTGCTTCTTTGCCTTCCAACTCTTTACATACCATATTTTCTTGCAAAGAGCACAAACCTTTTTTTGTCAAAAACCAACTGCTGGAAGTTGGAACGTGTATTATATGCAAGAAATATGGTAAGAACAGTTGAAGCTTACGGGTGAAACTGAAAGTAAAATGTTCAGGAAACTACAGGGAGCAGAGCGACCAACAGGCTCAACTCCCTCGCTGCTGCTACTCAATTACTTACTACAAGGATGCACATTAGCCTGATGTAAGGCATGTTAAAGGCATGTGTCTACACATGTGCACCCTTAATGTACCTTAAAAATGGTGATTTAAGTCTATCCAAGCCTAAATTTGATACCTGCATAAAGCAGGATCAAATGCGTGCATGAATAGCTAAATCACATTTGTGAACGTGTAGGCGCACTAATGTGCATTAACCCGGTGCGTGTCCATTGACTTGGAACTAACTTTAGTCCCGAGCCAGTCTGCACACCCATGTTAAAGCGCGTTAGCATGTCTATACATTCGCTAATGCAGTTTAGCTATTCACGCATAAGTGTGATACCGGATTTATGTATGCACGTGTAGACGCACGCCTAAATCACCTTAATGAACATTCGGTCAATGCGCATTAAGTTTAGGCGCATGTAAAAACATACATAGACATGCTTGGAAATATATTTTTTCCTTTCTTCATTCTGCCATTCAAAAACAAGGTGCATGTTATATTCTGAGGTGTGTATACAAGACAAATATGGTATTTCTCTAAGGTATTTTTTTGCCTAGAGTTGCATTAAACTGCCATTGATGCTTCATTAATTCATCCCTTTCTTTCAGAGCAGGAGGTTCCAGCTGTTCTGCCCTTATGTTTGGAAACCCATTGCCCCAAATCTCTTTTCTGTGGCTCCAGGTTGACTTTTCAGCACAAGGCTTCTCTAAGGGAGTTTCTGAGTGGTTAATTTAGGCTTTGTTCCAGGTTTATGCTTTATCATCTTAGAAGGATTAAGTGCAATAGATAGCGTAGGAGTATGTCACCATTGTTTTTCTTCAGCTTAACTCTTTTAGACTCCAAGTTCACCAGTCCATTGCCTTTTCA
>NW_005842192.1:1672936-1688720 GCF_000455745.1 Alligator sinensis
TCAGCAGGATGCCCCATCCTGTGCTTATGCTTCAGCTGAGCATGTTTAAGTGTTTTGCTGGATATGGATGGATTTAAGAACAATAGCGCTTGGCTCTTTCTGCTCTTCAGAAATATTTACCTGGGGTCTTTGGTGAGGCTGTGACTAAGCAGCATCCAGATAGGACCTGGGGCCAACTTACATAAGGAAATCAGCTGTGTTGCCTTCCTCAGAAGTAGAGAGTGACTTAAATAACAGTTTCACGGATTTTGCAGAGGCCACGAAAATTAGTGTTGTCTGAGATCACTGCAATCATCAAGAAATCCAGCGTTGGCTGTGATTTCCCGTAATATCAACCCAAAAAAAAAAAAAAAGGTGGTAGTGATGTAGACTGAGTAAAGGTACCCTCTGCCAATCAATGGTGAAGGGCGGGGCCACTGCAAATGCCTGCAAAATCGGCTCTGCATGCCCTGAGCAGGCCACAAAAACCCCTTCGCTTTGCTGTGATGTATCTAGGTCCCTCCTCATAAACTATTAATGGACTATTTGAGGGCGGTTTTACTTGGGTGATCATCTCATTGCGACTTGCAGGGGTCCTGATTCTGCATTGCCCACGTGTTGTACAATTATTTAGGCCAACGCAAAGCGGATTCTGATGCAGGTGTTTTCAATCTTTACACACCTGCCTCAGGTATACATAACCCAAAGTACACCAAGTCATGCTTCAGCTCATGCACAATTTGGTGTCCAAGTCCCAGCCAGGAGCAGAGCTTATGACACCCCCGCTCCTTGTCCTTTCCTTCTTGGTCAGCTTGGGTGACTCCCTCTTTGCATTCTGGATTTTATATATCCCATTGCTAGGCAGCTGACTCTTCCTATATATGATACAAGGATCCTGTGTGCCTCATTTAGGGCTGCCGACTGCACTAAGAGGAAAGATGCCTTTTGAGAGGACAAATGCATTCATGCTTTAAGAACATGAAATGAGCAGGAATAGGGACACGTTTTCAACTAGCAATAATCAGGCCTCAGCTTGACCTCATTGCCTACAATACTGCCACTGCACAAAGGAAGCAGGGGGTAAATAGCTACCCAGGATAGATAGACCTAATGCAGCAGGGGCGACTGGATTCTTTCCTGTTACAGAATCCATTATCTCTGGGAACAAAATGGGGTGCATGGGGATTGCTCCAGGCATGATTTGGTCTGCAGAATTTCTATTGCATGTGAAGACGGAAATGGGCCCAGCTTGGCTTTTAGATCCCAGGATGACTTTGGAGGCCTGGGGAGTTAGTTGGAGGGGGGAAAAAAAAATAGCTTGAAAACTGAGCACATCTGATGGGAAGATGTGGAGAGAGTAACCTCAGAAGTCCTGAGAATAAGTGGATTTGGAACTCCGTGGAGCCTCTTCTAGCAAGCAGCAAGCACATGACTTGTGAGGAGAGGCTGAGGAAATTGGGCTTGTTCAGTGTGGAGAAGAGAAGACCGAGGGGGATTGAATAGTAGCCTTCAGCTCCCTGCAGGGGGTTGCAAAAAGGATGGAGTTGGGCTGTTCTCAGCGGGGGCAGATGACAGGACAAGGAGCAATGGGCTCCAATTGCTGCAAGGGAGGTTTAGGTTGGATATTAGGAAAAACTTTCTCACTGGGAGGGAGGTGAAGCACTGGAACAGGTTTCCCAGAGGGGTGGTGCAATCTCCATCCTTGGAAGTTTTTAAGACCCGACTAGACAAAGCCCTGGCTGGGATGATGTAACTGGGGCTGGTCCTGCTTGGAGCAGGGGGTTGGACTAAATGTGACCTGGGGTCCCTTCCAACTGTCATTTTTTACGATTTTGTGATTTATGACTATTATTGTGGAACCTGGACTTTCCAGCTGAGGTTGGACGCTGTTTTTCTATACCAGGACTGCCTGACTGGTAGCCCATGAGTGACTGAGATGCAGGCCACCGCCCCAACCGCTGCCCCTTACACTGCTGCATGGTAGGGAAGGCCTGGGGGCCATGCATCATTAGCAAAACCTTCTTGGCAAGGACAGGGACCCTAATCAGGCAGCCCAGCCTTGGTTAATTGCCTAGGCGGTCACACCTGCTCTCAGTCTTTGGCTGCCAAGCTCTGCGCTATTTAATTAACGTCAGGGCTTCCTGATTGCTGCTGGGTGTGCCATGGACCCATTTAGCACCAGCTGTGGCAGCAGCCTGCAGGCCAGCCAACAGTTCACCCCAGTCTGCTTTGGTAACCCGCCTGGTTGTTGCATTCTCTGGCTCTTTAACTTCCTGACACCGATTCATCTCTGTTCTCAGACTTCAACCCATGGATTATCCCTTGGATTTAGCCACTCAGCCTCTGATTCCCAACCCTGACGCTGGCCTGTGTTTTCAAAACTCTGCCCCTGGATTTCTCTACGGACCTGGTCATTTGTCTCCCAAACTCTGACTCCCCTCAGTGGTCTAGTCATTAGGTCAGACTAATGCAAGCATCCCCATATTGTGAGGCCCTGCGGCCATGCCAAAGTCGGTCAGCCCATTGCTAGACATCGCATAGACACATAGTCAGAGCCAGTCCCTGCCTTCCAAAGGGGACATGGAGTCACAGGGATAGGGCAGGGACTGGTCACATGGGTATTTCCCATGTTTCTGGGCTTTGCTGTTTGGCGCATGGAGATGAGAGTGAATCCCTCCACCCCACTCCATCTTCATCCTCCACTGGTACATGTGTCAGGCGGGTTTTGCAGCCTTCCCCAGAGGCATTGGGTGCTGGCTGCAGCCAAGGTTGGGGATGGGGACTGGGCTGTGCCAATGCTCCTGCTAGGACTTAAAGCTGGAAGTTCCTGCCTAGGGTCTTGCCCTGTTGCTCAGGGTCCGACCAAAGTCATCTTTGGGGTCAGGAAGGAATTTTACCCCCTGGTCAGACTGGTACCAATTGTGGGGGGGTTTGCCTTCCTCTGCAGGAGGGGGCTTCTGTGACATTTGCAGAAGCAGGATGTCCACCGCGCTTTACCTGTGGGTGTGATGTCTCGTGTTGTGTCAGTGTTGACTAGTTTTGCTAAGAGGTTAGACAGTGGATATGTATGGGATAGTTCGAGTAGGGCTGATCCTGCCTGAGGCAGGGGGATGGACTAGAGGACCTCGGGAGATCCCTTTCCAACCCCTCATCTCCATGATTCATAGCAGCAGCTCCGTGGCAGAGCCCCGCTCCCCAGTCCCAGTGCAGCACCTGCTAGACCTGTCTTTCAAGAAATATAGTTTGAAACATCTGAGTGCTTTGGTTGCCGTGCACATGTGATTTTGGTTTTCAAAATGCTCTGCTGAAACACAGGTGACCTTGGTCATATTTGCAGCTCTGCCACTTCTCTACTGAGGGACCTTGGTCAAATGACTCCCCTGCCTTGTGTTCATTTCCCCATCTGTAAAATGGGGATATCAGTACCAACCTCCTTATAACAGACATCAAGATCTATGGAAGACAAGCACTTCATAAGGGCTTGGGGCATTATTTGTAGCTCTCTGACTCTGACCAAGGGCTGTTTTCACTGGCAAGGTGGTTCCTTTCTTCTCCTTTAGCTTTTCTCTCCCTGGAACCAGCTGCATTTCCTCTGCTAAGTGATCTGCCTTACCTGGCGGGTTGTAGAAAACTCTCCGTTTTTGCTCAGGAAATGAAAGCATTCCAGGGACGTCTCGTGCTTACTGGAATATGCGACCCTGTCAGCGGAACTGTCGTTCCTCCCCTTCGCCTCCCCAGCCCCGGTCAATGGGAGGTTTTGAGACAACCTCCATACAGGCTACGGTGGAAAGTAGCTTAATATAATTTACGGTGTCCTCCATGTAGGCTGCCCTGCAGAAAATGAAGGGTTTTTGAGTCTCTGCCCACGACAGGTGGAAAGAATTTGCAGACAGATGTTAATAACAGATGTCATTCTCCCTTATGCTTTTCCTTGCATGCTTAAGAAGGTGTTCTCTGCTAACGTTTGGTATGTTGCTCCCCTGAGATTACAGTCGCTTTCCTTATAATAGGATTTTAATTTTAGCTTCTAAAATGCAATTATGCTAGTCTCCAGATGTATTAGGACATAATTTCCATACCAGCGCTGCACTACCACTTAATATCCAAGCACAGCGCCCGGGGGAACGATACTGAAAAGCATCATTAAAGAGCAAGGGGTGAAAAAGTGCAGAAGGTGAAATCCATGGGTGATGTAGCCTCAGCTCCATAGGCAAGGAGCCTAGTCCCTGGAGATGGTAATTCTTGTTCTTAATAAATAGGGATGTCTATTTAGTGGGATAGAGGGGCCTCACTGTACTGGAGGCTGTACGGACTGGAGTGCTGCTTGCCATAAGGAGACCTCACCTGGATTGCAGTGTGCAGCTCTTTCATAGCAAACGGATGTGGGCAGCACCTCCAAGACAAGGGCTGATCCTTGCAAACTCTGCTCGTGTGAGGAAGCTCTAAGGAAGTCCTGCATGCTCGGCACGCCCAAGGTTTGACCCCCGCCAAAGCAACGGCACTAAGAATTTTGAAAATGAATATTTCAGGCTGATGTCATCTCCCCGGGTTAATTCCAGAGTCTACTACAAATGTGATATGCATTGCCATGACCTTTACATTTCCCACTTTTAGTGAAGCAAAAAAAAAAAATCCACGCTGAAATCTTAAAACCACATGAAATGTGTAGAAGCGCTCTGCTGTTATTGTTTATACTGGCCGAAGAACTGCTTCCGATGCCTGTAGGTGCACCTAGCAAAACCGCAAAGGCTTGTATGAGCTCAGTTTTGATCAGCGTGAACCTTGTAAATGGAGCAATTCTCAGGAAGGGCAGCAGAGAACTTGGATCCAAATGGAAAGAAATGAGAACCAACCAACAACTATGTCAAAATAAGTGATGCAGTGATATTCCCTAGCCTAAGTGCTGGTGTCCATGCCCCCCTACATCAGGTTTAGATATGTTGTTGAAAGCATCACATTAAGGTGTGTAATATTTATAATGAAGACGTCCCCATGGAAAATTTCCAACCATCCCTAAATTAAATCTACTGTGAATGTGCGCTGTATTACTGTATGCAGTTGAGAGGTGATGGGTGATGTGTAGTGGGTTTAAGCCTTCACGCTGCCTACTTGAGGATGGCCATAGGAATAGGGAATGTAACAGAAACTTCCCTCTCCGAAACCAGATGTGCATTTCTCTCTGTGGCCACCATGGCCTCAAACTGGGACGTCGCATCAAACAGACCAGTTGCTCTTCTCTGGGCAGCAGTCTTGATCTAAGGATCCTTTGCTGGTGGCTGATCTCTGAGAGAGACTCCTTAGGTTGAGGATCGACAGGAGCAGTGTTAAGGTTGTGTGGCTGGGTTGCAAGTTGAGCATTAAGCTCTTCTAAAAGGCCTGAAAAGTCCAGGGCAATGCCGAGGGCATGCAACCCACTTCCACACTAGGTGGGAAAAGGGCTGGAAGGGACCTCAGGAGGTCACATCCAGTCCAACCCCCTGCTCAAAGCAGGACCAGCCCCAACTACATCATCCCAGCCAACGCTTTGTTTAGCCGGGTTTTGAAAACCTCCAAGGATGGAGCTTCCACCACTTCTCTGGGGGACCTTTTCCAGTGTTTTACTACCCTCCTAGTGAGAAAAATGCTTCCTAATATCTAATCTAAACTTTCTGTGCTGCAACTTGAGACCATTGCTCCTTGGTCTGTCCTCAGCCATCACTGAGAACAGTTCCCTCGATCCCCCCAGGCTGCACCTAAGCGCATGAATCTTACCATGGGCTTCCCTTGCAAGATGCCCAGTGCCACCAGCAACATATCAGAGCCCCACACTTCAAGAAGGACTTGGGCAATTTGGAAAGAGCTCAGTGTGAAGCAAGAAATATGATTAGGGGACTGGGAAGCAAGACCTATGAGGAAAGGTTGAAAGGACTAGCATTATTTAGTTTGGAGAAGAGAAGACTGTGGGGGGATTTGATAAAAGTCTTCAAATGCCTGGAGGAGGATTATAGAGAGGATGGAGATGGGTTTTTCTTTGGTCGTAGGGGACAAGACTAGGATCAGTGGCTTCAAGCTGCAGCAGGGGAAGTTTTGGTTGGAGATTAGGAGGATCTTCCTGAGTCTGAGGGTGGTCAAGCATTGAAATAGGCTGCCTAAAGAAGTTGTGCACTCTCCATCCTTGGAATTTTTCAAGAGTAGGTTAGACAGACGTGTGGCTGGGATGATTTAGTCAGGGATGACCACCTTTAGCAGGGGGCTGGAGTAGATGATCTTGTGAGGTCCCTTCCTGGCCTTCTTTCCTATGATCCTGTGATCCAGTATCACCACTTCAAACCAATGCTGCCACCTCAAATGCTCAGACACATCTCCAAGGCACAAACCCATTAAAAAAAAAAAAAGAGAGAGAAAAAATATCAGTGTAGGACTTGGGAGAGATGAATTCAGGTCTTGCCTCTGCCACAGACTCTGCATATCACCTTGGGCCAGTCAAGCCATCTCGTGCCGCCATAGTTCCCCATCTGCAAAACAGAGACAACCACTCTCACTATGTTTGTGCTGTCTAGTTTAATTATTATATAAATAACAGTGCTTTTTGCAGTGGGGCCTTGATCCCAACTGGAGCCTGGAGGCCTCTTTCTACATAAAACGTGTACGTGCATACACAGTATTTTTCCCACACTCCTTTTTGGGGAAAGTAAGTTGGAGGACCAAGACTTTTTGGTGAATAGCAATACTTTTACTTCTGGATTTACACATTAAGAAGAAAAAAAAAAAGGCATGGCGAGAGTGGGAGGAAAAATACACAACTTTCCTTAGCTCCGTGTTTATTAGCTAGAGGTTTCTCCACCATTTGTTTTTATGGAGATGGGAAAACGATGCATTTCAGAAGCTCGCATTCCTCTACCTCCTCTTAACCTGGAGTCTTTTAACTAATGGCTCTCCAAAATAATAACCCGTGGGCATTTGCTGTAATAAAGCACAAAGGAGTTGTTCCAAATGAGTCAAATAGCGAGGGGAAGCCAAAACCAACTAAGCATTAGGTTTTCCCTGTGCATTTGCTCTGCTTGGACCTGGCAAATAATCAATTGAACAGTGTGTGGAAAAACATGCGAGCCTGAGGATGTAGAAATAATGGTTTGAGTTGGGTGGGGCCAAGGTTTTTCTTTGTTTACTATATAGATTTCAGTGGACTGCAGTTTATTCCCTCTCTCATCTAAATCAGTGAGCTTTACACACACCCAGTCGGGCTTATTCACCCATGAATCTTATGTTTTATACATTGGATTGAGGTGCATTACAATGAGGAGGTGAGATTAAGGCACAGGTGGGAATACCCACACTAGTTTGGGGCATAATTTACTCTGCATGAGCTAATGGACTGAGCATGTCCCCAGGGTCCAAGCAGGCTCATAGCCACACTGGGGCCCGGGCTGCCATATCATCACTGCTATCGTTATTTAAAAGAGTTAGATGAGGTTGGTGCAAGTAAACCTACACGCAGCCCGAGTCCTGACGCTAAAGCCGTGGTCCCAGGCAGGCCAGGCTCAAGGAATCAGAATCAGCTGCTGTTAGGGAGTCAGGAGTTGGGGGTCAGGAGTTGGGGGTCGTATTCGAGGGTCATATTCCAGGGGTTTGGAGTTGAGGTTTGTATTCGGGAGCAAGCCATAAGTCATAAGCTGGTCGTGGATACCAGGACCAGGAGACGGGGCAGGGACTAGAGTCAAGGCAAGGTGCTGGAGTCAGGGCCAGGTACAAGCTCACCCAAGTCTGGTTGTACAGACAGTCACCACCGGCTGCTCCACGGATTCGGAGGCTTTGATTGTGGTGGGGTAGGTTAGCTTCCTGCTAGCACAGCAGCCAATGAGTGGCCACATGGATGACTTGTCCCCAGCTAGAGTGATGACTCCTCACCAACCCACGGCTGACAGATCATCTAATCTGCACCTAAAAATCTCTAGTGGTGGAGGTTTCACTACCTCCCTAGGGAATCATTTCCATTGCTCAACTATCCCGCCTGTTAAATTTGTTCTTAACATCTAACTTCAGTCTCCCTTGACACCACCTTTTCTCAGCAGAGGGATGTGCTTTCATTGTCATCTTCTCACATTTCTATACCACATTTGACCATTTTGTTACATGTGCTTGTGCTCAATTATTGTACTTGGCACGATCTCTCATTGTGCACGTGCCTTCGAGCAGCCGGCATTGCAGCAGGTGCTGCATAGTCTGAAGCTCTGGGCCGCAGTCACAGGGGGTTGTACCAATGATATAGCCCCACTTCTCCATTAGTTCCTTGGAGCATCCGTCTCCGGTACGCAGGCAGTTGAGACGTCGCCAAATTTGCCATGGTTGGTCAGCCTCAGTGGTAAGGACTCAGTTGCTGAAATGCCCATTTTTTTACTTTCAGGTATTTTATTCAACTTCTTGTTCCACACCTGTAGGCATGTCTCCTCGGGTGTAGCATTGAGGTGTTGAATGCTGGTTAGAAAGCTCCTGCATGACTTTAGACATTTGTGCGCTGCAGGATGGCCGTACAGTGAGTGTCTCACATCTTTATTTTGTCTCGATTGATCTATCTTGCTGGCCACTGCTCTTCTGATGCCAGGCAGAGCGATGTGAGCCAGCAGGTACATACTGTTTAGTCTGGAAGGCTTCATTGTCATTTGAATAGGATACAATAGGATTATAGGCATAGGTTACAATAGGATTTAGGGGACTCAGCTGAGGTTAGAGCCCTGCACATAACCCTAGACACAAACATGAGAAGTAGTCCCTCTCTCCAAGGTGAATATAAGCACACAGCATATGGAAAAAGAGCATTATCGTCATCATTTTCATTTCATAGCTGGAGAGCTGAGGCCCAGGGAAATTAAGTGGCTTGCCCAAGGATGGGTGAGGAAACTCGGGGGTCCAGAAGCAGGAAATGAGCTCTGGTTTCCTGTGGGGATATCTTCACTGCAGAATCAGCCATTGACTTTTACTAGGTTGTTCCCAGCATGCCTCTCCTGTCTGCACCTAATCACCAGTCTCTTGAGTCTGAGGGTGCCTTCAGCCTAGGTGATCTGGCTTGGTAGGTGGGTTGGACGCTGGGTTGTACCCTCATTTTGGCTGGTAACCCAGACACTTTGCAGTGAGGACCACAGGGAAATGGCCTGCACGCTGATGGTCTCCAAATACCTTCCCACCACAGAAAGTTGGACAGTTCACAGGGGTATCATCATAGATTTCATAGACATTAGGGCTGGAAGGAACCTCGGAGGATCATCAGGTTCAGCCCTCTGCCCAAGGGGCAGGAAGTCAGCTGGGGTCATAGGATCCCAGCAAGATAAGCAGCCAAATTTCTCTTGAAGGTGTACAATGTAGGTGCTTGAACCACCTCCGGTGGCAGGCTATACCAGACCTTGGGGGCTCGGACAGTGAAGAAATTCTTCCTTATGTCCAGCCTGAAATGGTCTTGGTGGAGTTTGTGACTGTTCGACCTTGTCATCCCTTGGGGCGCTCTGGTGAACAAACGTTCCCCCAGATCCTGGTGAGCACCCCTGATAAACGTATAGGTGGCCACCAGATCACCCCTGAGCCTGTGCTTTTCTAGGCTAAAGAGCCTCATGGCTCTCAGCCTCTTATTGTAAGATCTGTTTTCCTGACCTCTGATCATGCGCGTGGCTCTTCTCTGCACTCTCTCAAGCTTCTCCACATCCTTTTTGAATTGTGGGCCCCAAAACTGGACACAGTACTCCAGCTGCGGCCTCACCAAGGCGGAGTACAAGGGGAGAATGACATCCCGGGATTTGCTTGAGAAGCATCTATGGATGCAAGCCAGCGTTTTGCTCGCTTTACTAGCCGCAGCATCGCATTGCCGGCTCATGTTCATCTTGTGGTCAACGATGACCCCCAAGTCTCTTTCATTCATAGTGCTAGCCAACATAGCACTGCCAAGCCTATCAGGATGATGCAGGTTTTTCCTCCCAAGGTGGAGAACCTTGCATTTATCGTTGTTAAACACCATCAGGTTCTCGTCCACCCATTTGCTGAGCCTGTCAAGGTCAGCCTGGATCATGTTCCTGTCTTCAGGTGTGGACGCTTTACCCCAGACTTTGGTATCAACGGTGAACCTGGCCAGTTCGCTTCTGACTCCAGTGTCCACATCATTAATGAAGATGTTGAACAGTATGGGTCCAAGGACAGAGTCTTGGGGGACCCCACTGGTCACAGCGCACCATGATGATTGACTTTCATCAGCCACCACCCTCTGGATCCAACCACGGAGCCAATACCCCAGCCAGTGGATGGTGGTGGACATGAGGCCACAGTTGGCCAGTTTTGCCAAGAGGTGATCATGGGATACCAGATCTAAGTAGCTCAGATAGAGTAGCTCAGCTTTAATTTTGACCCCTTTGGTATTGGATCACGGTGCAATGTTGGGCTGTGAAAAGCTGGGCACCAAAGTGAGAAGCAAGGCTACCTATCATTCTTGACCTGTTGTGTTGCATTTTCTGAAGGGTGATGAGACTGAGAGGGTTGGGGCCAGAGCCCCAGGCTACGTGGCCTGACCTCTGAGATTCTCAAGTTGGCAGGGAACAGATACTAGGAAATATATTGCTGAGTATCATATTCAGTAAGCCGCTGGGAAAGTAATGATTGCTCAAGGGAGTGTCTATTCCAACATCTAGGCCATGCTGCTACCCAAGACAACTAAGAAGGACAAGGTCAAGATCAAGTCCA
This sequence comes from Alligator sinensis, assembly GCF_000455745.1. NCBI lineage: Eukaryota > Metazoa > Chordata > Crocodylia > Alligatoridae > Alligator > Alligator sinensis. The sequence continues at coordinate 1,683,614 of NW_005842192.1, forward strand.
ACCAGCTAGAAAGCAACAGGAAGCTCCACCCAGATAAAAATAAGAACAGCCATAGGGAGGGCACATTCAGGATACACTGCACTGTAATGTAGGTTGTTTCCAAGACACACCTATTCCTCAATGCTTCCTTAATGGCTAGCTTAGCTCCCTGCTCAACCTGTTTGCTGGTGTGGGTCCCATTCAGAGGCACCCACTTCTACCCCTGGGCTGCATAAACAGACCGGACGTGTCATTCAGACCTGCTGATGCCACTCCAAGGTAGGCACACAGCCATCGCCTGCTGTGATGCCAAGTGTTACAGTGCCTCAGTCGTTTTTTCAGAATCAAACCCTTGACCACTATGTCCTCTTTTACCTGATAAAAGATTTGCCTTTTAAGCAGAGGGATAGCTTTACAGCCTGGTCTTGTTCCCAATGAAATGAGTGGTGTTTTTGCTATTGGCTTCAATGGCAATTCACAATCTGGATTCCTTTTGCTTGGCAAAAATGAACCATGGCCTAGAGCAGAGAACAGGGTCAAATGCACAGTTTGCCACTGGTAGACATAACCCATCCAACATGCAGGATGATTAAGCCCCATTAAGCACCAGCCCGCCTTCCTAATCTCCATGCACATGTAATTGCTCTACAAAGAATTTGCAGAAACAACTTGGGAGGTTTGGAATTTGTTTAGTTGTAAATGGCCACTGATATTTTTTAGTAGTTTTCCTTCTATTAATATTTCTTTGGGTTTGTTTTCCTCTGATCACTTCAGAGCATGATAAAAGTAATGATTGCCGAGACAAAATAAGCAAGCTGGAATATAAGACCGAAGTGGCAAGAGCTTCTTCATGCAAAGTGCTGCATGGAAGCAGCCATTTGCTGTACCTACTCCGTTGTATTGGGTTTGCAAAACAATAAACAAGGTCCAAAAGTCTGCTCAAGCCTAACTGGATATTGGGTTTGTATGGTTAAGGCACACCAGTTTGTGTACATCAACCGATGTATGAACTGATGTAGTTTATATTACTTTCATCCACGCTTTACTCAGTCCTGTGACCAAGTTCACACTTAGAGCTGGGAGCAGTCTTCTCAACGGGTTTGAGAGAAGCTTGAAGTCACACCTCTAGATCTGTTGGGTGGCCTCTGTACAACATTAGCATTGTGTTATTGGTCCTTCGAAAACCAGAAATGATGCTATATCTTGAGTGGCCTCCTCTACGACCTTACCTATTGTCTACATATAGAGACATCCCATGGGTGGAAATCTCTAGCAACATAACTCTCTCCCAAAGTCCTTTGTAATGAACTCAAATCCCTTCTTTTCAGCTGAATGTCCAACCCCAATTTGAACGATTGCATTATTTTGCTGCCTGTGTTGTCCCAGCATAGACAGCTGAATGGGAGGAGCAGAGCGTTGCTGATATTTTAGGCAGGCAAGGGTCTTTGGGTAGATGTGATATCTTTTATTAGACCAACTGAGTAGCTGGGGAAAAGGTCTTAGCAAGCTTTCAGAAGAAAAGTTGGAAAAAAAGTTCTTATCAAGCTTGGAGCAAAAAAGAGCATTATGAGCAAGCTTGCTAAGAACTTTTTTCCAGTTTTTTTTTTTCCTGAAAGCTTGCTAAGAACTTTTTTTTTCCAACTACTTAGTTGGTCTAATAAAAGATATTACATCTACTTGAAGAACCTTGTCTGGTCCTTAGACCAACACGGCTACAAGGAAAAACCCAGGTGATATTTTAGGAATTTAAGACTATCCTGGCCCCTTGGTTCTTCCTTCCTTGCAACGCTGAGGTCAGTCCACATGGACTGGAAGCTCTTTCACAGTGGACTAATTCTTATGGCCCTGTAATGCAGGAGCACTGATAATGGCTTTTCCCATTGTAATATCCTCTTGGTGATCTGAATGTTTTGCCATCATTTTGGCTCCTAGCAGCCTTGCCCCTGGGTAATTTTTGGGTTTGGCCCCAAACTTTTCCAACACATCCCATTAGTGCTCTGTGGACCATATCATCCAGATGCTTTTTTATTGGCAACTGCCTTACACTGACGGATTGGGAGAGGCCCATACTTTTCATAGGATCTACAATACATACCTTGGTTGCTTCTCTTTTCTCCACCACCCATTTTTACCTGTGGAGCCCATTGCCATCCAATAGTGCTGGGTGGGGCACATTTATATGTCTAATAAGACCACCCACAATTATATTAGTAAAGATAAAAGTAGGCAAGGAATAGAAAACTTCTTATTCAGAGTGTAAACTAACTGCTGACGGACTGAGATTAGCAAGCAACTTCCCATCTGTCTAGTTACCCCAAGGTTTCTTTCATTTTCTCTCTGAAGTAGCTGGAACTGGCCTCACTAGCAGACATGATTTTTGGCCTAGCTGCAGCGTTGTTCTGAAGTGACATGGCAATTGTAACATTACTCATGGGTATTGGCTCTAGACCTGGGCTCTAAAACCCAATGTACAACGTTTGGATCCAAATCCAGATGTTACCAAAGTTCAGCCCTGCTGAGAGCCAGGATTTTGCTCCAGGCTCCCGTCAATGGCTCTTCCCAAAGAGGAGAAGAAAGAATTTGGCTGGCTTCCTCGTGGCATCTCCATCACATGGATGAGATATATTAGTTGTGTTTTGGGATAAAAAAAAAATGTCCTTACATCGTAGAAAAATCTCAGCAGTTTCTATCAGGGGTTGACGTTATATAGAATCCTCATGGACTCAATTTATGTTTTGTGACCTTGAGAGGTCGTTCCCCTAACCCGCAAGCAATGAAGAACTGAGAGAATCACTACAGGGTTTTGGCAGAGCTCAGGGTTGGGGGGGGAAAATCCCTAATAGTTTAAAAAATCCTTTGCATGAGTCAGAATTCCAACCTAAAGAACATAATTACTCCAGGGCTCAGTTGGGCTTGAGGTCCCATTAGCAGAAAAATGTGCTTCTTCACTAATCGGCCCTCTCCCGGGACTCCAACCACTCAGCCAACTTTAGGGGGGATACATCCGCAACGGAGAACATTAACTCCACCGTGCCTGTTTGCTATTAGCACCCTGCTCTAATTATATACAAAGCTGGATTCAGTAAAGTCCTACTTAAGTTGTTTCCTTCGGGGGGGCAAAGAGGCGGAGGGAGAGGGGCTAAGGGAGCAGAAAGCAAGATTTTGAAGAATCGGAAAAAGAAGCTTTCGCCAGCGGGTCCAAAGCCACCCAGTGAACCGCTTTCTGGAAAAGACCAGGTAGTATCCTCTCAGGGCAGGAAACACTGCCACATGCCCGGCTAATTTTTGGCGAATAATTTGTTTGCCAAGCAATATTATTGCATTTGATCCACAACCATTTCTGAATTGGGGTTGAACTGGAGCAATATTTTTGGCATGGAAGGAAAGAGAGAGAGAGAGAAAGAGAGAGAGAAAGGAAATGGTGAACTGCTTTATTTTGGTATTTCCCAAATGAAATATTTGGATTTTTTTTTGGCCAGTTGTACAAGATGGCTTGGGTGGGCAGGTGGGGGGCATTCATAAAGCCAAGGAAGACACGATGCCTTACCTGCTCTGTACTTAGGGCACACACTTGGGCGGCCAGACTTGGGCGGAAGACACTTGGACGGAAGACTGGAAGAAGGCCAATGTGGTGCCTATCTTCAAGAAAGGGAGGAAAGTGGATCCGGCTAACTATAGGCCCATCAGCCTGACTTCTATCCCGGGCAAGATCTTAGAAAAGTTTATTAAAGAGGCCATCTTTAATGGACTGGCTGACGTCAACATCTTAAGGGATAGCCAGCACGGGTTTGTTGCGGGTAGGCCTTGCTTGACCGATCTCATTTCCTTCTATGACCAGGGGACCTATCACCCGGACAAGGGAGAAGAGATTGATGTCATATATCTTGACTTCAAAAAAGCCTTCGATCTGGTGTCCCATGATCGCCTCTTGGAGAAACTGGCCAATTGTCGCCTTGGGTCCTCCACGATCCACTGGCTGGAAAATTGGCTCCGGGGTCGGACCCAGAGGGTAGTAATCGATGGAAGTCACTCATCGTGGTGCCCTGCGACCAGTGGGGTCCCCCAAGGTTCTGTCCTTGGACCCATACTGTTCAACATCTTCATTAATGATGTGGACACTGGAGTCAGAAGCGATCAGAACTGGCCAAGTTCGCCGATGACACCAAACTTTGGGGCAAAGCATCCACACCAGAAGACAGGCAGGTGATCCAGGCTGACCTGGACAGGCTCAGCAAGTGGGCAGACGAGAATCTGATGATGTTCAATGCCGATAAATGCAAGGTTCTCCACCTTGGGAAAAAAAACCCGCAGCATCCTTATAGGCTCGGCAGTGCTATGTTGGCTAGCACTATGGAAGAAAGAGACTTGGGGGTCATCACTGACCACAAGATGAACATGAGCCTGCAATGCGATGCGGCAGCTAGTAAAGCGACCAAAACGCTGGCTTGCATCCATAGATGCTTCTCAAGCAAATCCCGGGACGTCATTCTCCCCCTGTACTCAGCCTTAGTGAGGCCGCAGCTGGAGTACTGCGTCCAGTTTTGGGCTCCACAATTCAAAAAGGATGTGGAGAAGCTTGAGAGAGTCCAGAGAAGAGCCACGCGCATGATCAGAGGTCAGGGAAGCAGACCCTACGATGACAGGCTGAGAGCCCTGCGACTATGTGGAACGGTCATAAACTATGACAAGATCGTTTCAGGCTGGACATAAGGAAGAATTTCTTTACTGTCCGAGCCCCCAAGGTCTGGAACAGCCTGCCACCGGAGGTGGTTCAAGCGCCTTCATTGAACACCTTCAAGATGAAACTGGATGCTTATCTTGCTGGGATCCTATGACCCCAGCTGACTTCCTGCCCTTTGGGCGGGGGGCTGGACTCGATGATCTTCCAAGGTCCCTTCCAGCCCTAATGTCTATGAAATCTATGAAATCTATGACTTGGTTTCCCCATCTCCCAGCTGGATTCAGAGCACTAATCTGGGTCTCTCTCATCTGACTCGATTTCTCTGCCAAAATTATTCTATTTTATATAAGAATCAGTTGAGCTGGGACCAGGACACTCTGGGCTCTTACTTCCCAGCAGTGTGTCTGCACCACTGGGCTAGAGGGTCACTCTTTTCCTCACTCTTTC
>NW_005842192.1:1688751-1694128 GCF_000455745.1 Alligator sinensis
AATTAATATACATACAAATTGTTAAGAAGAGACATTGCAAGCACACACATGCCATAGTTAGGTAACTCGTTTAGGAGGTTGAGGATCTCAATTTAAACCCCTGTTTGGGATTCAAATCCCTGTGCCACTTGATTTAAGTCTTCCAGAACTCATGTGCATGCCCTCAGTCCTGGGCAATATGGATGGACACTATTAAAGCTCTACTGAATATCAATAAAAATATTAAATCCAGCAAGGAAGAGGTATGGGAACTGTGTCCTTTGGTTGTATTAAAAGTGCTTACAAACTAAGACATAGAGATTCATTTTCAGCAGAACAAAAAATGTTTCATGCCACCTGCAGCTATTTTAAATTGTTAAAAAATATGCATTTTAAAAAAAAGATCATTTTTGAGTCATAGACTCATAGAATCGAAGGACTGGAAGGGACCTGCAAGATCATCAAGTCCGATCTCTTGCCATGGACCTGCAAGATCATCAAGTCCGATCTCCTGCCGTGGACCTGCAAGATCATCAAGTCCGATCTCCTGCCGTGGACCTGCAAGACCATCAAGTCCGATCTCCTGCCGTGGACCTGCAAGACCATCAGGTCTGATCTCCTGTCATAGACCTGCAAGATCATCAAGTCCAGTCCCCCATCATCCTGAAATAGAAGTATGTTTAACTGATTGATTCAGCCATCAAAATGTAAAGTTGCATTTTCTGTACAGCCCCATTTGGAGCTATACAGAAAACCTAACGATGGCACAGAAACCTTACGATGACAACAGCAGACGGAAAAGCAGGAGCGGCAGCAACACTGTGTCTCGGACCGAATCAAGCATCTGGAGCCACCCACCCCATATAGAAACACATGCCCGACTTGCACCAGAGTCTGTTGATCCCAGATTGGCTTCGTCAAGCATCTTTGGGCCCACAAATAAGACATTTATGGAAGACGATCATCCTCGACTGCAAGGGACTGCCGAAGAAGAAGAGCATGGCAGGGGCAAGCCCCCAAGAACGTACTGTCCAAATCAAGGCAAAAGCGCTAAACTCATTTTACAGGTGGTGAATGGAAGCCTTAAGAGCCGATTGACTTTTAGTGCCGTGTCTGTACAGCCCCTAACACAATGGAGATCCTGGTCCATGTTTTCTATCACGGCAACAAGCATAAATGGGAGGGCTGAGGAAACCTGCGCCAGGACGGGAAGTTGAATGCAAATCTCCCAGTGCCCTGCCTAGCGCCTTATTCACAAGCCAGTTTTTCCTCTCCTGTCAAGTGAGGACAGTGGGGTTACTCCACATGCCCATGCTGACTTAGAAACCTGAGTGAGCCACATCTTTAAAAACGAAGTGCAAAATGCCTTCTGGTCATTCGCGTGGCTCAGAGCCGGGCTCCAGGGGAGTCTCCTTCACTTTGCAACCACCAGTCAACGTGGTTCTGTTTAGGCTGCCTCTCTTAATAGGGGCCTCGTTATTCTGCAACATGCTATGTCAATTTAAGTGATCAATTTTAGGCAAAACTTGACCGCAGGCCTCCCCCCCTCCCCGCCATATAAACAGTTCCTTTTCCAGACAGGTCGCGGTGCCAAGTCCAGCTTCTCCTGTAGACGGCTCAGCTTGCCAAATGTGCTGTCATCGGGCTTTGCAGTCCCCAAGGTCAGGGTTTTCAAATGAGGGCAAGCAACCAGATTTAGGTCATGGAGGAGCCAACTCTACCCGTCACTCCTGGCTCAGGCTCAAGAAGAACGGACGCTTTTTTGAGGCATGGGTGCCCAGCTAATTTTCCTGCCCATTGCTTCCTATTTTTGTAGTGTGCTCCAGGTCTTCTGAGTCACTAAGTGCTGACAGCTTTGCTGGATTCAAAGGGAGCAGGGGATGTGCAGCCCCTCATGGGACCAAGAGCCAGATTTGGATGTGCCCAAGCCTGACAGCCCTGCTGAGGAGGAGCGTGCCACCAATATACACACTGAACACCATCACCCTCCCTGACCCATCTCTTTCTTCAGTGACACGACTCCTAGGACACATCCCAATTGGGACCATGCATTTCCCTGGGGACAATTATGCACAACATGCACTCCACTGGATAATATGTGTGCTGCCATAATGTGTGCCACTGCTGCTTGTCCTTGGGAAATGCCTATGCATGCATGCTGTGGTGCAGCACGTTACTCCGTGTAGGGTAGAGGGGGTTGGGGCCAACACCTGAGCTCTCCCAGCATCTTTACCTGGGATCCTAAGTCCTCCGGGGGCTGCAGCCGCAGCAATCCAGCTGCACAAAACCTGGCCGGTAGCCGAAGTGTGGCTCCAGCTGGCCAGGCTCCGGTTCCCATGCTACTGCCATGTGTGCTACCCCATTTGTTTTAAGGCATAGTTTTTTTTGACGCTAGGATTTCCCAGTGCCAAAACCACCCCCTGCACTGCAAATCAGCAGCATGGTGAATGCCTGCATATGCAGCGTGTGCAGTGTGCGGTGCCGCATGCTGTACGTCCGTGCTCATCTAGACACGTCCCTAGTGTCTAAGAGGAGGACTCTAGCCCTCTATTTTATACCCAGGCCTACCTCAAGCAATCTTCTGACTATTTTGATAGACAGAGCTTTGACAAGCCTTTACTGCGTGCTTATTTATACGCCGCCCCCACTGTGGTTGGGAACTGTGGGAGAGAGGGAGTTGTAATACAGCAAGTGCTAGGAGAGGATTTCAGGATGCAGCTCACTGCACCTTTCTTCAGCGAGGGTCTTGCAGAGCACTGAAATGCAGCCACCTCTGGGGTGAAGTGAGGCAGCTGTTTAGCAAACAGCCTCCCTATCCTACTATACTGTGGAGGAGCAAGGTATGACTTATCTCTCTGACCTCACACTTTCCCTTATCAGCTAGGCCTGTTTGTTTTTCCTAGGTGCGCAGATACCTCCCGGGTGTTTGTTATAGCTCCCACTTGACTCAAGAGGCGCGAATGGAAAATGCATGCCCTTTGCTAGGCAGAGAGGAAGCAATGAAGGACCCTTATCTCTAGTTCATAAAAAGCTTTTTGACATGGCTCATTATGACACAAATAGCCTGTCCGTGGGGTCCGATCCTGCGCTCATGGGCAACCTCCATGGGAAATGCATGCTCCAAACCTGGACTCGCCAGGCCCAGAGAGGACAGAACGTAGCACGATGCTGTGCGGAGGACCAAAATGCTGAATAAAAAGGACAACCGGCAGTAATTACAGGAAGCCGTTGGAGCAATCTCAAGACCAGGATTACTTGAAAGGCTGGTTTGCCTTGGGGGGGGGGGGGGGGGGGGGGGGGAAGAAGTTGCATTGATTTAAAAATAATTCCAGTAAACCCCTAATGTAGCAGCACTTAGGGCAGTTTAGCCTCTAAAGCATTTTCATTTAAGTACTTTTAGCTTTCATTGCCCAGAGAGCAAATGAAGAAAGGATGCACCAATGAGAGCATTTCTAGTACAGGCTTTTACCAGTTTCACTAGACAGACTTGAAACGGCTTTGGTTGAATCAGAGCAACTTTTTAATGAAGAGATAAATGCTCTCTGGTGATGAGCCTCGGGCCAAAATGATCCAGACAAGTAACTACTTGGGGCAGGTTTTCCAAGTGACTTGTGATTTTTTTTTCCCCATTTTTTGGCGCTATTATACCTCCTGTTTCAACACTGTAATCATAAAACCATGCATCCTCTCTGCAGATAGCCTGGGTCCCAGGTGGGATTCACTGCTTCAGTGAGTCTGGTACACAGAATAACCCTGCAAAAGGCAGGGCAGGGCACCAGACTTGACCTTTTTGGCCTTGCCATACATGATGTAAGCATCATGCACAATTTTAGGGGCTAGAAACACCCCCCCAGACATGGAATATGCACACAAAATATGAATGGCAGCTCCCATGTTAGGGGTACAAGGCAGGGTGTGCAAGACCATAGCTGCTCCCATCAGCCGCAAGCCCATCTGGAAAGGTTAATGCTAATAGCAGGGAAACATCATCTGGTTTTTTAAGGGTCATATGATAAAGTGACAAGCTCTGTTGTTTCCTGAGAGCTTTGTCCCACGTTTCCTCTCCTGCAGACAATTCAAAGGTACTTTCACTTCACCTCACCTCATCTGCTTCCTAATGACCAATGATGAAAAACCAACAGTATCTTTGTACTGCTGTTGACTTCCTTTCGCACACAAACAGGGCTGCCATTAAGCGCAGAGCGATTATTTGTTCTGTTCTCATTTACAGACTAACCTTTCCACTCAATGTGCACGTGCGTCCTCCTTGATCTCAAATAGCCTTCCATCCCCTCATCTCCCGCGTTGTCAGGAAGCCAAGCCTCACTGTGCATCGGGTCCCGGATTCAGTGCGATTAAATAAAGCTTTTTATCAGGCGGTCTTCAGCGGAAGAAGAGCAGGAGAAATCCCAGAATAGAGACGGACTTGCTTGGAAGTGAAACTCGCTTTAAACTGGTTATAATTAACCCCCCAACAGGGGCTGGCGTTTGCACGCTGTAGGGGCACAGAGCAATCTGGACCAGACTGCTGTGTCCATTATTGTGGCGGGGCTGCAAAGTAACTAGCTCCTGCTGGCAAAAAAAAAAGTGCAGCTGGATCAGATCCCCGATGTAGTCCAGAGAAGCCTCAGGATTGGGGAGATGCCTGAAATTTGGCTATGGGTCCTAACACACAATTTCTCAAGGTGTTCCCACTGCTGGCTTGCTATGCAGACTTTATATCCTCGAGCTGCTGTCTGCCCTGGACCTACCATGCTGCTTTCAGGCCATGCTCTCCATCACCACACATCATCCCTCTTGCTGCTACGTGTGGCAGGGTTTTTTTAAAAACTCTCACAAGCATTGGGTGTTAGCTGCAGCCAAGGCTGAGGATTTGGGTAGGGCTCCAGCTGGGACTTAAACCCAGAAACTCCTGGCTAGAGGATCTTGCCCAAGTCAAACCCATCACCATATCTGGGGTCAGGAAGGCATTTTACCCGTTGGTGTGAACTGTTGGAGGGGGGCGTTGCTTTCCTCTGTAGCTAGGAAGTGGGGGCCTCTTCCAGGAATCTCTTGAGCATCACCCGGGACAGGGAAGTCTGGGTGAGGGTGATCCCCTGCCCTCCATTGATGCTGACTTTGTGAAGGAACATCTTAAGAAGCTGGATACCTTCAAGTCAGCCGGCCCTGACAATCTTCACCCCAGCGTACTCAAGGAGCTGGTGAGCATCATAGCCCAGCCTCTAGCACGGATCTTTGAAAACTCTTGGCGCTCTGGTGTAGTGCCCGAAGACTGGAAGAAGGCCAATGTAGTGCGTATCTTCAAGAAAGGGAGGAAAGTGGATCCGGCTAACTATAGGCCCATCAGCCTGACTTCTATCCCGGGGAAGATCTTAGAAAAGTTTATTAAAGAGGCCAT
>NW_005842192.1:1695040-1700760 GCF_000455745.1 Alligator sinensis
GTTTCAGGCTGGACATAAGGAAGAATTTCTTTACTGTCCGAGCCCCCAAGGTCTGGAACAGCCTGCCACCGGAGGTGGTTCAAGCACCTACATTGAACACCTTCAAGAGCAAACTGGATGCTCATCTTGCTGGGATCCTATGAACCCGGCTGGCTTCCTGCCCTTTGGGCAGGGGGCTGGACTCGATGATCTTCTGAGGTCCCTTCCAGCCCTGATGTCTATGAAATCTATTAACAACTTATACAGGAGCAGGATGTTGGTTGCCATGGTCCTCCCACTTTGCTGGTGGCAGGTTAGGGTGTTAGGTCTCAGATTGTGTCAGGATGGCAGTAGTTTTATGAAGGGTTTAAATTATGGATTTGTCTGGGTGGTTTGCACAGAGATGATCCTTCCTCAGGCAGGGGTTGGACTAGATGTGATCTCTGGAGGTCCCTTCCAGCCCCATTTCTCTATGACTCTATAATTTTGCATCATGCAAAGCGGACAAAACATGCCACCAAACCACCCTGGTAAGGATTTGCACAGCCATTCTGCATTGGGGAAAACAGGGTCTTACAAGACACAGAGGCATCATTCCCTCTCTCTCCACTACCAGTCTCTTCTCTGCATGTTTGCCCAGGAGCATCTCGGCACAGAAGGTCGTTTCCTTATAGCAGTACCCAAGCTGCATTAATTAACACTTTTCCACCACTCCTCCAGTGTTAAATATCCAAACCCTAGAAAAATTGTGGAGTCTCCATCCCTGGAAATGGTCAAGAGCATGTTGGAGAGACACTGGGCCTCGATGGTTTAAAGTCAGGAATGATCCTGCCTTGAGCAGGGACTGTACTAGATGACTTTGTACAAGTTGATTCCAGCTCTACATTCCTATGATCCTATGATTGGCCTAGACAATTTGGAGGACTGGATCAAAAGAAATATCATGAAGATCAATAAGGACAAGTGCAAAGTCTTGCTTTTAGGACACAACAATCCCATGCACTGGTACACCCTGGGGACCAATTGGCTAAGCAGCAGCTCTTCAGAAATGGACCTGGGGGTGACCGTGGACAATAAGCTGGATATGAGCCAGCAGTGTGCCCTTGTTGCCAAGAAGGCTACTGGCATCCTGGGTTGCATCGGTAGGAGCATTGCCAGCAGATGAAGGGAAGTGATTCTTCCCCTCTATTCAGCACTGGGGAGGCCACATCTGGAGTCCTGTGTCCTGTTTTCAGTCCCCCACTACAGAAAAGACGTGGACAAATTGGAGAGAGTCCAACAGAGGGCAATGAAAATGTTTAGGGCATGGGGACAGGACTGGTGAGGAGAGGCTGAGGGAACTGTGCTGATTTAGTCTGGAGAAGAGATGACCGAGGGGATTGAATAGCAGCCTTCACCTCCCTGCAGGGGGGCTGCGAAGAGGATGGAGCTGGACTGTTCTCAGTGGGGGCAGATGACAGGACAAGGAGCAATGGGCTCAAGTTGCAGCAAGGGAAGTCGGGGTTAGATACTAGGAAAAACATTTCTAGTAAAATCTATTAAAGCACTGAAACAGGCTACCCAGAGAGGTGGTGGACTCTCCATGGTTTTTTTTAAGGTCCGGCTAGAAAAAACCTTGGCTGGGATGATGTAGTTGGGACAGGTCCTGGTTTGAGCAGGGGCTCGGACTAGATGTGACCTCCTGAGGTCCCTTCCAACCCAAATTTTCTATGATTCTCTGAAATAGTTTTTCAAGTAGGACACCTAGGGCAGGAGGGTGAAGAGAAGAGAAATGAGCCATAAATATATGAGGAGGGACAGAAAAGGAGTGTGAAGGGGCAGCGAGGTGAGGGGCTGCCCTCTCAAATTCCACTCCACATTTCTTCTCCAATTATAACTGGCAAGAGGAAGATTTGAAGCATCCAGGAGCAGATAGCCAAAGCTTTGATTTCCAATGGCACATTTGAACACCGCTTGGGAATACCTGATTGTGGTATGGCATTAGGAGGATGCTGGACTGGACTGTTCGTCTACCCCCTGGAGGATTCAACTGAGGTTGCTGCCTTCTTCTGCTGCAACATGGGACTCCAAACCTGGGTGTAATACAGGTGCAAACCCTACAAGTACAATCTAGAAATGAGTTTCATGGAGTTATCAGCCTTGACAATAAATGAGAGGAGAGAAGGGGGAAATCTAGAGCCATGTTTCTTTTGAAATATGGTTACTGTATGAGGTGCTTACACATAGTAAGAGATAGCCTAGGGCCTAAAGAGCTTACCAGGTATTCTAGACATACAAAAAAGACAAGGGGAACATTACTATTTTGATTTGATAGATAGGGAATGAAGGCACAGAGATCCAGTGCAACCCAAAATCACATAGAGTCTGTCATAGGATTGAACCAAGATCTTCTACTTGTGAAGCTAGTGTTTTATGAGCATCCCCAACACCATGGCTAGGGACACAAATTACACATAAACTGGTATAAGTGATTGGAAACCGGTTCAAATCTGTAACACAACAGAAGTTCAGTGCACATAAACCACTTTCAAAATGGCCAAAACCAGTTTAAGAGAAACCTGGATGGATGCAGTATCAGACTGAACTGGTTTAGTTTAAATTGGTTTTTCGAACTTGTGTCCCAGGTTGCCACAAGATTCAAGTTAACTCACAGTCCCCCAGCATCCCAGGATGCTTTGCACCTCCTCCACAACCCCTCCCCCTCCATCACAGGTTGGGCAGGCTAGCCTTGGCTCAAACTAGGGAGGTGTGCTCTAGCGTGTCTGTGTGTGTCTGTGTTTAAGACCAACTTCAGGATTTAATCACCCCGGTTCAGATTTTAATAGAAATCCTGCAGACCCACAGCAACATCTTGAGCAGCATAGACAGTACAGGTGCATCTACACGTGCATTAATGTGTCACAGTTATGACACATTAAGTTTAGTACCTGTAGTAACAGGTACTAACTCAATGCATAGTAACTGGCACTACTGTGTAGTAGTGCCAGCACATGGCTTTCTAGTGATGCTAATGCACAGTAGACTAATTCTACTGTGCATTAGCACGGCTTTTGCCATGACACCCTAATGCTCAGTTGAATTAGTCTACTGTGCTTGCGTAGTATACACAAGTAGTATACTTGTGTGCCCTACAAGTATAAACCCATCCCTGACGTGGTGCAACTAAAACCAGAACTATGACTTCCAAAGACAGATGTGATCTGTGTGACAGAGGCCACTTTGCAAGACTGAGCTGAACTCTGACCCTTCTGCGGTATGGTCTACGGACAGCCCAGTCATTACACCACAGAGCTAAGCCTCATCCATGCTCTCCTCTGCCCATGTCAACTCAGGAAATAAGGCTGTTGGGATGCTCCGAGGGGCACCTCAAAACCCCACTGAAGAGCAGCAGGCTGGGCCACTTCCCCAAGATGTCCCTGCCACCTTGGATAAGCATGGATAAGCATGGAATAGGAACGGGTGTCTAGGGGTTGTTTCCTCAATGCTCAGTCTTCAAACCTTGCTCCTTCAGTAAAGACACAACCTCAGGGACTCCAGTTTGCTTCTGGAGTAGAGTCAAGTGGAGAACAGAAGGAGAAGCAAGTCCTTCTCCAACTTCTCTGATGCCAGCAACACCTGGCACTACACAGCTCCTTTTGGTGTGGGGCTACACAGTACCAAGCCTTACTTCCAAGAAAACCCTGTAAACTGAATTACAGTCTCATTAAAATAAAGGCCTTTACACTTACTCCTTACTGGAAATGACACAAAGACTGAAACAAAAAGGGCTCTATCATCCATATTGTTATGGCTTGTAGTACATTAAAAAAATAGCTCAACTGGCAGCTAAAAGAGAAATCCATAAAAAACACACACATACAGAGATGTCTATGAATATAAAGTAGGTTTTGTTTCATTTTTGGTTTGTGGTTCACCCCGACCCCTCCCCACCCAAAAAAAACAACAACCCTCACCTTAGTTTGTTTAATTACTCCTGATATTTTGCCATCGCATTAAAAGTTTCACCTCTAAGAAATAATAAATTTTCTAAAAAGGAATTCCAAAAGGGAATAGCTATATTTACATTTTTAATGGAACCCATTTATTAAAAACCTGCATTGTAAATTCAGGGAATTTCACACAACGACGGAGCAAAAGAAACCCCATAAATATTATTTGCAGCGAGCAACCGCGATTTCCAAATAAAACTGCTTTGTGTGGGAGACTGGATGGCTCAGTGCAGAGGTAATGGGGAAGGGAGGCTTCCCTCCCACCCTACATTTCCAAAAGCAATGCAACCTGATTTAGGACAACCCTAAGCAACAGAGCGTCCAACTGGGAGAAGTGAGCTCTTTTTTTCTCTGCCATCTCCAAGGGTTTTGTAAAAGAAGAGGAGTGTTACTATCCCATTTCACAGATAGGAAAGTGGAGGCAAGAGGAGCAACTCACTGGAGATCACAGGCAGGAGCAAGAACTGAACACCCCATTCCCTTTTCCTCCATGGCCAATACTGAATTAACCACAAGCCCCCTTGTTCTTACCTGGATTCAGGTAAGAAGGCACTGAATGGCAATGGCTATATAGCGCCGTGGGTTTACTCCTGCAGGTCTCTCAGTCACTCGCTCGGACTTGATCTCTCCCTTCGGCTCCTGCATGTCTCCCCTGCTGCTGTCTGTCTTGTATTGGCTTGTATCTGGAACCCAGGACAGATATTATTCTTAGATACAATATCATCCCTTCATTGATCAAAATGAGCTAATGGTTATGTTCTAGGTAGGGTTTTTAGGGGTCTCCCAAGCTACAGGGGCATGGGCAGATGACACACTCAAGCAGACACCTTAACACTTCCTTTCCCGCAGGCTCTCCTGGGGTAGCAAAAGCCTTTCATCAGGAGGTTATCTACCCAACCCTTGGGAACTCCTTGCTTTCTGGCCAACTTCACGTCCAGAATCCTGCCCTTTGCTGCCTGCAGACTCAGGCAGACACCTCTGGGCTTGTTTGCTCCTGCTGCACGGTTTTGAGTGTTTTGTCCAAAGCACAAGGGCTAAACCCCTGTTCCTTCCAGAGGAAAGATGACATTATAGAGCACTGTGGTGAGCCTAGCTCTTCCGTAGCACTTATCCTTGGTAAGTGCTTTGAGATCTATTAAGAGGTCAATATCATTTATCCAGATGGGGAAACTGAGGCAGGGCTTGCCTATGAATGCAGCATGGCACTGGCAGAGCTGGGATTAGAAATCCCAAAGTTTCCTGTGGGCCAGTTGGAAGCTTTGCCCACTGGGTGTCACGACCCATCCTGTTGTCTGGCTCTCAGGACCACCCCGCTCTGACCCTGCACAACCCACCAACCCCAGCACAGATGCCCTCTGCTCTCCCTGCCCATCCTGCTGGTTCGTTGTGCCTCCTTCACGCTCTCCTTACAGACCTCAACTGAGATTTCTTCACCTCTTTTAGCAGCATTGCAATAGCCGGGATGGCCCGGGGAGTATGTGAGAAGCAGGATGTGTTTGCTCATGTCCTTTGTGACCCAAGGAAAACCATTTTGTGCCAGAATACTTGTCCAAAGTCTCTTCCAACTGCACACTCGGTCCAATAAACAATACAAATACGGCCCATTGGTCCCTTAGCATCTTTGGAAGTCTCTCTGCCTCTCAATTTCCCCCCCACTTAAAATGTCCATAACGCCTCTCTAGTATTTAACCCTAATAAAAAACAGTGAGGAAGAGGGTGCCCAAAACAAAGGTGCTTTACCAATTGACTTCA
>NW_005842192.1:1700770-1704684 GCF_000455745.1 Alligator sinensis
GGACGGTCTAGGTGAGGACTCTGCTTTCTGAGGTCTGTGTTGACAAGAAGGAAATGCCTGGAGGATTTTTAATGGCATTGGCATACTCTGTCTGAAACAGCAGCTGAGCCTTGGGATGGCACCAAATGGGAGGAAGCAAACCCTTTTGCCAACCAACGTGCCATGCTGTACATTCATAATTGGCTGCATATTATTTACTAAAGGACCTTGCTTTTCATTGCTTCTGGTTGTATGATTTCCGGTTATACTAGGCTGTAGTTATGCTAAACTATAGTTCAGCTAAGACATTGCAAAGGAGCTTGGGAATAGCAGGCTCTTCTAAGTGCTGAATGACTTGATAAAAGACACAGCGAGGAAACAAAAAAATATTCAAAGCAAAAATAGCAGCTGAACAACTCAAGGATTAAAAAGGAAGAAGTCGTTAGTAAAATAGAGATAGCAGAGGTGAGATGCCAATGCCTGAAGCTGGCAAGGGATGAGTTGCGGGTGTTTGTACTTGGAAAGGAGACATGTAAGAAAAGGGACATTTTGGCAAAGAGAGATAAGAACTGGCACAGGGTGGGGACATCCCACCTATAAGTATGAGGGTTGTAAGACTTGCCCCTCATGGGGACATGGTGGGTATCAGCTGCACGTAACGTGCCACTAACCAGAGTCCCAAGCAGTTTCGCTGAGCTGGTCGTATTGCTGTGCACACCTGCTAGTGCGTTGTCCTAAGAGACAGTCAACCTCTCTGAGCTCTCACCACCACACACAGATTCAAGTCATAGTATCATAGAAAATGAGGCTGAAGGGACCTCTGGAGGTCACATCTATCCAACCCCCTGCTCCAAGCAGGACCAGCCCCAACTACATCATCCCAGCCAAGGCTTTGTCCAGCCAGGTCTTAAAACCTCCAAGGATGGAGACTCCACCACCTCTCTGGGTATCCTGTTCCAGTGTTTTACTACCCTCCTACTGAGAAAGTTTTCCCTAATATCCAACTTCAGCTTCCCTTGTTGCAACTTGAGCCCATTGCTCCTTGACTTGGGCAGCCTGGGCACCAAGAGGCTGGGAGCACTCCCACACCCGCACCCCGGGACAACACCGGTTGGGGGAGAAAACTCCTCTAGCCAAACAAACCCTGGTAGGACGGAAGGATAACACATCTGCAGAGGCAGTCCCTGGCCAGCTGTCAAATTCCTGCATCGTACTTTCAGCACGCGGCC
This sequence comes from Alligator sinensis, assembly GCF_000455745.1. Lineage (NCBI taxonomy): Eukaryota > Metazoa > Chordata > Crocodylia > Alligatoridae > Alligator > Alligator sinensis. The sequence continues at coordinate 1,701,979 of NW_005842192.1, forward strand.
AAAATCAATCACTTCCCCAGTGCCGGCGAAAACTGAGACGGCGTCCGAGATCCTGAACTCAAGATAGGTGGGTGACTGCATTCGCTGACCTGGAGTTTGGTGTTCAGCATCCTCATGGTAATCAGATAAAAGCCAGCGCTCGGACCCAATCCAAAGTCGGCTGGCACCAATAGAAAGACTGCTGTTGATTTCAGTGGGCTCTGATTTGGCCCCTTGGGGCATTTGGAAGGAAAGAATAGATGGGGTATTGCTATAGGGCTTGATTCTGCAAGACACAGGAGCAGTCTTGAGCTAGCAAAGCTCTTAAACACATCAGTGTCCCCTCAGGCAGCCTCAGGCTCTGGTTCAGCAAAGCCTCCTAAGCAGAGGTTTAAAGTCAAGCACATGCTTAACTCTATCCCTATTCATCATGAAGCCTAAGCAAAGAGCCTGCTGATCTCACTGGGATGGCAGCAGCCCCTTAAATGCATTCCAGAGCTCAGCTGCATAAAGTGTAAAACCTGGATTGCAGCACAATTGCTTAGCAAGATCAGGCTGGTACAGACCCATAAGCCATTTCCTTTCTTCCAACCCACCTTCCACTGCTTCCATAAGCCAAAATACTTGTGAAATGGGGAGAGAAATCTCACTCTCAAGTTGTTACGGGTGTTTTTAGCCTGAGGAGAAATCAGGGATTCATCTTACCCCTTCTGCAATGAGTACAAAAATCCCAACATATCATATCATATCATATCTAGGTCAATGCCTAGCTCTTCTATAACAGTTGTCCCCAGTAAGTGCTTTGAGCTCTATTACGAAGTCAGTATCATTTATCCAGATGGGGAAACTGAGGCACAGAGAAGGGCATGGCTTGCCTATGAATACAGCACATCACTGGCAGAGCTGGGACTAGAAATACCCAGGACTCCTAAGGACCAGGTTGAAGCTCTGTCCATTGGATCTCACTACCTACTATGTTGTCTGGCTCTCAGGACATTCCTAACCATTGCCATTTTCTATATATAGAAAAGCGAGCTGGCAAAAATCTGATCCTTCCTCCACAAGTTTGCACAGAATTTGGTGACAAAGGCATTAAAAAAAAATTCAACAATTGAAAGTTGGTGACACAAATTCACTGACCCCATAACCAGCCAAGAGGCTTTGGGGCAACGGGGTTTTCTCCTTAATATTTTATTCTTGCAATTCCAAGCCCTGATGTAGCAGAGCACTTTTAAATATGTGGATGAGACTGTTGCTTGCAATGGAGGACTTATTTGCTTGCTTAAGAGTTTTGTCAAGGATTGAAGCATGTGTTTAAATCAGGCCAGTAGAGTTAATTCTAGTCTTGCAGCACGTCGTGGTTTTGGGAAATGTCAGCTCCTGAACTCAGTGTTTTTTTTATAATAGAATTCAGATTTCGCCCAACAGGAGAGAACATTTCTAGCTTTTTATTGAACGGTTTGGAAGTTACCCCTGAAACCTCAAAGCCAGAAGGGAGACAAAGAACCCCTGCTTTTTGAAAATCTTTTGAACATCAAGGTAATGTCATGATTGAGCACACAAACACTTGGAACTTTATACCAGGGATGATCAGTAGCAAAGAAGGAAATAACTGGAAAAAAAAAACCCTTATCTAGATAAGGAAATCAAAGGCTACAGGCACATTAGTGTCAGCCATTAGGGTGTGAAATCAGGCTAGGCAAGGAACTTGGATAAAGAGCTGTTCCGTGTCCCGTCCTCTCCAGTTTTGTATCTCATATTGGTTTATACAATGAAGAAGCATAACATCAGTCCCACGTTGATAAGTCTTATAGAAGAACTCTACAACAATATAAGTAATAGCGTCCTGCTTGACACCAGCATTGTGGAGTGGTTTGCAACATCATAAAATCGTAGAAAATGAGGGTGGAAGGGAACTCAGGAGGTCACATCTAGTCCAACCCCCTGCTCCAAGCAGGACCAGCCCCAACTCCATCATCCCAGCCAAGGCTTTGTCTACCTGGGTCTTAAAAACCTCCAAGGACGGAGATTGCACCACCTCTCTGGGTAACCTGTTCCAGTGCTTCACCACCCTCCTAGTGAGACAGTTTTTTTTCCCCCCAATATCCAACTTAAACCTCTCTTGCTGCAACTTGAAGCAAGGTAGGAATATGCCAAGGTTTTCTTCACTCACCATCACCATGCTTATTTAATTTGTAGCAGGAACAAATCATGTCGGATACCATAGAGAACTTCACTGGGACAGTGTCAGTTGGAAGATGAGAAACGAACAACCTGGGTTGTGCTGATGACATTGATGTAATAGCTGCGACTGCAAAAAAGCTTACGGTAATAACAGAAAGGCTGCATAAGGCTACAAAGAGACATTAGCACGGAGAAGAGCAAAGAAATGATAACATCAGTCAATAGCAGTGATCAGTAAAAAATTGGTAATGAGAAGCTAGAAATAAGTAACACACTTTAAATGCCTTGGAGCAACCAGCACAGAAGATGCTACGTTAGAAAGAGTAGTAAAAACGAGAATAGCCCTTGCCATTGGACAACTAGGAAAGCTGAAGAAAACCTGAACTAGCAGCAACATCACAATGAAAACTAACCTCCACCTACTATATGCTGTTGTCATTTCAACAAGTCTCTATGGCTGCAAAACCTAGACTCTCACTAGGGCACTGGAAGCAAATTGAGACCTGTGAAATGCGGTGCTTCAGAAGACTCCTATGAATTCCC
>NW_005842192.1:1704715-1706273 GCF_000455745.1 Alligator sinensis
ACACTGCACACAGCAGAAATGAGTCTGTAAAAGATCAAATCAGACAAGAAGAAGTTGGCAAATACAAACCGGTACTCAAAATCAGAAGAAGAAACATGCAGTGGTTTGGACATGAAACAAAAGGCCAAGCATCCTTACCCATACCATCCTGCCGGGTGCTGTGGATGGAAGAAGAAAAAGAGGAAGACCTAGGAAGAAAAGGAAGACCAGGACAAGCTAGACAACCAACGGCAATGACTGAACGGGATTAAAAGTGACTGGTTGTAATAAGCAGTGCAAAAGACTGGAAAGAATGGAGGAACGTTGTCGCTATATAGGTTTCAATATACTGGGAGAAGACAACCCAGTATACAACCATTTAACTGTTACCAGTAGCAAAGGGGAAGAAGTTTTTCAAACCATTTGAGGCATCCCCTACATTACTGGGGCAAAGAAATAGTAGCTACAATGCTGTGTTGGCTACAGAAAGCTAAAGGAGGTCGCGGAAGGACTCTTATTCATTACCACCGATAGATTATACCTTACAGACTCTAGCATCTGAGTTTCCATGCTTATTTTAATAGTGGGTAACAGCAAAAAGAAACGAATCCAAAGTAAAGGAGGGAAATACTCAAATCCGTAGTGATTCACCTTGATGAAAAAGTGAAACATATTCACACTATAGCAACTCACAGCTGAGGCAGAAGTGGAGATGCTAAGCAGAACCAAACAGAGCTGAAAACTTATAATTAGGGTCCAAGCTGATTGATTTAGGCAGCACAGGACTATAAAAGGGCCCTACATCTACTGAGCATACTTCCTTAATGCAGCTATTTCTGTGCTGGACTGTTTCTTGTTAAGTCTTTGTGCTGGAGCTGGCACGTCTGTAGCTAGTCCGTGATATGCCTAAGCCTCCTGAGCTGTTGCTGATCCCAAAGTCGTGCGAGCGATTTCCGAAAAGGTACCTTACCAAGGGCATGCTATTGGCCTGAATACACTTCTGCTGCGGTTGGCTGGAAATCTTTGGATGCGTGGTGTTTCACGGTAGACTTTGATTCATCAAAGCCAAACTGTTTCGTGGGGATGTTTGTAGTAGAGGAGATTACAAAAAAATGGAGTTTGGGGTCAAATCAGAAAGAAGCAGACCTGACTATCCTAGAACAGCTGATGGCCCTCACCTGGCCTCAGCTGCTAGCAATTAGAGCCCTGCCCTAAAAACCCTGCATGCCTTTGCCTACCTAGGTAGTAGTTAGCCTTGATTGCTCTCTTTTATGAGCAGATGTGGAAGCTTGGCAGGGAGAAAGGACTCCCCTTCCCATCCCATCAGTGTCTTCAAGACTTCAGCACTTCTCTTAGCCTGCAAGAGGGTGAATCCCCCATGACGTCTTCCATGGGGAGGGAAGACTGGCCGGCCCTGGAGTAGCTGATGGCTCAGTCTTGCAGTCACTTCCCTGTTATGAGGAAGACTAAAGTCCATCTCTGTTTTGTCTAACTTAATACCGGGATTTAACACTTTGCTAGGCAGATCCTGGGATCCATCTCTATGTAGCTCCAGAGCAGATCTCTCAGAGTTTCTCCT
>NW_005842192.1:1706350-1739272 GCF_000455745.1 Alligator sinensis
GAACCTATTGCATTTGGAGTAAAAGGACTAGATTGGTACAAGGACTTGACCCCCAACTTCTTCTGCAGCACATGGGTTGTGTGGTCAGCTGCTTCCCTGGGGCTTTTTTGGACGTTTCCATGAGGCTTCAAAGACCAGGAAGCAGTTTGAAATGCCAAACTTCCTTGCTTCCTTAGAAAGAGAAAGCTCACCCAGCTCAAATCTCCCCTGACAAAGAAAATAAAGGCTGAGCAGAACTGGCCAGCTTGCACGGTACATTTGTAGAGCTCTGCTCCAATTATAGAAAGTGACTTTTGCTGGTGTGCCAGGATTGCAAACCCATTGCCCAGGCAAGTGAAGATGACAGATCATCTCATCGATTCACAGAGTCTGCTGCGGCACATGCAGAATTGATTGTCCACGGTATTCCCTGTAACTAGAGAGGGTTGGATATAGTTACCCAAAGCTATTGTATTATAGACAGGACAGAAAGGGATGTGTAATTCTGGATGCTTCTCCAAGCACCTTGCAGACACTGCATTTGTTTTCACAACTCTCTGTATAGAGGAGCAGCACTATTGACCCCATTTCACAGTCACAGAAACTGAGGCATGGATGTCAAGTGAGTTGCCCATGGTTACACAGCAGGTTGGTGGCAGAGCCGGCAACCTAATAGCCGGGAAGTTCTGCTCCTCCCCAGCTCTGGAGTTTGCCCCTGCAGTGATCACACACAGTCTCTTCCCTGCTGCCCTGCCTCCAAGCTTGGATTTCTTCTGTGGCATTTTGCAAGTTCTCCTTACCCTCCGACTCTTGGCTACTTCTCAGGTTCAGGGATCGGGGTGCCCCTTCTCTTCCCCTCAATATCTTGGAGGGACTGAAGCTCGGCTCCTACCAGCATGTGCCAGGGTTGCTCCTCTTTGATTTATGGTCCTCGTAACCTGCCAGCAGGATTCAAGGACATTGCACCTCATCTGGGCTCCTTCCCACTCTATGGCTCCCACCCACCAACCTCGTTACTGATCCCATCTAATTGCTCCCTGAACGATCCCAGTCTCCTCCTCTTAAGTACTGCCTCGGAGTGAGTCACTGGATGTGTCTGCAGCCTGGTATGTGCGGGGGTGAGGGGAGATGCTTTCTAGCATCTGGCTTTAATTACCATTCTCTCTTAATTGCCTTCTGTGGTTTTAATTATTGATAGCACTGGGCTGGAAAGAGCCACCTGGCATGGATTCGCTCTCCGTGCAGATACCCGCATGCCAGTTCCCCAGCAAGCACCCTCCGCTCTGCTCACGCTCGCTGAATGCTTTTTCCAGCCGCTTCTGTTTCCCCTCAGTCTTGTTGAAGGGCCTAGCTGGTGGCAGATTGGGAATGTCAAATCAGTCTCTCTCTCGTCGCTCAGGACCAAGCTAAAATCCTCTCATTAGGCCTTGGGTCATTCTCGTTGTGAGCCAAATGTCAGTCCAAGCTAATGGTGATTCTGATACAGTCCAAGGAGTGAGGGGTCACCTAGAAACATCTGTAAGCCCAATGAGGCAAGCAATGTCTTTATTTTGTCTTTGTACAGCTCCTAGCACAGTGGCCTCCTGCACTAAGTGGGGCTTCATGTCTTTACAGCCATACCAATGATAAAGAGTGATTTTTAAGGCTCATTACCAGAGGATTTTATTGAAGCCAAGCACCTCATATGATTCAGAGATACAAGGCATGTCTACACGTGCTTTTACATGCTCCTAAACTTAATGTGCATTTGCCTAATGCACATTAAGGTGATTTAGGTGGAGTGTCTACAAGTGCACACGCTAAGGCACATTAACATGGTTTGCGGACCAACTTGGGACTCAAGTTAGTCCTACGTCAGCCTGCATGCCACGTTAATGCACCTTAGCATGTGTAGACATGCACCAAAAGTTAGGACTAAAGTTAGTCCCAAGTCGGTCTGCATGCCATGTTAATGCACCTTAGCATGTGCATGTGTAGACATGCACCTAAAGTTAGTCCCATGTTAGTCAACATATACAGCATTCATGCACCTTAGCTTATCTACATGTGCATTAAGGCGCTTTAGCTATTCGCACTTAAATTTTATACCTGCTTTTACAGGTATCAGATTTAGGCAAGAATAGCTTAGAATTGCCATTTTAAGGCATATTAGGGGCATGGGTCTACACAAGGTCAGGAGGTCACATCTAGTCTAACCCCCTGCTCCAAGCAGGACCAACTCCAATGAGATCATCCCAGCCAAGGTTTAAATGTGTGGTCTGGCTCTGAATGTCACGCCATGCACCTGATCACTGGAACAGATGCATCCAGTGCCCTGGGGTTATGGGTGGAGTTCAGCATTATGAGTGGAACTTGAATAGTAATAATATAGATGTAAAAGAAGGCAAGAGAAGGGTGAATGCAGGTAAAAGGAGCCTGATGAGGTCGAGTGATGCAGGGCAGAAGGGACCAGATGTCACAACTAAGGGGGCAACTAGAATTTGCTAGCCTGTAACGTATCTGGGAGCTGGCACCTCGCAGCCTCTGACCTTAGTGTCCTTGGGAAGGTGTCCTGAGAAAATAATCAGAGGTGCTTGACAGCCAGACCAAGACTTTAGCCTGAAGGGGGAAATTCCAGTGTATAATCCTTTTTTTGGAGGGTGTGTTAGGGTTGTAAAATGCCCGCTGTCCAGCAGAGGTCACTGCCTCCCAACGGTTTGCTGCCGCTTTCCAACCTCTGCTAGAGAAAGGGACATGCTACGTGGTGCTCCGTATATGCATCAGAATGGGTTTGGGGGACTGTGTTACAGGTACTTCTGTGTGTTGGAAGGCACAAACCGACTGAGCGTGTTCAGGCCTCTCATGCCAGCAGTAAGCCTCCCACTGGAAGGCAGCTATTCACCTGGCCAGCAATAGAAATGAGTGATCTGATCATCGGGAAGGGTGCTGGGGTCTCCACTTTGGTTAGGAGGCTGGGGAGGGGATATTTGAGCATCAGTGGTTTCCTTGTCTTTGCTTGAGTGTGCTCTTTCTTCCACTAAAAGCCATAAAGCATTAAAATGGTACCTTTCTGCAAACTTTTGAGAACAAACACCCTTTGTCGGGCTGAGGAAGCGTCTGCAGTTGGTCTGTGCTTTTGGAAGACTCCCCAGGGCCACCCTTTCCCCCTGGAAGAGCACAGACCAACTGCAGATGCTTCCTCAGCCTGATGAAGGGTGTCTGTACCTGAAAGCTTGCAAAGAAGACTTTTTCCAACTATTTTAGTCCATCTAATTATAAAAAAAAAGTCAGATTTACCCAAAGAACCTTGCCTGCCTGTGGTCCTTAAACCAACACAGCTACAACCTACACCCCTAAAATGGTACCAGCATTAATGGTTGTGTACATTATAAGGGGTCTGGCTCCTTTAAAAGGCTAGGCGTAGTAACAGAGGTCTTTAGTTTAAGAGAAAAGACAGATCTTAGGAAAATACAGACACAATTCCTCTAACTTCTGAAGGGCAACTTGGCAGAAACAGTTTGTATAGAGCCTTTATTGTCTGCTTTGGGCCTACTGATTAGCTCAGGGATGCCAAACATATGGCCATGAGCTGGATCCAGCTCTCATGATATTCAGTTTGCCGGTGTAGTCTGAGATGAATTTCTAGCCTTCGTGTTGGCAGAGCGAACTTCCCAATGTCATTATTAGTCAGTGTAGCAATGCTTATTAGACAGTGTATCATTATTAGACAGTGTAACAATAGCTGCCTGAGTCTGCAGAGAGCCTGACATGTTGACTCTGAGATCTCAGCTCCCTGTTGATCTAATTGAAGTATCTGCTTCAAAGCTCAATGATATATCAGGGTCAAGGTTAGGTTTTCAACCTGTGTCCATTCAGGTGCGGGGCAGGATGAACGGGGATAGGTGCGTCAGTGAAGTTTGTGTGCTGTGAGCTGGCAGTTCTGCTGGGATGGAAATGTAGAGCGGGGACTAAGAAAATAAAGAAAGATAAGCTAGAGGAGAAGAAAGGTGGAAACAAAGGGTGGGAGTAGTGGGGACTGAAAGGGAAGCAGATCTTCTCTCTTTCTCTCTCATCGTGACATCTGTTCTTATGGCCAGTTCATTCCTGTCTTTCCTGGCTGTGTCCTTCCAGCTCGACCTTGGCTTTCCTCTTCCTCTCAATTTTCTTATTCCACTCCCTTCTTTAATGGCAGTCAGGGGTCCTGTCATATACCGGTGGTCCCCCCTCTAGTTGTAGGGCAGGTTGCTTTGTAGGAACACCCTAGCATTTTCTACATCTGCTTTGATGTCCATATCACTTTGGCTCAATGTTTCATCTGGCCAGATGGCCTTCCTGATGCTAAGCAGATTGGCCCACTGAGCTGTGGATATACCAGCAAGACATGGGCCATCGGTGGCTAGATTTTTAAAGGCATTAAGTTACCTGGTCCCTAGCTCAGTAAGTTTTCTTGCGACATACAGGCCAGTCTTCTTTCCTTGATCTCCATTTGAACCTCCCACTGACTTCAGTGCGTGCCTGCATTTAAGTGCAGGAGCATACAGTCTTCATCTTATACCTCAGAGAATTCAGCCTTCAGCTTTGAATCAGACCTGTTCACACACTCCTACTCAAAAGTCAATACGTTACAATAAGAGTTGTCCGGAATCTGCTGAATTTTTATTTTTTTTAATGGAAAGCTACCTTGAAACTTAAAAAAGAAGAAAAGATTTTGTTAGTATCTGGAGTGCTGTGTCCAATTTTGGGACTCACACTTTAAGAAGTGTACGGACAGATTGGAAAGTATCCAGCAGACGGCAAGAAAAAATTATTAGAGGCCTGGGAAGCAAGATTTATGAGGAAAGCCTGAAATAACTAGAGTTATTTAATCTGGAGAAGAGAAGACTGAGGGGGAATTTGATAGCAGTTTTCTAGTATCTGCAGGGTAATTGTAGAGAGGATGGAGATGGACTTTTCTCTGTGGCTGTAGGGGACCGGACTAGGAGCAATGGCCTCAAACTGCAGCAGAGGAAATCTAGGTTGGAGATTAGGAGGAACTTTCTGACCATGAGGGTGGTCAAGCCCCGGGACAGGCTACCTAGAGAAGTTATGAGCTCTCCATCCCTGCAAATGTCCAAGAGCAGGTTGGAAAGACACTTGGCTGGGATAGTTTAGATAAGGATAATCCTGTGTTGAGCAGGGGGCTTGACTAGATGACCTTTACAAGGTCTCTTCCAGCCCTACTTTCCTATAATCCTAATGCCATTGTTTTCAAGTGTAAACATTTGGGCAAGGGAAACACCAATCTTATATGTTAGGAGTAATTTCTCCTGGGTTTTTAGCCATGTCTCAGGTGTAACAGAGCACAAGCTGTGCTCTGTTACTCACAGGGGCATGGGCAAGTAGCAGAGCAGCTTGCAAGTGGCTGCACTCTCAATCAGGCACAATTTCCTGATTGGGAACAAGGCCCAGCTGTTTGTGATAAAAGGGGCAGGGGCAGGGGATGAGGTCCCACTGTGGGGGCGAGAGGACCAAGAGGGTCCCAAGCCAGGCAGGGAGCCCAAGGAAAAGGGAGGGGCTGGGAGCCCCAAATGAGTGAGATTTAGAGCCCAGTGGGAGGACACACAGATTTAGAGCTCAGTGGGAGGGCATGGGATTAGATGCCGAGTGTTACGCCATCTGCAAGGCATGGGACACGGTATAAGGGGAGGTTTGGAGCCATGTATGTAGGTCCTTGGCATCAGGGCAAGTAAATAGGCAGCCTCCTGCTGGGTTAAACATCTTCCAATGAGTATCATGAAAGACGAGGTAGGCGGGTGGTTAGCCTGACAACCGGCTTGAACAGAGCTCACTTGTTTAAATCCCTATGGACAATTGCAGGCTCAAAAAAATGTGCATGCAGGTATATTGCAACTGCACATGAAAATTGGGTATTCATGCTCCTGCCCTGACTGGCCAGTTGCATGCAGGCAAGAATTTGATGAGGACCCTTGTGCCCATCAAGCTTGTATTGTTACCAGGAGGAGAAGGGCAGTAGTCCTTCCCCTGGAAAGGATTATTCTAGTGACTCAAGTCACACCTTTTCATGGGAGCGCGGAGGGCACTGCTGGACTGAGACATGAGGTTGTAGAACTTACGGGCATTTCCCAAATGTCATTTGCTTTAGCTCTATATTAATCCAGTTACTAACATTTGAGCCATAAATGTGCTTTCTCCCTAAATTTTCTCAAAAATCACACTTTCTGCTTGGCTTGCTATTTACGTTTCAAAACTTCGACTGAAATAAATCTGCTGGAATTTAAATTTTGACCAGATTTTTTTTTTTTCCCCAGCCACCTTTTTCAGGTAGAATTTTTGGCTTTTCCACAAACATCTATGGTGATCTGAGGATACCTGCCTGATACCTAATTCTGTGTTAAGAAGTAGGTAAGATGATGCCTTTTGCTTAGTTCTTTAGGACAGAGCCTGTCTTTCACCTTGTATCTGTACAGTATACTTCATAGGGCAGCACTGACTCTGATGGTAGTCTTCAGGTGTTACTGTGCATTAAATAACAAATTCAGTTATTGAGGAATCATTGGTTAGGCTGCAGCATTGGAGAGAAGGACCTGGGAGTTACAGTGGACACTAACCTAAATATGAGCTAAGTTTGCTCATGTTAAAAAAAAAAAAAACAAAACCCAACAGCATCCTGGGTCATTTGCAAATCAAGAGATGTGATTTTTCTGCTCTGTTCAGCACTGCTGAGGCCTCACCAGGAGTCCTGTGTCCAGTTTTGGGCCCCTCACTTCAAGAAGGATGTGGGCAGCTTAGAAAGAGTTTGGCACAGAGCAGCAAAAGTGATTGGGAGCCTGGGAAACAAGACTTATGCGGAAAGGCTGGAAGAGCTAGGGTTATTTAGCCTGGAGAAAAGAAGACTGAAGGTAACAGTTTAGACCATATGGAAAAATTTCCAAATGTCATTTGCTTTAGCTCTATATTAATCCAGTTACCGATGTAACTACCTTCAGGGCAATTATAGAGAGGATGGAGATGGGCTTTTTCTCTGTGGCTGTAGGGGACAGGACTAAGAGCAATGGCTTCAAGCTACAGCAGAAGAAATGTAGGTTGGAGATTAGAAGGAGCTCCCTGACTAGGAAGATGGTCAAGTATTGGAATAAGCTACCAAGAGAAACTGCAGGATCTCTAACCTTGGAAATGTTCAAGAACAGGTTGGACAGACACTTATCTGGGGTGGTTTAATCAGGGATGATCCTGCCTTGAGCAGGGGTTGGAGTAGATGACCTTGAGGTCCCTTCCAACCCTACTTTCCTATCATCCTATATGGAACATTGAATTGCTTAGAGCATGAAGTGATGTTTGGTTTTGGTAAAAGTGGGGCTGAGCAGACTCGGGCAAGTATAGCTTTTGTCTGCTTTAAAGGAGAGGGAGAAAGAAACAGTGCTCAGAGGGAAACATCACTAAATTGCAACTGTTATGTCTTCAGGCTCCTGTAGTGATACAGGGCAATTAGCCGGCTCTCACATTATCCCTGAATGAAATGGGTAAAATGCTGCTACAGGAGCCTGCAGCCATAATAACGACCTTGGAGCAGCTTCTATCATTATCAGTTCATATCGATCCAACTGGAAACATGTTGTCCTGGAGAGTGATTTAGGGGAGAAAAACTCCTTTCAACTATTTGGAGATTTAAAAATTAAGAGTGGCTCGAGTTTGAAGGAGAAGAAAGGCAATTGGTTGTTTTTGGGTAGGATTTCTGGAGAAGTGACTGCTGAAACATCTTAGCAGCAACAGGGCTTTGCTAAGAAATAGTCCTCCATCAGACAGGAAGCAGCTTGAGGACGTGCTTTTCATTAGGTCGTTGTAACCAGTTAGCAGGGAGTTAAATCCCTACGTAGCATTAGAGTGATGATGAAAAGGAAACGGAAGAAATCCCTTCTCTCTTCTTGGCAAGTGCCCTGTGCTGAGGAAGGATGGCTCTTGGGACTACTGGCCTGCAACGTCAGAGCTCTAGGTGCAGGCCCTACCTCTGTCCCAGCCTTTGTCCTCCAGTGTCCTCCAGTGTCCCACTTTCTGGCAATGGGGTGGTACCTCTGCTTTTCTCAGCCTTGTCATTTGACTGAAGTAGGGGCCTGATTGTGGAGGTAGTACCTCTAGTGTCCTAGTAGGAATGTCTGTTCTGCACTGCTGAGGCCACGTCTGGAGTACTATGTCCAGGTTTGGTCCCCCCACTGCAGAAAGGATGTGGACAAGTTGGAAAGAGTCCAGCGGATGGCAATGAAAATGGTTCAGGGGCTGGGGGACAGGACTGGTGAGGAGAGGCTGAGGGAACTGGGCTGATTTAGTCTGCAGAAGGCAAGCCTGAGAGGGGATTGAATAGCAGCCTTCACCTCCCTGCAGGGGGGCTGCAAAGAGGATGGAGCTGGACTGTTCTCAGTGGGGGTAGGTGACAGGACAAGGAGCAATGGGCTCAAGCTGCAGCAAGGGAAGTTGAGGTTGGATATTAGGAAAAACTTTCTCACTAGGAGGGTAGGAAAGCACTGGAACGGGTTACACAGAGAGTTGCTGGAGTCTCCATCCTTGGAGGTTTTTAAAACCTGGCTCAACAAAGCCCTGGCTGGGATGATGTAGTTGGGGCTGGTCCTGCTTTGAGCAAGGGGTTGGATTAGATGCAACCACTTGAGGTCCATTTGAGCCCTTATTTTCTGTGATTCTATAAAGGTAATCTTCTATTCATGAAGGCCTTTATCTCCTCCCTGCAGAGCTAACTCTGGGATCTTTCTTGTCTAATCGCTTCCCACTCTTTCTATCCATACATAAAATGTCTCCCGTGGGTTTAGTGGAGTGTGCAATCCTGCTTAGCTGTCTTCTCTTTGGCTTCAGCTCTCATGTGCTACTTTCACTCAGGCTTATCACCTCTCTATTTTTTCAGTGAGGCCACAGGCCAAACCATTCCAGTGCTGGTAGTCCTCCAAGGCCTTTCCATATTTCCCTTCATGTGCTCAGAAGGAAATATAAGATCTCATGATTCATTGGGAAAGTGTCAGAGTCGCTCAGCTTCCTGTAGCCAAAAGACCCGTGAGAGATGTCCTCCTAAGACCTAGTGAAACTATGTCACGGAGCTTAGCAGCTATGAGGTCTCTGTGACTCAGGGTAGGACATTGCAGTGCGGCTGAACACACCTAGGGTAAGCTCACCCAGGAGTATTCAAACCCAGGCATCACACACCTCAAATCTCCAAAGGTGTATCCTTCTTATGTAGGCTGCTTTAAATCTGAAGTACCAGCTATTCTATCCATGTGAAAATCTGAAGGTAACATTTGTTATTGCTGATTCAGGGTTCTGGGTGTTTTTTTTTTTTTTTTTCCAATCAATAGAAACACATGCTTTAAATATACATATATATATCCATACAAGTCAGACAGGCTCTTGGCAAAGCTCATTTTAATTGAAGTTCCTTTGCTCAAACATATTTCATTTTGGAGCCTCATGCGTCTCCTCAGCCCTTTTCCTTCTGTGTCGGTGTGTGTCCTCCAATAAGCCAAAATGCCAGAAGCAAGACACAGAGGTTACATTTCCAGTGATTTAGGGGGACTAACAAGGGATGCTGTCTTGGTGGTATGTGGGCTGTGGGCTAAAGTAAGGGATGCCTCGGAACGTTCAGCTTAAAATGGGGGTGGGAATCAATCCGGGCTGTAGCACTTCACTTATAGGGATAACGAAATCAGGAGAGAATGCCTCGATCCTCTTGTGGTAAAGCTGTTTGAGAGGTAACAGATAGGCTTCTGCTGTTGAGGCGGGAAATATTTGCCACAGAATCTTACTCCCTTGGGACGCTTGGACATGTGACGTGTGTAGAGTCCTTCAGGTTTGCATTCAGTGCCCCCTAAATTGAAACGGTGAGTTTTTAATTGAAACGGTGGGTTTTATTTTTCCATCATTGTACACATATCATTGTCCTAGCAGTCACAGGTGCTTGCTGGAGGCAGAAGTGGCGAGGGGCCCTGTGACGGGGGAAACTCCCAGGCCAAGTCACGGTACTGGCCTGTCCACCTGTCTAGGGCAGTCTGCTCAGTCTCGCCTGCCATGCCTTGTTAAGATAGTGGTTGTAAAAATGCGGGAGGCTGCCTATTATTGTGCCAGCATGCTTTTTGGTCCAGCTCATGGCTGGGCCAAACTCAGCCCCTTGAGACCTCAACCCCCTGAGACCTCAGACGCAGGTCTCATACATTCATCCTTTCTATGCCCCATTGGGCCTCTCTCACTCTACCCGCTCTCACTGGGCCTCTCTCACTCTGCCTGCTCTTATTGGGTCTCTTACATGCTGCCTCTCACTGAGCTATGCTCACTCTTCCCTGCTCCCTTGAGCAGCTCCCGTAGGCCATCAGGCTTGCCTACTCGCACTCTTTGGCTGGCCTAGCGCACAGCCTCTCAGGCCTTCTCGTGACCCTCATCTGAACAGTGGTCAGCCAATTCACTTTTCCCTGGGTGGAGTTCTGACCCAATCCCCTCTCCAGGTAACTCATCACTCTCACTTACTGGCTGACTAGTGCCTATTACTCACCCACTCAGCCTCAGGCCCACTTGCGGCCTCAGGCATCCAAGGACTTACCTGAGCCTAACTGTCCCTGTCCTGGGGCCTCAACACACGGCCCCATCTCTGGGGCCTCAACGCACACACCCCATCTCTGGGGCCTTAACTTGCTCACCCTGTGGGCACTCGGCTGTTCTCTAAGCTTGTAGCCCCAGACGCTCCACCCCCTTACTGGGGTAACTGCTCTGCCCCCCTCACTGGGGCTTATACTCCACCCCTATTCTGGGGCCTTGGTGTCTTACACCCCCACAGGCTCAGGTGACTCTACCATGGGCATATCAGGCATTCCTAACTGCCTTTCACTGGGCAGGTAACTGACTTCACATTTCTGGGGAGCTCCCCTGCTGTGAACAGCCCCACCAGACCACCCTTCCCCAGCAGGGTGCAATTTTTGGTCTTATCCAGGACCAAGAAGGCCTATCTGCCCTGGTCTAGTTCTCTATCTCTGGTGCCTGGATGTAATCCTCGCTCTCCTGGACCAATCTCTAATAGTGACTCCCCCCATTTGGAATTCTCCCCTCTAGAGGCTGGATTGCAGCCTCCTACATTGCAGCCAGCCTGCTGATTGACCTCTACCCTCTGTTGGCTGTGATGTCTTCCCCTTCAAGAGGACCTTCAGCCCATATAGGCTCTGGCCTTGCCTCCAGGCCAGTTGGGGTTCCAGATGGCTCTCTGCAGCCCTGGCCTGTCCCTCATGGTGGGCTCAATTGCCCTTTGGCCATATGGCCCTGGCCCCTTACATGGACTAGTCAAGGGATTAGAAGGCCAACATGGCACCCACTGCCCTCCATACTCTAAAGGGGGTCCCGCTCTAGGCATCACCATAGGGCCAGCATCCCATTTGGGCTGCCCTAGTGCCTGCAGCAAGATTGCCTGAGGCCTATTTCTACTGGGTTTACATGAGCCGGCTTCACCCCTGCCCAGGGCCGACCTGGCCCCTTTGTAGGCCTACAAGCTGTTAGTCACCTTTGCTAGGATGGACTTTGCTCCCTCTGAGCCTCATCCTTCTCCTTGGGAATTGGGACCCCATTGGGCTCCACAGGAACCTCCTGCCATCCCTATAGTTCCTCCCTTATCTCGGAGCTCTTCTGTGAGCACTGAAGGTGCTCTGCCACAGGCCTGATACTTTTTTTTCTTTTCAGCAGAGCCTGCTTATCTCTCCCAGGGCTGGGGGGCCCAGTCCTTCTCTTAGAGACAGCAGTGATATTCCCAAGGGCTGGCTAGGCAGGCTACTAGCAGGCTGGGTGCTGCCTGAGCTCAGAGGCTCCCAATCCAATTCTCCCCTGAGCTCACCCAGGCTTCCAGTGCCTTGTGCACTGTGCCTGCCACCTTCTCCAGCCACCAGCATACCCAGCCACCATCCTGCCACTTCCCCACAGTGCCCCAGGGGCAAGCCAGCCCATTTCTGGGTGGCCCCAGTTGTACTGGTGGCTGCAGGCACCTGCTGAAGGCAGAAGCAGCAAGGGGCCCAAACCTTTTTTTTTTCAGCAGAGCCTGCCTGCCTCTCCCATGGCCAGGGGGAAGTTGGCAGATTAATGGCTGCAACGTTCCATGTTGCAACATTGCAAACTAAACTGCATCAGGATGTGGTTTAGTTTCTGACGATGCAAACTCATTTAAGACCCCCAAAACTCGCATATGTGTAAAGCGTGACACCATTAAGCCAGACAATGAGAAATGTTCATCACATGTACATGGTAACATCGTCATGTGTACAAGCGCCCTTGGTGACCTGAGAGGCAGTTGTTCCTGCAATTCCCTGTCACAGTGATCCTGGGTTCAATCTGCAGATCTAATAGTAGTGTAAAAGGGGAAGTAGACTGCAGCTTGCTGCAAAGAATACACTGTTTTAAAATGTCCCCTGAGTACTCTGCTTTTCTTTGATCTGACAGAACGCAGTACAGTCGTTGGAGGCCGTGATGGGCAAACTGCTAAAAGTTCAGCTGGATACTTTAAAGGTCTCCAGAGGTGGTTTGGTAATTTGAAGAGAACCGGCTGTCTTGTGAAGTTGCTGTTCCCTACCCCGATCCTGTTTGCAGATGGAAATGCAAGAGAGAATTGTCCTGATATCATTGGGGTTCTGAGGGATAGACAGGTGTAGAAAATCGGAGTTAAGGAAAATGTTAGTCAAGACTCTCAGACCCTTCAGAAAGACATGTTTCATTTCTGAAACTATTTACGAGTTCCGTGTCTTCTTGTAATCAGAACAATCCTCAGCTTTTCTTTATAATCTTTCTGTTCCAAGGGTTAAACAAGTATTCGTCTATTAAACTTGGAAACATCCCCTGTGAAGTAGGACACATTGTTCATACTGGTTGGGCACTTTTCCTATCCCCTTTCTCCCTTTACCTTTCTCCCTCTCCCTTTCTTTAATGTCCTCAAAAAAGTCAAAAGTCTTTAATTTTCATAGTAATATTCTTCAGAGGTTGTTTTCTATAATGCATTAAAAAAGCTAAACATTTCTTGGCGCGCACATTTTTGTTCGTTTTTTTTCTCCCCCCAAACCAAAAATAGCATCTTTTCTCACACAACAAATTCTGCCAAAATGTCATTAAAAAATCAAATTTTCTTTCCACAAATAGATTTGGAGGGGAAACATTTGATTCGCCCTATTTATGAGTCCTGTTTACAGATGAAGAGGTAGCATGAAGAGATATTTAAGTCTTTACATAAGCTACAAAATCCAGTCTGTGTTAGATGGGGTTAGACCTATTTGGACCCCTGCTTTGCAGCTCAGTGATTCTCACCTTTGCACAACACCCTCTCTCTAGACACGGCATGTCTACAGTGGCCGATGCCTTCTTAGACAGACTGATTATCTTGTTTTCCCAATGCTGAACACTAGTTATGTGTCTGACAGCATGCATGTATCTGACTCAGTCTGGGCTCAGCTGAGATAAATTGTAGGGACAAGCCTAGGTCACCAAACCCCACTTGGGCAACGATGGAGAAATGTCTTGTGTTCAACCACAAGGTACTGTCTGGTGATGCTTAGAGAACCACTTAATATTAAATACTGCTTTCTTCCCTAGTGAAGACAAGGCCCAGGCACAAGGATTTCTTAGGGTGAGATTACACATGACAATTAGACCACTGAAAACCTGAACAATCGCACATTATGGCTTGTTAACAATAAGCTCCAGGCACCTTAGTTATGCTACTTGGGGCAAGGATTATCTTTGAGCTGTGCTACCCAGCTTGAGTTAAGTTAACTCCTGGCTGTTCATCTAAAATAATATCTCCAATTTTTGGTCCTCCAGTATCCCAAGTGAGCTAGCTATCATCCAGGACTTGACAGCCCTGGACTGACAGCTGAGGATAGCCAGGCAGGAGGTGAGTGAGGAGGGAGGGGGAAAGATTGAAGAGGGGACAGGGAAGGGGGCTTCTAGTGTCCAGGCATCTTATGATTTTATTGTCTCCAAGTTCACTTTTTAAAGATGTTGGGTCATTTCCCTTGAGCAAGAGGATAGTGAGGTCAGAGAGGGAGCAGCTGTTCTGTGAGAAGTGAGTTCCTAATGATAGGTATGTCTCTGTCTTTTATGTTTTTTGTTTTGTTTTTTTTCTGAGAGACAACCAAGGACTTAGTGATATTGGCTGTAGGACACGTTATAACCTACCCGAGTCCTGAATTCCTCCCCCACACTGAAAAAGTGATAATGAGCATCCTTCCTCTTGGTAGGCCTTGCTCTCCCATTAATCAGGTTCTTTTCTTCTGCTCATGGTTTGCCTGCAACTCCTGGGAATATCTCTCCCCACTCATCCAACTCTTTGGGCCCTGTGCTGGCTTTTCTTCTTGGACCTGAAAAATACCTTGCATTCGAAAGCTTATCTAAATTTATCCCAGCTTAGTCCAATAAAAGATGTCCTGAAGAGATGCTTGCTGCTTGCACAATTCGCAGACCATCATGGTTGCAGCATCACTCTAACACTACCATACCAAGTATTCTCCGTCAGGTGAAAGCTGCAGGACCTGGGTATCACCAAGAAGGGGCAGCACCTCCAGATCTCTCAGGGCCTTTGATTAAGACAGCTTCCAGTACCAGCTTCCCCTCCCAGTTTGTCTTTTCCACCATGTTCTCCATCAGCCTCTGACGGTAGCAGCTTAGCACTTGCATCCATGCCAGAGACTGCTAGAGCCCATCTCCCTCCTTGCAGGAACATGCAGGCTGCCTGCTTTCCCCGTGCAGATGCTGCCTCCGGAGTCAGCTGTGTTCTCCATATCCCCCTCCTCTGCTGCGCTTGTCTTCCTGGCAGCAGGGACAAGCTGCCTTATTTTTAAAATTCCTCCCTTCCCAAGCCGGGAGCTCATTTATAAATGTACAATCTCAGGGGCTGCTCCCCTGAGCTGCCCACCCTGCCCCCAGCATCTCCCTGTATAAATCACTTCTTGTGGTCTGCCGCTCAGTTGGAAAACTAACAAAACGGGTCTATAATGTCACCAACATCTCATTTAGTCGATTTATGGTGCTGGCCTTAAGAGCTTGCTGCTTTACAGTGCTTGAGCTCACTCCTCAGTAACCCCCCCCCTTGCCTCCCAGTTTTTATCCCTGGGATGTGGCTGTCCAATGGCTCTCTCCCTCTTGGCAACTGGGTGCCCTCTCATGTCTCTCCCCCTTAGGGGTGCCAATCCTCCAGGATTGCCCTGGATTCTCCAGGAATTAGATATAAATCTCCAGGAGACTGCTGAGAGTCACCTGGGAGATCAGCGTTAGGGCATGCATGAAAATGAATCTGATGTATGCAATAGTCCAGTGAGTATTTAAAATGTAATCGTCATGTGTATTTGCCTTCCTGATGTAAATCTACGCACTGTAATCTGTAACTGATTGGGATGAGCTGATCTGGCTGGGATGATGTCATTGGGGCTGGTCCTGCTCTGAGCAGGTTGGACTAGATGTGACCCCCTGAGGTCCTGTCCAACTCTCTTTTTCTCTGATTTTGATGATTTGACATACACAACCTGTGGTCACGTTAGTGTGTCATGGGCACGTTGGCGTTCTGGAAACCTCCCAGAATAAATTCAAACAGAGTTGGTGATCCTACTCCCCCCACTTCTTTTCCTCTCTGTGGAGGGTCTCAAAGCACTTTCCCAGCCCTTATGGTGAGGCAGGCCAGGGCAGCAGCCTGGTCTCAAATGCATGAGCAGCCTGGGGATCAAATGAAAGAAGCCAGCTGTTCCTCCTTCCCTTCACTTGATCCCTATGCTGCTCATGCATCTGAGACCTCTAATAAAACTAAAGAACTTTTAAAGAGATTGATCAGACCCATCTGGTCATCCTCACAAAGTACAATAAACAGGCACAAGCATGTGTAACAAAATGCTCCAATGCGGTGTAGAGACCGGGAAAGGAGATCTGGTCATCCTGTAGGGATCCACTGCAGGATTTCTTCTTGGGGTACATTGAATGCTTCACCCAGTCTATCTAATGGATCGTTCTGTTGTGATCCTGTAGTATCTCTTGGCCAGCATCTTGTTCTCACATGTGCACGTGTTGGGTGGAGAGAACGGTGACTGCAGTGGTGAGCCCTCATAACCAGCTTACCTGCATGCAGGAATTACACGGGCCAAATTTTGCAAGTAGGTGTTTGCAAGTCAAGGCCACTGGCAGTCCCTGGGCTGTACCTATTCCATATACTGTTCTGCAGACACCTTGGCATTGTTATTTCAGGCAACTCATGGAGCTTTCCTTGTTGTTAGCCTTGGAAAGTGTAGCCCTTAAGATACCACGTAAAGCTGATTTGTGAGAAAAAGTGGCCTGGGGACATTGGAGGTCTGGGTTTTGTCTTCAGAACCGATGAATGCTGCCTCTCATCACCTCGGACAACTCATTTAGGGTGCTGAAGTGCATGCGTGGGGCTCTGGAAATCATGCAGGTGCTGGAGTATGTTGCTGAAAAGGGGCCTTAATCTCAGTCTGAATGATCCATTAGCAAAAACGGGCTAATAATACTTTCTGCCTCCCACTCCTGGCATTGTCCACCGGGACTCTCCAAGATAGAGGCATCTCTTAGCAGGTTATGCATAATGCCCACAAATGTGGGGTAGCAGCATAGGGTGGCTTCAGTGATACAAATAGTGATGTTTGAGTTCCCTAAAATCTTTCTTTGGAGCTTTCTGGAATTTGTGTATTTGAGACAGTCTGGATTTCTGAGCAGTTTTTTTGTTATTGTTGTTGTTCTTTGATGTATTAGTCAAAAGAGATTAACTGGTTGGACCAATGCACACACCCACACGCACTGTTTTGGATTAACATATGTGTGTATATATACACACATACACATATGTATATATGTATCAATCCGAATCAAATACTTGCTCCTTTGTACAGCCCTAATCTATATGTATACACACACACACACACACACACACACACACGTGTATATGTGTGTTTATATGTGTGTGTGTGCGCGCGCGCACTGTTGTGGAGAGACACAAACAATGTCACACATGATTGAGGAGTGCCCCCTCTACAAACTAAGAGGCAGATTAATAACTTTGAACTCAGTTAACAAGGAGGATATTGCTTGGCTCCACCGATTTGCATTCACTAAATAAATATATAAAGTATGAGTGTGTATTGTTTTGTTCAGCTTTTTAAGGTATTTCCAAGAAAAACAGTGCCTAAAGTTTAATTAAACAGCACTAAATTACAAATGGAAAACCACTGTCAATTAAAAAAAAGAAAAAGAAAAAAAGCAAAGCAACTCCCACCCCAAGCCCTCCTCTTTTCCAGCATAAGCCTTCTGAATTGCATGCGAGGGATAAAAGAATTATTGAGGATGCTAAACAATGGAGCACTTATTCTGCAATAATCAAGAGTGTGGACTGAGGAGTGTAAATCTACCTGAGTAAATCACGAGCTGCCCGGGCGTTGCTTGCAGCCGACTTCTGAATATAGAGAGCTGCCTTGCTTTGTGCATCAGTCACATATAGGAGGCTATTCCAGGCAGCTAGCTTGGGGAAGGTCTTGGGGTAGGACAGCTTGGTGGCTTTACGTAACAAGGTCCTCAGTGCCTGGGCAGGGGAAGAAGGTAGTATGAAATCAGTAACAAAGCCCTAGAAACTATCTATATTCAGCATCTGTTCATCTTCCCTGCATTTTACCTAATCTTTGGGTTTGGATGCACCCCTTTTTTTTTGTTTTTCCTTAGGCCTGAGCACTGGACTGGGGAAGGGACCAGGGGGAAGATTACGATCAAATGGTCATCTTGTATCATTTATAAAAAGCTGGAGGCCTTTTGCTCTTAAACATGCAACCCTCCACCCCCTATAACTTCTTTATCTAGGCTTTTCACTTCAATCTCAGCCGCTCTCTCTCCTGATTAAATGACCTAAACACATCAAGGCTACCACCTCTGAAAGTAAATTTCTGCTACTCCGTCGGAAAAGAGAACTGAAGCCAAATGCAACTGGGAGACAGAAAGTGAGGGACTTCTCAGGCCAGCACCATGCACAATATTCTTCTGTCCATTTACTCTGCATCTCCCAAAGCAAAATTCCCTTTGACTTCAGTAGAAACAAAATCAGATCCTTATTAGTAACCTGCAACTTTAATACCTAATCTACCAGATCTCATTTGCTTAGTTTCTCTACAGGATTTCAATCCTTCAGCTGTCTAGCTTGTCCTGGGATTAGTTCACTAGTTGGGTAAGGAGGCATTTAAGCTGGAAATGGCTGAAATATTTTCAGTGGGTTTTTCTCTCATTAAAAAGAAAGTTTGATCAAATGTCACATTTCATTCCTTTTTAAAAAATTGATTGCCAATGATTTTCTTTTTAAATTTCAAAATTATTTGACGTGTACACTTTGGGATGGTAAGAATCATCCCAGTTTCTCTTTGGTTTGTATTTTTCCGGTGTTTCCTCACTTAGAAGATTACATTTTTAAAAGAGATTTCTGAGGAAGGGACTGTGCTTTCTTCTCTCTAGCTCTCCCCTCCCCCCGAAAAATATATATGAAAACTTTGTGGATCGTTTGGTTTTTGTTTTGTTTTTAAAGTTGGTCAGCTTCTGGGAAAAACAAACAAACAAAAAAAACCCTTGAATTTTTTTCCAAAAATAAAAAGAGCTGGTTTTCCATTTTATTTCAGATGAAGATGTTTGAAATATTTGAAAATGAAAATTTTGAAAGGAATGGAAGACAAAAAAAATAACATTTTTTTTTCTGTAAACAGTAAACCCACAACATTTTGACTTGAAGTGAACACAAGGGAAATAATGTTGTTAGGGCTGCTTGGAAAACGTCTACCCCACCGCAGGCAGGCAAGGTTCGTCGGGTAAATCTGGTATCTTTTATTAGACCAACTCAAATAGATGGAAAAATTCTTCTTTGCAAGCTTTCGGGTACAAACGCCCTTCGTCAGGCTTGTGATGCTTCCTCAGCCTGATGAAGGGTATTGAAAGCTTGCAAAGCAGGATTTTTCCAACTATCTGATTTGGTCTATTAAAAGATACCAGCTTTACCCAAAGAACCTTGTCTACCTATGTCCTTAGACCAAGATGGCTATAACCTACACTCCTGTACCCCAAAGAAGATCATTTTGGGGATTTTTTTGAGCCCAAAACCATTAGTGAAATATTTCAGCTGAGAACCAAAACAGCTCCCTTCATCATAACCCCCGTGAGGCACTGTGAGGGCAATGGTTTGGGGGCCACCTCCTCCTTTGCAGAATAATTAAAAACAAAGGCTGGAAGGGAGCTCAGGAGGTCACATCCAGTCCAACCCCCTGCTCCAAGCAGGACCAGCCCCAGCTACATCATCCCAGCCAAGGCTTTGGGAGTTGGACTAGATGTGACCTCCTGAGGTCCCATCCAACCCTCATTTCTGATGATTCTATGATTTGTCCTCCCGGGTCTATATTTGGGGTGCATGACAAGAATTACATCTAGTTTTATTCAGGTTGGCAGTGCATGATGGGAAATGTGGTGCAATGGTGGCACCTGGCCTGGGGGGAGAATGGAAGCATGAGGAGCGTGTATTATGCTTCCCAGGAGGCACTTGAAGCAGGGTGTCCACATTAAAATATTTCAAGTTTTGGGAGCTTCAGTTAAGAAAGAAAATCGGCTCTTGCATAGGCAGCAGACGCTCTGCTCTTGAGAGGGTATTGCTGGCACACAACCAGCAGATAACGGCAAAAGGAGACAGTAAAACCCCAAGATATAGAAGCAGAGAGAGCATCCCTGAGGTTGCCGTGCCTAGCCTTGGAGAGCTACACCTGTCTCGTGTTCGCCTTCAAGCCAGGCTCGTAAAGCCGCAGCATTTTGCCTTCTGGCCCTTTCAGCAAATGCAATTTATTCTGGAGGGGAATCTCTCTCTTCCCAACTACTTTCATGTCGATGTGAAAGGCAGGTCAGCCCCGGCCATCCCTCCGCGGCTGCGGTTTGATGCCTTGGGTGCATGGTGATAACATTATGCTGCTGAAAGGCAAAAGGGTGATTAATGGGGACATAATGAAGGTACGTGCTCCAAGAGGAATGCTTAGGTTCGGTATCTTAATGATCTTTTCAAAGGCACTATTGTTGCTAATCCCGAGGTTAACAATTTGTCCCTATGAAGTGTAGAGATAACGATCGGTTGCCAGGTCTCTGTTGAACCCTCTGACTGTGATTATTGAGGAGGCAGATAAAAATCGGCTGCTGGGACTCGTTCAGTGTGCTGGCATGCCATCAGAAGGCGCCCACTGCTAGAAACACAAGGGAGATTCCCCAGCTCGTTATGCGGGAGCCTCATCAGCTTCTGTTCCTACCCAGAAGCTTTCTGGGCCTGGATGATGCAGGTTCAGGGCACAATCATGGAGAAGTGAGGCTGGAAGGAGGTCAGATCTAGTCCATCCCCTGCCTGAGACAGGATCTGCCCTGTGCAAGCCATCCTCTACAAATCCATCATCCAGCTCTTAGTAACACTGCCTGGTACAATGCACATGGTTGTCCAACTTCCTGCTGCTGCAAAGCTGGTCAAAATATGCTCAAGAGATTGCAAGAAGAGGACCACACCTTGTAGCTACAGAGGAAGGCACAACCCCTTGCAGTCCATGCCAATCTGACCCTGGGGTAAAATCCCTTCCTGACCTCAAATATGGTGTTAGGTCTGACCTGAACAGAGGGGTAAGACTCTGTATCCAGGAACTTCTGGGTTTACATCCCAGCAGGAGCACTGGCACAGCTCACTCATAATCCGCAGCCTTGGCTGCAGCCAACACCTGATGTTTCTGTTGCAGTTTAAATGCATCCCCCTCCCCAGGATGAGTCTCGTTGTCTCATCTTTAGCTAACCATTTCTAAACATTTTTTAATCCGCAATGTCTTTCTCCACTGCTGCAAGTAGAGGGCAGCTCAAGAGATGGCTATGGGGCTTGTTGAGTACCACCAAGAGATGATCCTTGCACTCACAAGGGCCATGCACACAAGCCAGGCCAAGGAGATGGCTTAGCCACATACCTAGACAATGCACAGCCTCTGGTACTCGATGGCTAGAGAGCCTGAGCGTAATGTGGAGGAACCTCCTTGGGGCTGCTTGCGCCCAACCCAAGCTCAAGCGTGGGTGAAGCAAGCATGAGTGGGTGGTGCTGATCTCTTTGGCACTGCTGGGTTTGCTCCAGGGGCTGGAGAAATGCAGCTTTGGAAAATGTAGATGTGATTCATCAGAGTCTGCTCCAGTTTTATACAGGGTTCATTCCTTTGGCTTCACAGTGGTGATTTTATTTATGGTGTTTTATTAGCAAGGCTTCTGTATCTGGGAACTGTAGGCCTGGAGATACTAAAAATCATTGGCTTTGATACTGCTGGAGTTATTATTAACCAGTCTGACCATCACTTTGGTCCCCGTCCAGCATATCTGAAACTCTCTTTTGCCCACACCTGCATTCCCAGCAGCGTGCACATGTACAAATGCAATGTATGAAACTGCTCTCATGAAGTCCATGGACCACCTCAATGTAGGCCACGCATTGCCTACATTGCAATGGTATGTGGTGTGGATGGAAATCACGGCTGACTTGAAATGATTCTCCTGCATGTTAGCGGAGTATGTAATCTAAGTAGAGTCTGACATGGTCAGGACACGGAGGGGAGGCTTCCACAGAAACTCGGGTACTGTAGGAAATGTCGGCCATGGACCAGGTGGATTTTTATTTACTTATTTTTTTTCTGGGGAGACAGCAATGGCCTTTCAGGGAACCCAGCACTAACCTGTTAGAAGCCAGCATAGGAAGTCAGTGGAGTTTTGCAGACTGATAGCAGGTTAGGATTTGGCCCACCGCATTTTGCTAAAGATGCCAGGTAAAATCTTGCTTCTCTGGAAACCAACAGCAACTTTATCACTGACATCTCAGCTTTTGCATTTCTACAGGAGCAACCACATTTAAGAGCCTAGGTACAGTTAAGAGACATGGGGTGCATCTACACAAGGTGGTTTACTGCTCAGCAGGGCAAATTACTGCGCAGTAAATGGCCGTGTTTACACGTGCAGACACTTACTGTGCAGTAATTGGCTGTAACAGTGAGTAAATTTGCTACCTGCAAATGCAAATAGGAAAATTTACTTGTGATTAGTAACTGTACAGTAACGCACATGGTAGGCGCCTGACTGGGAGCACTTGTGCTCCTGGGCAGCTGGAGCCGGGAGATTGCTCCCTGCACCCCAGATCTGCCTGCTGCCGGGGTGGGCTCCACCACCGGTGCCTAGGTGGGGACAATGTCCCCCTCCCCAGCAGCAGGGAGCTCCGTGATCATGTGGCCGGGGCTGGGAGAGCCTCATCTCCCAGTTCCAGCTCCACAGTTGTGAGACTGGCGCTGGGAAATAAAGATCTCCCAGCTCGACTCCTGTGGTTTTGGGGTCCAGACTGGCAGATCCTTATGTCCCAGTGCCAGCTTCATGGTTTTGGGGCTGGCACTGGGACATCTCTTAGCCTGGGTCCTGCAACTGTGGGACTCAGGCTGGGAGAGGAGGATCTCCCAGTGTGGGCCCCAAAACCATAGGGCTGGATCTGGGAGATAAAGTTTTCCCAGCCTGGGCCCTGCAACTGTGGAGCTGCTGCTGGGAACTCCCTGGGGGACATAGTCCCTGCCCAGGCAGCTCCTGGGGGCAGCGAGCAATATCCTAGTCCCCCGCTACGAGACAGCTGTCTCCTGGCCACTGGGCTAGCACCCAGGAGGAGCCTAGAGCTCCTCCTGGCTGCTGCAGGGGCCAGTTGCAAGGCCTCAATGCAGGAGAGCAAAATGCTCCTTGATTATTTGCATGTGTAGATGCACCCCCTGGATTTTAAACTGGAGGAAAACTTAATGAGACGTCCCTCTTTTTCAGCCTATCCCCTCTCCGGGAATTGCAGGAGAACGCAGTATTTTTCTCATGTCCTTTTCTCAAGAAGGCTGTCAGCCTGGCTAACGTACCAAAAAGTAGGACCCCCCAGTCTGAAGCATGGATGTCAAACCACTCCACTCAACTTGGAGGGGGATGGATACTGCATGGGTACTATACTAACTTCCTCCATGCTGGGTTTTTCACCTTCTCAGTGTGAATTTATGGCGGATGATTCAGAATCTGAATGGGTGTTTATTTTCCTTTTTTCCTATGATACTCCACACTGCCTATGTTCCAGGAAACATGACATAGCTGTTATTGCTAGAAATGAGTTTGCTGCCAGTGGTTTACGTTCACAACTGGATTTTGAAGGAATTCCTGGCACGCCTCCCTTAGAGAGGTATCATTTTCTCCCTTGCAATATTCCTGGGCCTGGTTGTCCTGCTCCTTGACATGACAAGCAAATGGAGAATTAAGGATTGCTTGGGAACGGTCATTGCACATATTTTTGTCTCCTGTTTTCACTCTGGTTATTCTCCAAAACTGCTTCATGCTAGATTGCAATATACTGTAACCTTCATGGGCCAGATTCGAAGTTGGGGGTAAACTGGCATAGCTCCATTGACATTGGTGGGGCTGAATCCCAGCTGGTGTAAATCAGTGCAGCTGTCCAGAAGGCATAAGTGCCAGGTCCTCAGCTTATACAAGCCTTTTTCTGAAGTTTACAGTGTATTCCTATCTGGCAGTAGGCCATTTTAAGGAATAACTCAACTGAACGGGGAAAATTAAACATATGCACTTAAAAAAAGACTGGCTGTGATGGGTGACTTCTAATGGTTTTCCCTGTTCATTCATGGGATATCAGAGGCAAACTAAACAGCTGAAGGAATCTTGTATGGAAGAATATGGTGCTTTCATGGAGGAGGGAATCTATTCTGGGGCTTTGTGATGGGATAGATACACTGGTCCCAAATCTCTTGATGTAAAAGGATTTGAAAACACACACGACTATTTCAGTGTTTCTCTATCTGGATTCTACTTCACATTTCTTTTTTTTTTTACTATAAAACATGCAAAGGAAGCAAATGAATCATTTTATCCACCGCCTAGAGTTGATCATCTTTTTTTTCTGGCCCTTTTATTTTTGACAATGACTTTTCATTTGCATTTGGAAACAATGCAATAAAACAAGAAGCCGTAACCAAAATTGTTCCTTTGCGTTCCTTTAGATCAGAACTATTTGCCACTAACCATGGTCCAACTGAGTCCTGGGGAAACGGCAGGTGATCAAGAAATGGAAAGCTAATTTTGGAGGGGAAAAGAAGTAATTTCCGGCTGGTCAGAGTTTCAAAAGGTTGGAAATGGATTGAATTTGCATTCACAGAACATCACAGAACAAAACAAAAATTCAAAAGCTATTCCGAAATATCAAAAGGGTGATGTTTTCAGTCAAAACAGTGTATAATTTCACAAAATAAAATACAAATGGCATATTTTTGCTTTGAATTTTCCAGGGAAAAATTGGGGGGAAAATAATTGAAAATGACTTATATTCTACCCTAAAAGAGACATTATGATGAAAACTGATTTTTTCTTTGGAGAAGTTGTTTCAATTGGAAATGGTTTGGGTTTTTTTTTTTTTGTTTTTCCCCCCTTGCAGCAATGAATACAAAGAAATAGACCTTTTGTTCATCGTCCATGGTTTTCAAGATGCTTTACAGAGGAAGGAAGTCCTGTTATCCCGTTTTTGTAGATGAGGGGAGATGCATCATACAAAATGGAGAATGCAACTGAAGGCCTTGAGTTTGCGATCCATTTGAGGACCTGCATTTTGAGAGATTTCATTAGAGGAACATTTTTGCATGAGTCCTCGAAGGCCTTCAGGTTTATGAGCACTCAAGGTCAGCCTGGGTCGCCCTCGTGTCCTCAGGTGTGGATGCTTTACCCCAGAGTTTGGTGTCATCAGCAAACTTGGCCAGTCTGCTTCTGACTCCAATGTCCACATCATTAATGAAGATGTTGAACAATACACGTCCAAGGACAAAGCCTTGGGGGACCCCACTGGTCACAGGGCACCACAACGATTGACTTCCGTCAACCACCACTCTCTGGGTCCCATCACAGAGCCAATTCCCCAGCCAGCAAATCGTGGTGGAACCAAGACCACAGTTGTCCAGTTTTGCCAAGAGGTGATCATGGGATACCAGATTGAAGGCTTTTTTGAAGTCAAGATATATGATATCAATCTCCTCTCCCTTGTCCAGGCGATAGGTCACCTGGTCATAAAAGGAAATAAGATTGGTCAAGCAAGGTCTACCTGCAACAAACCCGTGCTGGGTATCCCTCAGGATATTGCCGTCAGCTAGTCTATTAAGGATGGCCTCCTTGATAATCTTTTCCAAGACCTTGCTCAGGATAGAGGTCAGGCTGATGGGCCTATAGTTTGCTGGATCCACTTTCCTCCCGTTCTTGAAGATAGGCACCACATTGGCCTTCTTCCAATCTTCAGGCACTTCACCAGAGCGCCGGGAGCTCTCGAAGATCCGTGCCAGGGGCTGGGCTATAATGCTCGCCATCTCCTTGAGTACCCTGGGGTGTAGATTGTCAGGGCCGGCTGACTTCAAGGTGTCCAGCCTGTCAAGGTGTTCCTTCACGAGGTCAGCATTGATGGAGGGCAGGGGATCTTCCTCACCTGGGCCCCCCTGTCCCGTAGTGGGCATGGGTGTCCCGTTGGACTGATGAAAGACCAACGCAAAGTACCCATTTAATAGGTTGGCTTTTTCTTGGGCGTGGGTTGTCAGTTGTCCCATCTGGTTTAGCAGGAGTTCAATGTTGCCCTTGCTTTTCCTCCGGCTCCCCACATATCTGAAAAAGGACTTTTTATTGTCCTTGATACTTGTAGCTAGCTGGAGTTCAGTCGCAGCCTTGGTTTTCCTGGTTCACTCCCTGCAGGTCCGGACCAGTGCAGAGTATTCCTCCTTGGAGGTGGATCCCATCCTCCATCCTTTGTAGGCCTTTCTTTTTAGCCTCAGGAGCTCTGCTAGTTCCCTGCAGAGCCGAGGGGGCTGCTGTGCACTTTTGCTGCCTTTCCTCCAAGACGGAATAGCCTGAGCTTGTGCATTGAGGATCGCTTCCTTGAGGAGCAACCACTCATCCTGAACTCCCCTCCCCTTGGGGTCGTGGTCCCTTAGGGCCTCACCAACAAGCCTCCTGAGCTTGTCAAAGTTGGCTTTCCTAAAGTCAAGGACTTCTGTATTGCTGACTGACTTGCCAGCTTTACTGCGGATGGTGAAGTTGATCAGCTCATGGTTGGTGTCGCCCAGCTTCCCATCAATCAGTAGGTCACTGATTAGGTTGTCCCTGGTTGCCAGTACCAGGTCAAGCAGCGCTTTACCTCTCGTTGACCCGTAGACTTCTCGAGTCAGATAGAGCTCATCCATGGACATGAGGAAGCTTTGCAACCACTTGGATTTAGCTGAGAGCTCTTCCCATGAGATGTCTGAGTAATTGAAGTCTCCCAAGACAACCATGGAGCGGGAGCATGTGGCCTCAGCCAATTCCCTGGAGAACTCCTGGTCAAGCTCTTGACTTTGGGCGGGAGGTCTGTAGTAGACTCCCACCATCATGTCCCCTTTGCCATGTTCCCCACAGATTTTAACCCAGAGTGTCTCCAGCCGTCTACCCTGGTTGCCAGTATCGGCTTGGAGAGTAGCATAGCTTTCCTTGACAGAGAGAGCTACACCCCCACCCCTTTTGTCTACTCAATCTGTCCTGTACAGGGTATAGCCATCTGTACGCGTGGCCCAGTCATGGGTGGAGTCCCACCAGGTCTCTGTTATCCCTATGACGTCGTAATTATTTGTGTTAAGCAGGAGGACAAGTTCCTCCTGCTTATTCCCCAAGCTCCTGGCATATGTGTACAGGCAGCCAAGTGTCCCCTTGGGGGCCCTCACCTTGCCCACAGATTGTTCCAGGGCTGGGGCAGGGATAGGCTCCCTTAAGTGCCTTGGCCTGTGGCTTTGCAAGGGTTGCTCAGCAGGCCAGCAGTGGCGGCAGTCCCCCCGTCCCCCGGTGGGCTTAGTTTAAAGCCCGGTGAAGCAGGTCATCCAGTCTGGCTGAGAAGAGCCTCCTCCCCAGGGGAGAGAGGTGGAGGCCATCCCTTCCCAGCAGCTCGCTGCCTCTCTCACCAAAGAGCGGGTTGCAGTCATGGAAGCGAAAGCCTTCTCAATGACACCAGTGCCGCAGCCTTTGGTTCACTACCTGAATCCTCCTTTCCTTCCTAATCCTCATAGCCCGAGACTGGGAGGATCGAAGAAAACACCACCTGTGCTCTCAGACACTTTAACCCTGCTCCCAAATCCCTGTAGCTCCTCATGACCCGGCTGGGAGCGCTCCGAGCCATGTCATTGGTGCCCACATGGATGAGGAGCATGGGATAGTGGTCAGTGGGATGGAGGACTTTAGGGATCTTCTCCGCAATATCTTGGATGCGGGCTGCCGGGAAGCATCAGACTTCCTGAGCTAAGGGGTTGGAGTGGCAGATTGCCCCCTCCGTCCCCCTCAGGATGGCTGGTTATGTCCAGGACGTAGTCTTCCTGGACTTTAGGAAGGCCTTCAACACTGTCTCTAACCCCATCCTCATTAAACAATTAGGTGTCTGTCATGTCGATGCCTACACAGTCAGATGGGTCACAAATTGACTGGAGGGCTGTACCCAGAGAGTGGTGGCGGACGGGTCATTTATGACCTGGAGGGATGTGGGCAGTGGAGTCCCCCAGGGCTCGGTCCTCGGGCCCGCACTGTTCAACATCTTCATCGGCAATTTGGACAAGGGGTGAAAAGCATCTTGTTCAAGTTCGCAGATGACACTAAGATGTGGGGAGAAGTAGGCATGCTAGAAGAGAGGGACAGACTACAACTAGATCTGGACAGGTTACAGGGGTGGGCAGATGAGAACAGGATGGGTTTCGATACTGACAAGTGCAAGGTGCTGCACCTGGGGAGAAAGAGCCAGCAGCAGACCTACAGGCTGGGGAACTCCCTTCTCGTCAGTGCGGAGGCAGAAAAGGATCTTGGAGTCATTATTGATTCCAAAATGAACATGGGCTGACAGTGCAGGGACGCAGTCAGGAAGGCGAACCGTACCTTGTCGTGCATCCACAGATGCATCTCGAGCAGATCCAAGGAGGTGATGCTCCCCCTCTATGCGGCACTGGTCAGGCCCCGGTTGGAGTACTGTGTCCAGTTCTGGGCGCCGCACTTCAGGAGGGATGTGGTCAGCGTGGAGAGGGTCCAGAGGAGGCCACTCGCATGGTCAGGGGGCAGCAGGGCAGACCCTACAATGAGAGGCTACAGGACCTGAACCTGTTCAGCCTCCACAAGAGAAGGCTGAGGGAGGACTTGGTGGCTGCCTATAAACTTGCCAAGGGGAACCAGCAGGGAATGAGAGAGTCCCTGTTCCACCGAGCAGTACCAGGGACAACAAGGAACAATGGCCATAAGTTGACTGAGAGTAGATTCAGGCTAGATATGAGGAGGTGCTACTTCACAGTCCAGGCGGCTAGAAGCTGGAACCAACTTCCAAGGGAAGTGGTGCTGGCTCCTACCCTGGGGGTCTTCAAAAGGAGGCTAGACAGCCACCTAGCTGGGGTCATTTGACCCTAGGATCCGTTCCTGGGGTTGGACTAGATGATCTGCTCAGGTCCCTTCCAACCCTACCAACTATGAAACACCTCTCCCTTTTGCAGGCAGGTAAGTCGAGGCATAGTTTTAATGCCCATGCGTGTAAAAGAGCAGACCAGAATGGGTTCCCAGTTGTTGTAAATCACTGCACTGTTGAAGTGAATGGGGAGAGACCAAATGGACACGTGCTTTTTGCCATGCCCAAGGCAGGATTCTCCTGGAGTTGCCAGTCCTCATGTGCATACATATTTTTGAGCACTGTCTTATTGGGGACCAAAGCTCTTTGATTCCCATTCAATGGAAATGGAAAAATGAAGGTGCGACTTTCCTGTAGCCAGCCATAATTTGCATGTTAAACTCTGGCTTCTTCCATGAGCACACATGGGATATGTAGGGTCTGTGCTACGTGCAGCCAGGCTTCATTTACATCCATCTCCATGTCGTTTCATGAGAGCTTCAGGACTTATTACTTGGGATGTTTTTTTTCATCTGTTCTTTGGAGCTGATTGGCACATGTCTGCATGTCGAAAGATGCACGTGTGTGTGAACTGAGGAAGGTTACCGCCCTGCTCTCCGTGTCAACGAGATCGAAACATGCGGTGGATCCCAAGGTGGACTGAAGAAAAATTCTCTTGGAGGGTATAATTCAGACCTAGACATCAATAGATGTCTTCCAGCTAAGATCTTTGACCACAGACTTGTTTTATTTTGTACAGCACCTAGCACAAATTGTCCCAGAGGCACCATGGAGGTTGCAGGGGGAATAGACTATATGCATCATCATATAATCAGAGGTCTAGGTTGTAGCCGTGTTGGTTTAAGGACATAAGCAGACAAGGTTCTTTGGGTAAATCTGATATCTTTTATTAGACCAACTCAAATAGTTGGAAAAAATTCTTCTTTGAAGTGAATAGCAAATAATGCTCCTTTCATGTGGGACTATTTTAGAGTTGCTTATTCTTTAGTCAGAAAGCTACTAAAAGAAGCAGGGAATCCGGGTGCTTGGTCACGTCTCATTCAGCACCTATCTGAATGAGTTAGTCTATAAAGTGAGACCCGACCCTGCCACCTTTTTATCTTTCCAGCATGGTGCTAGCACTGCAAAGATGCAATCTATAGGGCCAGATCGTTGCAATTTTCTTTTGACGAATGCCTGGCTTTGGTTCGGCATGATAGCAATTAATAATAATGACAGCAATGCAGGGAAATATTTTTATGGGGCCCAAAGGACGCATGGCATCCTGCTTAACGTCATAAACAACATTGATCCAATAAGACAAACAATAGATTGGGCCCATTTGTCATTTGATTGAAGTTAAATACACACATCTGTCCTCAGGATGGGGGAAATATTTGAAACACAAATAGACAAATGAGAAGGTTTTAATTACTGTTAAAACATTTCAGTGAAAGAATTATAGGGAAAGTGGGGAGAGCAGGGGGGAGGTTTGGATTCTACAAGCAAGATGAGAGCAGCAAACCCAGCGCCATATACAAATTGGACCAGATGTTGTATGATGTTGGGATAGATGTTGTGTGAAGTTAAGAATTTCTTTACGGATGCATTAGGTGTTATCAGTCACTCAGTCCTAATCATAATTCTTTATTACTAATGGATTGAAAACTAGTTAATTGTCCTCGGGTGTGAGGGAGAATTGCGTCATCCTGCTTTTTCCAAATACAAGACACATATTTATTGAATACTTATGCCTATTAGTATCAAATTTAACCATCTCCATCTAGTCCTGAGTCCTTTCTGGCAGTAGGATTTCTTTTTCCCTAGCCTCTTTAAAAATCCCTCCTTGCCCTTTTCCTACCAGCCGTGGATGTTCCTTTATGCCTTTAGCTTACCTTAGCAATTGTCTACACTTTACAGCCTCTAGTTTTATATTGCATGCTATCTGCCTTCCCTTTCTCCATTTGTTATATTTATATCCATATGCTATACATACACGATATCTATTGAATATGTGTATGCATATGCAAATATAATATGTAGCAAATAGTTACAAGAATAAATATCTGTTACTAACTGTCCTTACTTCTTCTCTTTTTCCATTTGTTATATTTAAATCCATATGCTATACATACATGATATCTATCGAATATGTGTATGCATATGCAAATATAATATGTAGCAAATAGTTACAAGAATAAATATCTGTTACTAGCAGTCCTGACTTCTTCTCTTAACTAGGTTGCCTTTTAGAGAGTGAACCACTTAGTTGAAGAATCGTGGCTTTCTGGCCATTTGATATACATTTAAGTAACTCCTAATTTCGATTCACATTTGTCTGATTTCTTTTTCTTAACCATCACTTTACCTAATAATTGACCTCTGCATTTGGGAAATTAGCCCTTGCAAAGCACCTAGGGTCAGGTTCTTGGCTTGTATAAATCCGCCAGCTGGATTTCCTGCATCCATGCCCAGTGGTTTAAACACTGATCAAAACAAGACATAGGTCTTTTTTACTGAACGTTGCATCCATCAAACTCAAACCACTTTTCAGGGTGCAAGCAGCATTGCAGGGAAACTGAGGTATAGAGGAGGAATTGCTTTCTCTCAGCTGGCAGAGAACTAAGGATTAGAGTTAGGTGATGTGCATATTGTGTGGTCTATCCTGTAGGAGACAAAGCCAAAGGACAGAGCAGCCAAGGGATTTTGGCTTTAGTAGCAGTGCCTGAGTGTGAGTGAAGGGCATGAGTCTAGCCCTCTGCAAAGGCCAAGGCAGTGGACAATCAGATCCATTGTACCTAGGTGCAGTGACATATGTAAGCTGTCGCATTCCCAAGGATGCAGGCCCTGTCATAAACTACCTCATATGTAACATGTCTATGTAATGTGAACTTTTTTTCCCTTTGCCTATAAAGTACTCATATTTCCCCATTAAACTGGGCTAGGTTTGGGGAGGCATAAAACACAGTCCGGTGTCTCCAGCAAATTTCCTGGCAGGAGCAGTGAAATATAACCCTGAGCAGGTAGCTTCTCTTTGAAGACCTAGGGAGGGACCTTCTCAGGCCGTATAGTCTTGTAGGATGGGAAGGACACAGAGTGCTAACAGGAAGGGCCTCTTCACATGAAGAAATGGAAAGACGATGTCAAACTAACAAATGACTTTGACTTCCCACTGCCTGTGAGTGTTCACTTGGAAGCCCTGGAGTACCGTTCATTTATGATTAATTTCGAGCTCATTTCTGGATATCTGATTTGAGATTTACATAAGTCTTGCCCTTCCCCTTTAGCACATGAGCTAAGCTGGAATGAATCACA
The DNA here is from genome assembly GCF_000455745.1 of Alligator sinensis. Classification (NCBI taxonomy): domain Eukaryota; kingdom Metazoa; phylum Chordata; order Crocodylia; family Alligatoridae; genus Alligator; species Alligator sinensis. Next base: position 1,738,128 of record NW_005842192.1, read on the forward strand.
TCCAAACCTGCAGAGAAAGCTGACACACGATGGGCGTGTGGTGTTCCAGGGTTTGTTTTCCTTTCCGGCAGCCAAGGACACAGAAGTGCGGCAAGGGAGGATGATACCCAACACACGACATCAAGTCTGAAGGTGCAGCTAGGGTGATACCCAACACACAACATCAAGTCTGAAGGTGCAGCTAGGATGATACTCAACACACGACATCAAGCCTGACGCTAACAAAGACACCATCTTCCAAGCGAGGTGGCGGGTCGGAGACCAGGTCACCATCCAGAAGGTAATTAGGCAGTGTGCTTTAATGGAGAGGACACTAACCAAAGAAGCAGGAGATGTAGTTCTCTTCCTGACCTTCCATCCACCATAAACCAAGCCAGTTTGCTTGTTTTCTCCAGTGAGGTTACGAGCTTTGGAGCAGAGACTCACTCTTCCTGTGGACATGTGCAGAGTTGAGCACAACAGGCCCTGAGTTCAGTGAGGGCCTCTGGCATAATATAAGCAATAGTGCAAAACACTTGGGACTTAAAATCTGGGGGGGGAGGAATGTAGTGTTCATCAGGCTGAATAAATATAATCATGCATAAATGAGAAGAACTAAGTGACTTTTACTGTGGAGCAGTAGGCAACCTTCTGCAGACCTTTGATCTTTACTTAACCAACTTTTGAGAGGCCATCTCCCAATTCCTAATTTCTTCAGCCTTCTAAGTTTGGGAGCACCTCTAAAAGATTACTCCTATCATGAATGATGCATGCCCGCTGGGGGTGGGGGAGCACGGCAAGCTCCTGCAGGCGGCAGTGCTGTCAGTGGTGGGAGCATGGCGGCGGCCAGAGGTGAGCTCCCACAGGCAGCCGCAGCAGTGTCGGTGGTAGTGGTGGTAGTGGTGGGGTGGTGACCACCCACAGATGCCACCGGGGGTGCACAGGGGGTGCACTGCCATGCTCAGGGGTGTACGTGCACCCATGCCTCTTGGAGAAACTGGCCAATTGTTGCCTTGGGTCCTCCACAATCCAGTGGCTGGAAAATTGGCTCCGGGGTCGGACCCAGAGGGTAGTAATCGATGGAAGTCACTCATCGTGGTGTCCTTTGACCAGTGGGGTCCCCCAAGGCTCTGTCCTTGGACCCATACTGTTCAACATCTTCATTA
>NW_005842192.1:1739853-1768759 GCF_000455745.1 Alligator sinensis
TTACTGTCCGAGCCCCCAAGGTCTGGAACAGCCTGCCACCGGAGGTGGTTCAAGCGCCTTCATTGAACACCTTCAAGAGCAAACTGGATGCTTATCTTGCTGGGATCCTATGACCCCAGCTGACTTCCTGCCCTTTGGGCGGGGGGCTGGACTCAATGATCTTCTGAGGTCCCTTCCAGCCCTAATGTCTATGAAATCTATGAAATCTATGCACACCCCCTACACATCACCAATGACTCCTCTCCCTACCGGGTTTGGAGTGGTGGGAGAAGGAAGAAGAAGCCTGGAGACTTCTATCAGTGTAGAGGAAGGGTTGGGTTACAGACCATCAGCTAGTCTTTTCCACACTGCATTCAAGGAGAATCAGGGAAGGCCCCTATCCTAGCAAGTAACTTCTTCATAGCTAACAACTCCAGTCTTAGCCTGGAAGATATTGCCTCCTCAGGCAGGTTATTTCATTAGTTTTCAACTTCAAGGTATCTTGCATTTTCCTTCTAAAGCCACTGATTCTGGCTAGTGTCAGAGACAAGATACTAGGTTAGATGGGCTGCTCGATCTGATCCATTTGACAGTCCCTAGACTGCAATAGTGTGAGTCTCTTTTTGTTGGGGAGGAGGATGAGATGCCTGAGACATGGCAGATTTGTAGATAGGAGAGGTCATGCTGGTAGCTTGGGAGTGCAAAAAACCTAGCAAAGGTCATACCAGTTCTGCTGTATTCAGGTTCTCCCTGACGCTTTCTTTTGAGGTTGACCATTTACAGGTGGCTCTAGACCTTTGGCAGTTTTTAGATGTTCTGAATGCTGATGTTATGAGGCCACTTTTTAATATGGCCTTTGAGTAGGCTTACAGTGATGCAGCTGGCTTGCAAAGGTTCCCAGTATTGAAGCTCTGTTGCAATTCACAGTGGTCCTGAGGAGGCACCTTACCTTTCCCTCCATCCCTAGAGAGTCACCATGTGTTAATTGTGCTTGGATCCCACTGAGTTCCTGTCAGCAGCATTGCATTCAGCTCAAGAGGGAGAAGGAAGTCTGCCACCACCCACCTTTTGCCCAAGCGCTTCGGGGTCAGAGCCCTTGGCTAGGAAGCGGGGGATCTGGCTTCTAGCCTCTCCTCACCCTATGGGGATTATAATCTGCATCTCTCCTCTTCCAAGAGAGACCCTAATCATTAATTTACAGCATAGGCTGAATGCGGGAAGCCTCCACCCTGCCTGTTTTGGAAACTATTGGGTAACCCCATAGAAAAGCAACCAGAAAAAAGGTAGCATGTCTCTAGCCTGCCGGTCACAGCAATGGGCAATTCTGTTCCCTGCTAGTAGGACCTCTTATGCATTTCATGTTATAGTCATTGATTTAAAAAATTCCCATAAAAGGTTCTCATAAATGTAACCCTGGGAGCAGGGGCTGGGTTTTACGAAACAGGCCAACCCTCCTAGTGAAGAAGCAGTTTATCCCTGACTTGAATAAATCAATGATCCCCAAACTTTCTAAACTAATGGGCCACTGTCAATCCTCACCATTTCTCCTGGATCTCACTGTATGTATGCCCATTACCAATGTTTTAAGTAGAAGTGAGGTGCAGCATTTGTATCCTCTGACCTGCCACTGTGGTCTGTGGATCACAGTTTGGGTCATGGGAATAGACTCAAGTAGGACTGGACGGGACCTCATGGGTCATCTAGTCTAGCCCCATGCTCAAGGCAGGAACATCCCTGACTAAGCCATCATCCAGTGTCTGACCAATCTCCTCTTGAAAATTTCCAGGGACGGAGAGTCCACGACTTGTCTAGGCAGCCTGTTGAAATGCTTGACCACTCCTAGTGAGAAAGTTCTTCCTAATGTCCACTCCAAATTTCCTGTGCTGCAGTTTGAGGTCAGGGGGTCAGACTTGATGCTCTGTTCACGTCCCTTCTGACCCTAGAAACTGTGAAACTAGTCCTGTCCCCTGTGGCTTCAGAGAACTACTGCAATAAATCATACTGATAAAAGTGCTTTATTTGAATGGTGTAACTTCTTCTCTTCTAGAGGCTTTGATGGAATAGAAGTGTTGTTTGAACCAAATCCATACCCCAACCAATGTATTTATGTGTATAAGATCCCTAATATAGGGTTGTGGTTGTACCAGTAAAAAAGCATTCCCATAACTGGTGTTTATGTCTGTTGAGGGCTGGGTTTGTCCAAAGAATTCTTTGGCTGAGAAATGTCTGTATCTTCACGTAGTCTTGCTGGCACAGGTTACTCTACAGCTCTACTAGTAAAACCTTTTATGTGCAGACAAGGTCTAGAGCAGTTGTTTTCCACCTTTTTTAGACTCAAAGTACCTTTTGTTAGACTCAAGGCACGTCTTGGAAAAAGCCAGCTCTTAGTTTTCACTTGTGGAAAAGTAATAGAGCAATTCTTTTGTTGCAAAGCACCCAGAAAGAGCATCTTTTTTTTAGCTCTAAGAATTCCTATTTGAAATCTCTAGGTTTATCTGGTGAATCGTGTTTGTATGAGTAACAACACTAACATTGAATGGCACCCGGCAGTATCCTTGAAAGATTTTAAGGCATCCCAGGGTGCCACAGCACCTAGGTTGAGCATGTGTTCTAGCTTAAATGAAACTAGAGCTGGTGCAAAAGGGGACAAACTTGCTTATTTCATGGATATATCCCTTGTACTCTTCCATTTCAAGGACCCAAAGCTGCTTAGCCCTTATTCTTTAGAAAACAGAATATGAATAGTATGATGTCAATCCAAGGGGGGAAATCATAGTGGTAGGACACGTGCTGGTAGGTCTTGTTGCTACAAGCCTTGAAAATAGTCTACCTTCAATAGGAAGGGTCACTAGCTACCTGTGGTAGCAATCACAGTCTGCTCTGATTCTTTGCATAGCATAAGTACTTACATTACACTGCCATTTACTGGGTCAGACCATAGGTCCATCTTGCCTAGTAGCTCGTGTCACATTGGCTCAGCAGGACCCATGGTGCTCCCCACCATACCATGTTAACAGGCTGCGGGATACCACTTCTGGACAGCCCATCACCACCAGCTTGCACTTCGCGCCCTCCACCATCCTGTTCTTGCATCTTGCATGGATACCAAGTGGCGGGACATGCTTGGTGAGGATCCCCAGTAGACAAGCATATACTCTACCCTGCATGTCACTGGGGACTTCAGCTAGCAGCTCCTCCATGGAGCATCACCATGGGCGTGTATCTGGCACAGTTTCTGGACTCCCCCAACACTTGCCTCTTCTGTAAGCAGAGGGAGACCCAGGCACGCACCTACATGGAGGTCACCAGGCTGCAGCCCCTTCACCACCTTCTCCAGAATCTCCTGATGAGGTTCAGGTTGCACAACTCCCTGCAACCTTTTGCTTATGCACTCCTTATCTACGACCCCCCAAAGTCCTGGGAGTTCCCGGTCCCTCTCCTCCTGGCCCTAGCCAAGTTGGCAATATACCTGACCAGGAAGCAGGACCTCTAGTGGGAAGGACCCCCCGGAGACTGCAAGGACATTTTTCCTGTCCCTGATCCATTTATGTTTCCAAACAATTTCACTGGGCAATGTCCATTGGGTCTTTGGACTTGTTTGAGTACTGTCAGGTGTACCCTACTCAGTGCCCCCCATTTGGTGCACTCATTTTGAACCTCTGACCCTCATTCCTGTCCCAATCTTGTTTTGTAGTTATCTTAAGTGATCAATGATAGGCTCTTAGTGGCCCCATTCATCAAGGGGGAATTATACCTCTACTTGGTTGGCTTTGGTCCTTGTTCAAGAACGGCATATCAAAAGGCCTATCACACAGTGGCAGAGAAGGGATGCTGCAAGAGAGAGTGATCAGGGTATAGCCAGAGGATGACCAGCACCCTTAAGGGAAAAAGCTGCAACCCTGTCAACTTAAGACACTTAAATTGAGACAGGGCAAAGAAATGCAAAATGTACTATACAGGGTCTTCATAAAGTCCCCTTTAAACTTTAATAACTGAGGTTGTAAGTATGATGGAAACAATCTGTAAACGGCATTTAAAAGCAAATTCATTAAAGTTTTAGGACAACTACAGTACACAATGCCAGACTTCAACATAACCACCATCCATCATGATACAGTGCTCAATCCAATCTTCCAACTCCTTGAAAACGTTTCCCAGTTCCTCTTGAGTTACTGCACTAATTGCATTGGTGATCCTAGCCCTAAGGTCCACCAAAGAACGTGGTTTTGACAAGTAAACTACACTTTTAACATGTCCCCATAAAAAGAAGTCCAACGGCAACAGGTCAGGTGAACGAAGTGGATAACTGGTCCACCTCTGCCTATTCACTTCTCTGGGAAAACATCATTTAGAAACTGTTGTATATTCAGAGCGTACTGGCATGGAGATCAATCTTATTTAAGAATAAATTCATTATTATTTATGAAGTCTAGCATTGTGTATCCTCATTGTTCTAAAACTTTAATACATTTGCTTTTAAATGCCATTTACAGATTGTTTCTATCATACCTACAACCTAAGTTATTCAAGTTTAAAAGTGCACAAGGACTTTATGAAGACCCTGTATATCTCTGTGGAGATGCTTTTACTCACCAGGGAGTAGACTAAATTGGAGGTAATAGGGCATCTCTCTCTTGAAGTTTCTGCTTCCATAGCTTACCCAGAATAGTTGAGTTATACAAAAACCTTTCTTTATGTATGAGGCAGGGGAAGGAAAACTGAGTATACTATGTCTGCTTTCATGAAGGCATAACCTACTTCCTCTTCGCCCAGCGTGGGTGGAAAAAACAGGCAGATCTACCCCCTTCTTTCCCTTGGGCCACGACTTTCAGAAGTGACTACTGATTTTGGACATCACCTGTGTTGGATTTCCACTAGAGATGCCATAGAGGGACCTGGTTTTTAAGAAAGTAGTTCTTAAAAACCCACCTTGAAGGCATCCCTAGCTGGATACCCCAAACATGGTAATAGGTGAAGTCACTTGGCTTTGGTGCAAATATGAGTTTATTTGCTGTATTCCCATGTTTCTGGAGAGAGCACTTTTAACTCAACCTTTGCTTTTATGTGTGGCCTTCAAGATGTTCCACATTCTGAGTCATTTTTTTGCATTAGTTGAGCCAAAGACACCAAGAGAGATATCTGTCGTAGGAATAAAATTCATGACCAAAGCCACATTTAATTGCAATCATCAACATGGCTTCATGTAGTATTCATATGATAGGAACTTGGGCTGACAAGGCTAGAGCAACTGGAAAAGGGAAAGACTATGCCAAGAATGTATTCCACAATGTGTTCTCTGCCAAAGGCTGAGCTCTAGGATTAAAGGAAATAGTCAACGCTCAATTGGCCCAAGAAACATTGCCATCAAAGGGCAGTCATGCCAATGGCCAGTCAGCACTGACACGACTGCCAAAGGACTGTCCCTGATTCATAGAAAATGAGGGTTGGAAGGGACCTCAAGAGGTCACATCTAGTCCAACCCCCTGCTCCAAGCAGGACCAGCCCCAACTACATCATCCCAGCCAAGGCTTTGTCTAGCTGGGTCTTCAACACCTCCAAGGATGGAGACTCCACCACCTCTCTGGGGAACCTCTTCCAATGCTTTACAACCCTCCCATGGAGAAACTTTTTCCTAATATCCAACCTAAACGTCCCTTGCTGCAGCTTGAGCCCATTGCTCCTTGTCCTGTCATCTGCCCCCACTGAGAACAGCCCAGCTCCGTCCTCTTTGCACCCCCCTGCAGGGAGGTGAAGACTGCTATTCAATCCCCCTCGGTCTTCTCTTCTGCAAACTAAATAAGCCCAGTTCCCTCAGCCTCTCCTCACATGTCATGAGCCTGATTCAAAGCCCTGACCAAGGTCCAATTAGCAATGAAGATCTGTTCTAAAAGGCTGGCTGTGGGAGTTTCAGATCCATCCATCACTGGACATCAATGCCGCAGAATAGCTGTTGCTTCTAAAATTGCTGAGTTTGCCAAATTTCCTCTAATTCCTGCAAGGGAGCAGGGGAGGTGTTAAAAAATAGTCCCCCAAATTTGAGTTGCAGGTCATAGCTTCTAGTCAGGTCTTTGGAAATCACTTGTTCTGCTGGACTGCATAGGGCATGCAAAGCCTATAAAGACTCTCAGTCTCTACATCAGCGAGATAGAAGAGGATGCACGAGATGGATAGCGAACCTGGAGTCAACCTCATGGCATGGGAACACTGGACGGATCCGAGTGAGAGCGTGCTACATCCGGGTGGAGGAAAGCCTTACACCCATCCTTCCAGCCATGGTGTTTACTCCACAATCGACAGCTCAAAATACTTCAGAGCAAATGCGATGTGGAAGGACGGGTGAAATCGATTGTGAGCTTGCAAACCTCAGGGCACAAACCGGGCTCAGGAAGGACCCCTCCTTGCTCCCTTCAATTCTCAGGAGTGTTTTCTTAGAGTTCACTGACTACAGCCATAAATATACTAGATGTTGAAGTCACTACCATGTGTAGACTCGTTGCATTGATGTCCTGCTCCAGGGGTACGAAACTTGAATTCCTAAAGAGCCCTTAAATGCAAGACACTGGGCCACTGTCTTTCTCTGTTCCTGGATGTAGCTCTGAGACCTGAAAGCATCCTGATTCCCCCCCCGCCAGGAACCTAATAACCCCACCGTAAGTGCTGGGAAAAAATGCTACAAAAACTAAACCACAAGTTGCCATTGCAGGGAAGAGAGATGTATGATTAAGGAGGATGGAACAGCATGCAGCGCTCAGTGACTGGACCGGCCCCAAGTTGTCCGTGTCTAAGTACACTCACTAAAACCAGATGCAAAAATTGTGTTGGCTTTCAACATCCCAGAATGCCAAGGGTTCACTTCACCCTCCCCAGGGATGGCTAGCTGTAGGAGGGGGAGGGAGATATCAAGGAGGTCGAGAGGGACATATCCCTCTGCAGTAACTTCAGGAGTCCGTATTTATGTCAGCGAGACAGAGCAGAACGAATCAGTATGCACGGAGGAATGTATTTTCCCATCTGTCGCACAGACGTGGAGCAAGATATGCTGGGAGAGAGGCAGAGAGAGAAGTATTTGCCGCCTTAAATGCCAGCTCATGGTTCTGGCACATCAGCTGACCTTCCAATTTTTATCACGCCCTTTGAACAACGCTGCCTCTGTTGACAGCTCTTTGGCTCCTGCCCAGCTCCAACATCACGTCTCCTGGAGAATGTGACTTGCCACATGGACACTGTGTTTGCTTGTTGAATTTTAAAAGCGCAGCAGGATGCCACAATAGCACTGCAGAAAAGTCAGATGAGGTGGGCAAGCCTCTCCTTGGAGAAGTGTGAATGTAACCGGGGTAATCAGATTCTGCGGGCACCTCCTTTCCAGTAAGGAAAAGCTAAACTGAGAAGGTTTGGGTTTGTCTAGGTTCACCTTGGGTCAGATCCTCAGTGTTATAACTCATTCTGACTCCACGAAAGCGGAGGGAGTGATGCTGATTTCTACCGGGGGACGAGTCCAGTCCCCCGTATCTCAGAGCTGGATTAAGTCAACTGGCAACCTGAAATTATACCTGGAGTGTTTAAGATTGTAAATCTACTTGCTTGTAGCTGTGGATAATATGAACAAAATTGCATGACAGCCATTGTTAGGTCACAGTGATGATTTTAACCTGATAATGCAATCTTTTGAAATGTCTATAAAGAAAGATAATGGTTGAGGGTTTTATGTACTCATTTAGTGAGTAGCTTAATCGCAGGCAGAACGCTCCTGTAACTCATGTAGTAAAAGACCAGGATTGTCCTGCTTCAGGCCCCAGGTCCAGTCCCTTGGGACAAGCCAGTATTGCTATTAGCATTTAAAAAAACAACTCAAGCTGAAGTATGAGGTTGGTTTGATCCAGCATCTTTGATTTGGGGGTCCCAATGTGCACAAGATCCCTCAGCACCACTCAGCCCAACCTCCTATCCACGGATATTATCTGAAACCATGAAACCACCTATTGCTAGACTGCAAAAAAGGATCGTGTCTCTAGCTCTTCTGCAGCATTTAACCAGTTAAAGAAGTGGAACGTCACCCTGGAATCAATCTAGTTCCTTTTTAATTTGCAAGAGATTGCGAAAGGCATGAACGCTTTCTCCAAAGACTCTCCATGGAGTGAGGTTTATGCATATTAGATTTATGCTGTGTTGTAACTGTACACTGTAAGGAGACCAATCTGATAAAACGGTGTTATTTGCATACAATATGCAAGTAAAATCAAAGAGGGTTTTCAATCACTGGTGACATGCTGTTCATGACTGGCACGGAAGAATTCTCCAGGATAAAGTTATTGCAAAATGCAGCTGTGAGTGAGCCTTTGGGACTGCTGGGGAAAAAATGGAGAAACCTCAAGAAATGCTTGAGCGGTTGAGGTTTCAATGTGGTGCCATGGTTGTAGCCAAATCACGCTGAAATATAAATAAAGGGGAAAAAAATTGGATGGTTAGTATCTTTCATTCCAAAGGCTCTCGAGGTGGTTTAAAAGTTGAAATGACTATTCTTTGCTACACACAGATTTTTTTTTTCCCAATCAGTGACAGTTGGCCACCGTGGAGTGAAACTCTAGCGGCTTCATATTTTTTTAACTATTTTTTTCTTCTTAGATTTGAGCAGAACCAAACATGGACCAACAAACAGCCATTTATTTTAAGTGCTGTGCTCACACACAGATGCGCGCGCGCACACACACACACACACACACACACACACACACACACACACACACACACCCCCCGCTTGCTCCCAAGAATTTAGCATTCTCAGATATCATTTTGATGATGCAGCCAATACAGGTGAACAGCAACAGTCTCTGGACAGGGAGTGAAGACAACAGCATCCAACCAAAGGTTTAGGGAGGACTGAAGGACATAAGATATAAATACCTAGGTTTGAATTGGTTTAGTTCATGTCCCTGACTCTTATAAGAAGTTAAATGATTTCAGTAATGAACAGAAGCAATTCAAACTTCAGTTTTACTCTAGGAGTAGATAGTCCTTGCAATAATCCAGTGTTCCCATAGTAGCATGGTTTTTGCAGCACTGGTTCCAATGCAGACTCAGAGGGATGACTGCTATATACTGGTCATGTCTACATGTGCAAGTTTACTGCACAGTAACTTAGGTTACTCCCCCCTGCACAGTCCCATCACTCCTGGAAGGTATGATTTGCTCCTTGTTAGCTCACTCACCCTAATTAGGGCTTGAACTGAGATCTCTCACATGGCTTACTGTACAGTAACTGAAAGTAACTGCATAGTACGGGTACATGTCTACAGGTGCACGCCCGTACTGCGCAGTAACTATGGTGACATGCCAAGTTGGGCGTAAATTTGCTACCTGCATGATGCAGACAGCAAATTTACACCAACATAGTTACTGTGCAGTAACACTGTGTGTGGACTCTGACTTGAGAGTAACTTTATTTCTAAGTCGGAGCTCACACAGCGTTACTATGCAGTAGTTCCTACATGTGTAGACACCGATCTAAAAGCTGCTTACTGCGCAGTAACTTATTGAGCAGTAAGTTACTGCGCAGTAAATGCACATGTAGACATGCCCACTGGGTGTGTCTACATGACAGGCTAACTGCACAGTAATCTAATAACACTGCACAGTAGGATGCTGGGCAAAACCCATCCTAATACACTGCTGTGCAGTAGTATTAGGCTACTGCACACTTAACAGGTGAAAAAATCTGTGCACTGGCACTACTGTGCAATAGCACAAGTTACTGCTCATTGATTTAATACTTGGTTATCCCAGTGAGTTAGCAATTCCTCTTCCCATCAAGGTGGTCCTTAGTGGTCTCTGAGCCAAATATGCCAGATACTGAGAACAGTCTGGGTGAGCTCTAATAGGAGAAGGAGCTATGTATTGGAGAGAGCTCCAGCAAAGTTGACATGAAGTTGAGGTGCCAGTTCAGGTCACATATTTTCTACAGGCAGATTTGAAAGAAACTGGAGAATTAACAAAGTACTACTGAATGCTTGTGAGCTCCTGACTTCTGGCTTGCATTGAGGGTCATAAGGCTGAAATGCTGTAGGTCTGGATACATGTGGCAGTAGCCCCATAGGGGTGCCCCTGTGAATCATACCATGAACTCTTTCAAGGGCTACTCATTCCCCTTGAGATGTATAAGTAGCTGGGAAAGATAGCCCAGACCTAAAGGTAAGGTGTTTGCTTAAAAAGCTGGGAGTTGTAAGTGCTGTTCCTGGCTCTATTCCTGATCTCTGCATGACCTTAGGAAAAATGATTCTCTGTCCTTCTGGCTGGGTTGTAAGCACTTTGAAAAAGAGAGAGACTGTTGTGTTTTTTTTTTTTTCTTTTCTTTTTTTCCCCCCATGTTGTGTATGTATTCTGCCTAGCCCAAAAGGGCTGTGAGCTTGGTTGGAGGTCTCTAGCTGCTACTGTAATATAAGCATAATAATCACGAGCTGGAGGGCTCTGAATGGAGTCGTTTCTCCTCCACCCAGGCCCAAAGGAAAGGGGCTTTTGAGGTGCAAAACGGACAAACAATCCATAGTTGGCATGTGGCAAGCACAGAAGATGCCTCCCCCCCTTACATGCACACACCCTTGAAGGAAGCAGAGGGGGGGAAAGCTAAATGTTTAAAAGCCAGTCTCTTATTAAAAACACTCTAAAGAGCTACAGAAGCAAAGATATGACTTCCAGCTGTGTAAAGCCACAAGTGTTATGCTATATTTTGCAAACATTTTCCCAAGAAAAATAACCATGCCAGGTCATCCTTGTTTTGCCCCCATATTAAAATGAACAGCTTCTTAAAAGGAAGCTCTCAAAGACAAAATATGGGTGGAACACACATGTTTGGAGAGGCTTAGTCCTTAGATGACAGGCTTTCTTCTTTGTATCCTGGCCAAGGATACAGTAGGTAAGAAAGCAGCAACTGGAGGGAATCCAGGCTGGCCACTACACAGCCAGATCAATGAAGTATTAGCATCTAGGAAGCACACACCACGGTAAACAGGTTGCATTCCTCGCAAGTCTCCCAGCCTTTAGCAACAGCTCTGGGATTTGAGATGTGCCAAAACGTTGCCCTGCAGAGGATGGGAAAACTCCAGAGACCCATATCCTGTGTTCTTTGCTCAAGCCGAATCTCCATAAACTTTTAGCTTTGGGGCCAGATCTGCAGCCGATTGTAAATTTAGCATAGGTCCATTGGCATCGGTGGAACCTAATCTTCAGCTATGCGTAAGTTTGCATAGCTCCACTCATATACATCGAAGAATCATAATTGATGGCAGCTGAGCTCTGGCCTACAGTTTATGGAACTGAAAAATCTGGCAAAGTTTGAGGCAGGAAAAAATAATCCAAATTGTGCCCATGTTACTACCAGTAATGACAAGATCTTATATCATCACAGCAACATAGGAATTGTGGGGGTGGAATCTGATTTGTTTCCTACCATTTTTGCTTGTGCAGATAGAGGCTGTGTACAGACATCCAGTTTATCCTGGAAGAGTCTCTGCTCTCCCAGGAGAAACAATGAGTGTACAATTTTCAGGCTTCTTCTCCCAGAGTAAAAATGGCTGCTCCAGGAGAAAAATTACCTGGGAACAATCAGAGTTAAATCCCTCCCAGGAGAGTTTCTCCCAGGATAGTGAATGTCTGTACATGCTAAAAGATTCAAATCCTTGCTCCACTGACAACAGAGGATGGATTTGCATCTAGGTTTTCCACATCCCAGGCTCATGCTTGAACTAGTGGGTTGGTTGTTCTGCAAAACCCAGTTGGAAGGAGGGACCTCTTCCCTTCAGATTGGAGTTAGGCACCTTCAAAATTATGCAGCGGCTGAGCAGTGGCTTTGAGGGGTGATATTTAACACCTTCTCCTTGGCACATCCTGATTGGCCTCCCCCACCCCCAGCATGCTAGTTTTGTGGACTCCATGTTTAGGTTCTCATTCTTCCTTCCTGTTCCTGATTTCTAATTCTGCACCCCACTTCCTGCCTCTACTGCTCCCCAATGGACCAGCCCGTATTCTGCCCTGATCCCATGTGCCACCAGGGACCAAAGTTGATGGCTCCTGCACAGAGTTATGTCCACAGGTCTGGGTCTGGTGCACTTCACGGACACCCCTGACCCCTGTTCCTTCTCCCAGCAATGGGAGACCTTGGTGCACACCTACCTTGAGTGTGCCAGGCTGCAGCTCCCACATTGCCTCCTCAAGACCCTCTTGCTGAGGTTCTGGCTTCTCTTCTCCCTGCACCTTTTCCTTTATGCACTCTCCATCCATGGCCTCATGAAGTGCTGGGACCTCCTGGTCAACCTCCTCCTGACTCTGGCCATACCTTCCATCCACCAAACCAGGAAAGATGCTTTGGTTAGGGGGAACACAGGCAACTATTAGGTTGTTTTCTTGTCACCCTGTGTTCGTCTCCAGACAGAAATTCATTGATCAGTGTCCACAAGGTCCTTGGGCTCCTTCCAGGGTCTGTGGGCACTGAGCACTGGCCATTGTTCTCTGCTCAGTGTCCTCCTTGGGGCTCTTGCTAGTAACCTATGACTCCCATCCTTGTTTTCTCATTTGTTGTCTTTGTACTGAACTGTTATGTATGCAGTGGCCTTGCTAATTGAAGGAGTCTTATAGTTGCCTCTACTAACTGCATTAAGAGTCTAACACAGAGTGAATGACAAGTAATGGCAGGGTGTATTCTAGAAGGGCTCTGTCCATTGAGCAGGAACCTTTCCCATCTGGGAATCAGTCTACTTCATACTTGCCTCTTCTGTGTTTTCAAGTGGCTGCAGCAAAGAAAACTAGAGGGGGAATGGCAATGTGTGTGCTTGAAGGTGAAACTGAGGGTTGTCCATAACTAATAGGGGAGACATACCCTTAGAGCCAGAAACTGAACCCTTTGTCAACTGACTGTACATTTTCAAGGTTTCCTCAAATTTGCCTATAGAAAATGTGACCCAAATGGGCACTTCAACCTGAAGCCAACTTTTTTCTCTTCAATACGTAGTTCCACTATAAGGTCATCCTTCTCACTGTTGTTTTTATCTGAAAATATGAAATCACTGGACAATTCAAGAAACATAAGGAATGTAAATTTGTGTTCAGAGGCATTAATATAATTCTCTCCTTATGGAATTGTTGTAACGAGATGCTGTATTACATATGCCCAGATCCATGGAAGGATCTATGATTTTGGAAAAGGGTTGCAGTGTGTTATGACATATAACACAGCACATTTTTCTCCAGTTACAAAGAAACTAAAAGCTTAACTCATATGCTAGGGGGCTAGTACTAGATTATTCAGTTTAAGATCAAAGCAAAACACGCACACATGCACACACGCACGCGCACACACACACGTATATATATGCGCGTGTGTGTGTATGTATATATGTATGTGTATATATGTATATGTATGGATATATATATAATTATGTATGTGTATATATATGTATGCATGTATACATATATATATATATATGAATTTATTACCTTTATTGCAATAGTTTATTAGATTATATATAAAATTCAAAACAAAACCGCAAACAAGGCAAGAATAGTGAAAAGCTATTGTTTCAGTAGTCCTGTAGTTTTTATACATCTCGTGTTCAGATTCTTAAAACAATATCTAGCTTTCTTGAATGTTTTGACAGTGTCTCCAATATTTCACTGTCAGTCATGTCTATACCTGAGTTAATACTACCACATTTGTGTTAATGTTGTTAACTAGAGCTAACAACAGTCTGCAGGAATGTGAAATAGGAGAGAGACATTGTTAGGAATGTCTGACAGACAGCAACATTACAGAACAAAGGATAGCTTGCATAGTGGAACATCAAATCCATTGCAATGGAGAGAGGGTTGCTACCACTTGAGTGAAGAGAAATTAGCAGGAATCAAGTAGATAATAATGAGCCATGAAGTCAAGTGAGTTCTGCACTGCTGCCTGAATAGAAATGCTGCTGCTGCTGCTGCCAGGCAGTTGGTTTTAAAGCTGAGCAAGAATCAAAGTGAGGTGCAGCTGTAATACTGAACACCCCTGGATCTGCCCCTGCCCATATCCTTACAATGAACAACCACAGCGTTAAACCATGGCTGTAACATAATTATTTTAGCCATGACTGTGAGTAAAGAGGAAGAAATAAAGGATTGACACACTTTCATTTATTTTTTTTCAGTAAAGCTAAAAGATTTGTTCTTCCCTTAGTGTACGTGGAGATGTTTCGAAGTGCAATAGCTTGTTGTATAAGTTAAAGTTATAATGTGTGAATTGCTTCATCCTCCTTAGCAGGACCAATGGGCTCTCAATGATGCAACAAATGCTAAATATGTTATTATAAGTGGTCAGTGTGCAGGAGGTGATATCTTGTATTAGACTAACTAGACAGTTGCAAAAAAAAAAAATTCTCTTTATTTGCAAGCTTTTGGACACACACACCCTTCTTCAGGCATAGGAGAATGCAGCAATTGTCAAATTTCTCCCAGGTAGAAATGAAAATTCATATTCATATTTCACAGGAGAGCGGTGTAAGATCTTTTGGCTGGAAAAGTTCATTTTTCATTTTATGCAAATTAGGCTTGGACAAAAGTTGGAGCAGTCTATTTACCTCAAAGATGTCTGATGGCAAGCCGGATGTTGAATTATGCTTCTTTCTTGTTACAATGTTTAATATTTCACAGGAGGATTGGTGATGGAAGGGTCTCCTGGCTAGGAATTTCTCTTACATTGAGGTTCTTTTGCACATATCTAAATTTGGCTCAAAACAAATAGCTGGAGCAAGGGTTTCAGCTTCCAGGTCTCAAGGTGTTATATTTGCTTCCTTCTTGTAAAATTATGAAGTTTTCATTTCAAACTGACTCACTGAAATAAGTCATTTGCACTCATTATAGCTAGTGGCTATTGCAGAGGCACTTCATCATGGGAAACAAAAAAAGGATCCATCCAATTATGCAGTGTAGTCCAAAGTCACTCCTTGCAATGTCATCATCTCCAATGTGTTTAACAGTGCAATCAAGAAGAGGGAAAGGGATGGCTGTGAGACTAAGATGCAAGCTAAGGAGTCATCAGATCATTTTCTGGCTCTGTTGTAGGCTTTCTGTGCAGTCATTGGCAAGTCATGTAATGCCCCTGTGCCTCAGTTTCTCCAAATGGAGACAATGATTCTTACTGGGGTAGAAGCAGGGATGTGATGTTTGACTGGGGTCTCCAAGTGTCTTGTGAGTGAGCGGCAAGGGTTTCTTAAGGTGATATCTTTTATCAGACCAACGGTGCAGTTGGGATAGAGTTAGGCAATTTTTTTAATAAAAGACTTTCTTCATCAGGTCCAGTAAACTATATTCCCCTACGAAATCCTGGCATCTTGCATAATTTCTGGATCATCACAACTACATCACTCTTACTTTTCCAAGGTATCTTCAGATTCGGAGCAGCGTCATTATATTGGCCTACTCCAGTAGGCAGCTGCACATCAAGAAGTTGAAATTCTATTAAAAAAGGGACCTGGGGACATTTGAAGGACTCCAGATTTTCTCTCACAAGCTCTTCCTTTTTCATAATGTTCATCTTCCTTCCATTCAAGCCTGCTTCTTAGACCTTGTCTGAATGGGACCAGTTTTCCAGGCATCACCACTGGTCACTTCACCAGTTGGGTCAATGCAAGATAGGAGTAGGTGGGACCAGTATGGCCATGCAAATGGTTTCACTCATTGTCTCTGCAAACAACCTGTGCTGGCACAGCTAATACTGAAGGCTGGAATTGGAGCCAGTCCCCAGTGTTCATTAACCCAGATTTAGGGCTTAGTAGAGGGATATTACTGCTTTTTTTTGTCCTCTGTTGAGAGAGGAATCAGACACATGACTGGCGCATGATATGTGCTTTCCCTAGGGTTGTCCTAAGTTAAGCAAATTGATAAGCCACCTTTCATTGTTGCAGCAGTTACAATAACTATTTCACTACCTTCCTCTAACAGGATAAACACGCCATCATAGACGGAGTGAGATCTTGTCAAAACAAAGTGGCTTCATTTCAATACTCCCATGCGGTAGGGCTGTGTGAAGCTTTGGTCCCTGATTCGATTTGGTGGAAATTCGACCTGATTCGGTGGTCAAATCTCCAAATCCAAATCGAATCAAAGGGCCCTTTAATCTCTCCGAATTGAATCGGAATCCTCTGAATCGATTTGGAGAGATTCAGAAAGATTTGGCAATTCTGACATTTAAAGCACAGCTTTAAATGTTTTTTTCTACATACCTCTAGGTAGCAGGTGCTCACGAGTGCTGCAATGCTGGGGTGCATGGAGTGTCCCACAGAAGTGCGGAGGGCTCCCCAGCGCGCTCGACAGCAGACCTGGAAGTGGACCAGAAGTGCTTCTGGTCCACTTCTAGGTCCACCAGGGAGCACACGGGGGGCCCCCCCACATCCCCCTGACTCAGTGACTGGTGCCTTCTGGGTTGGGAGTGCACCTGGGGTCCCCCCGTGGCTGATCACTGAGCCGGGTTGGCATGGGGGGGCCCTCAGTGCCATCTCTGGCAGACCCAGAAGTTGACCGGAAGAATTTCTAGTCCATTTCTGGGTTTGCCGCCAAGCACGTGGAGGGCCCCCCCTTTACTCCTGTGGGACACCCCATCTGCCCCAGCATCACAGTATTCACAAGCTGCACTGGTACTTTAAGGTATGTAGAAAAAATGTTTAAAGCTATGTCTGTGTCCGAATCGCTGATTCTCTTAACCAGCATCGAAACTTCAGATTTGAATTCGGCTGAATCAAATCAGAGACAGTGATCCAAATCAATGAATTGAATCACTGTCCCTGACATGGGCCAAATCTGAATCTGAATCACATGGAGCCTGCTTCACACACCCCTACCATGTGGTCATCGCACTTCAGGGTTATTTTTCCCAAAGCCGGATGTTGCCTCTGAAGGTTGCTGCAATGTGCAGTGGTGCTTTTTTCCCCTGATGAGCAATTTGAGGACTTGGAAACATGCCCCATGCTTTCTTGAAGGATCTCCTTTTAAATCAATGCAGTCCCCCAAACACCATCATGATCACCGGCTCTAGCATTGTCCGTCTGCCCTGTGTTGTTGATTGAATTGGATAAGCCACTTTTGACACCCCAGCCATACCGACTGGGTAGCCATGAAGAGCTAGCTGTGACCGTCAGCACAAGTCCACAGGAAGTCTCAGACTCCTTGATGCTGCAATGAGACAATTGAACTGTTTTGCCTTGATGCCTCTCACGATGAGGGAGAGTAACACAGAAGCACAGCATAGAAATATGAGCCAGAACGGAAGTGTGTGCATCTCGTAGAAAGCCTTCTCTCCTTGAGTTAATGCTTTCAAGTGACAGTGAATCCACCCTATCTCATGGGGACTTGTTTCAGGCTGGCTTGCCAGTCTTGTGTTTGTCTAGCTTCAAATGCCAGCCACTGGATTTGCTTTTTTACCTCCAAAATTAGAGAGCTCTGTGGTAGGTCCTCAGTTACAAGTTTTGCCCTGTCTTTACATTCTTAAAAATATGCAACTTATTCTTCTTTGTGTGCCTAGATCAAGGGTTTTCTATCTTTTTGGGTCAGTGTACCACTGGCAGCCAGATGTGGAGCAGTGGCCGGACATGGAGCGGGGGGGCAGGGTGGGCAGGGTGTTGTACATGGCTGGATGCAGATCGGGGGGGCTGGGTGTTACACATGGCTGGATGCAGATTGGAGGGGGCAGGGTGTTGTACATGGATGGATGCAGATGGTGGGGCAGGGTGTTACACATGGCTGGATGCAGATTGGGGGGGACAGTGTTTTGTACATGGCTGGATGCAGATTGGGGGGGACAGGGTTTTGTACATGGCTGGATGCAGATTGAGGGGGCAGGGTGTTACACATGGCTGGATGCAGATTGTGGGGGCAGGGTTTTGTATGTAGCTGGATGCAGATGGTGGGGCAGGGTGTTGTACATGGCTGGATGCAGATCGGGGAGGGAGCAGGGTGTTGCACATGACTGGATGCAGATCAGGGGGGAGGTGGCGCGTGGCCGGATGCGGAGCAGCTTCCACCCCCTGCATCCATCCAGGTGGGCACTGCCTGT
Source organism: Alligator sinensis (assembly GCF_000455745.1). Classification (NCBI taxonomy): domain Eukaryota; kingdom Metazoa; phylum Chordata; order Crocodylia; family Alligatoridae; genus Alligator; species Alligator sinensis. The sequence goes on from NW_005842192.1 coordinate 1,757,900, forward strand.
GTGCAAGTGCGGGATGGTGTGTGGCAGCGCTCCATCCCAACCCGCCCGCACGTACCCCCTAGGGCCTTCTCAAGTACCCCCAGTTGACAACCCTTGGCCTAGATCATGCAAACATCCATGCATTTTTGTTTACCATCCATGTAGATCCATAGGACATGTCCATATGATTGACTTCCTGAACTTTGGTTGCCCACAAAATAAACCCCGCTCATTGAGGTGACCCAGAGACCTGCAAAGAGGCTAAGTAAACAACTTGATAGCAGCCCCTTTCATCCCTGTTATCACACTGGCCTGAGGCAAAGGGCCTAAACAATGCTATGGGGTGGGTCACTCTGTGCTAGCTACTGTACTGAACTGTTGGTCTCTGATATTCCCATTAGGGGAAAATTGATGGGACTTATTTTGTCTGCAGCAAACCCAAGGCCAAGAAGTAAATTGATATGCCCATAGTCTCTAGTGGGAAAGCTCATCCTAATAAAGATGACACATTCACCCTTTGGTGGTGGTGGTGGGGGGGGGGGTGTTCCCCATTTTTAAACCAGTCTATGTATGCCAAAGTTCTGCTCTGTTATGGGTATAGACTGGTTTTTGTGTGCCAGACTTCTGTTCTGTTATGTTTATAGGCTGGTCTCCAATCATTTATACCCATAAAAGTGTAATGTCTGTACTTGGCCTACGAGTGGATATTCAACAGTTCTAGGTTGGTTCTGCAACAATGTCACTTGGAAGTATAATTAATTAAAAAATGCTTCATTGTAGCCACATCTACACAAGCGGAGGACTGTGCAGTCATTTAGTACTTACTTAACCAAGTACTAAATGACTGCGCAGTACCAATGTTACTGTGCAGAACTGTCCCCACACATTTTTTTTGGATGCTATTGCACATTAGCAACAAGCTAGTGCTCAGTAGCTCATTACTACTGCGCAGTATCATTGCCGTCACGGTTAGTGCTTGCCAACGCTACAATGCAGTAGCAACGAGCTACTGCGCACTAGTTGTTGCTGCTGCACTGTAATGTCTCATGTAGATGCACCCTCAGTGTAGGACTTTGCAGCTGCTGAGTTTAAAGCACCTTAGAAGGAGTCAAGGCATTACCTCTTTTACACAAGTGGAGAAACTGAGGCACAGGAAGGTGATGCGATTCACCCCTGCCTCCTGCTGAGCCAGGAACAGGTCTCCCAAATCCTGAAGGATCCTACCCTACAGTTGCACTCTGTCTCCACTTTAAAACATTATTAAAACAAGGTTTCCTTTGCTTCGATACAACTTATTATGCATATTTTTGCTATTGAAATGCAGCTTGGTTGGAATGCTGGGGTTAGCCGGATTACATTTCAGACATGCCTGACAAGTTCAGTTACCTAATTCTTGTATTAAAAGGAAAAATAAGTCAGTGCCCCTTTCCTACAACAAATGGATCCCATTAACTCGAACCAGCCTTGGTCTTAACTTTACAGCTCTCAGGCTTCATTGTTTCCTGCAGGGTGTAGCAAGACTCATACTTCAGATAGTTCAAGCTGAAGTGCAAAGGCATGGGCAGCATTGAGCTGGGCCCTGCGCTGTCTTTTCCCAGCCTTATAAATTTGCTTCTGCTTATTGATGCCGGATGCTCCTCGAGCAGTTCAGAAGTTCAGCTCACATCGTCACCCAAGGTTCGGGGTCACATATCGCCCCATCTCTTTGGTGTGCAAATGAGCCTGGTTGAAATTCGGCCCGCTGCTGAGGGCCAACACAAAGAACAGATGCTATTCGCATCCTAGGGAGACTCAGACAGTTCACAGGCTTCTGCTCCAGGACAGATTGAATACTTCAGATTGGGTTTTCCTGCTTCTGGGTTTTAGCCAGGCCAGATGCACTTAGGATGAGAGGGGAGATAAAATATTCTTCTCCAATTCAGGAGTTGTCTGAAACCAGTTTTCCCCTCTAAAGGCTTCCCTAATTGTACCTGTGTTGCCGCGACCCCTCTGGGAGGTTGAGTTTGCAAAGCACTGGGATCCAGTGACATACTCAGGTACCAACCTATCGCTTCCCTTTGCTGGCCTATCCCTTCTCTGCAGTACATTTTGGCATACACTCCTGCTTGGAGTCTGTAGGCAGCACTAGTCTTGAAATGTCAGCTTCCATGTGGGTGTCTTGGTAGTCTGGTCCTTTCAGGTATGGGCAGTCATGAGAGCCCCCTGATATCATCCTTTCCAGAGTTTACGGGTCTTCGGTTAAGGCTCTGAAGGTCCTGATTTAGGCCCATGATGGAGCTTCCACCATGCTCCTTCTCCACGCTGTGTAAAAGGCATGGGTTGTGCTCCCTGCTGTAAAAGAAGCAGGAGTTCTGGACCAGAACCAGTGGATCCCAGGAGAGACATGTTCATCCTGTGAGTCCCTCGCCACTCCCCTATTCTGACCCACCCATAATTAATGTTGAGCATGGCAGTGCTAAATTAGCCTTTGAAGGCCCGTGGGCTTGTTGGAATATGACAGCATCCAGCAATCTTTTCAGGTTGTGGGTTGGAGCGACCTAGTTTGGGTCTGAGGCAATGGGTGGGCTCCAAGACCCAAAGGGGAGTGGTGGATTAAGATTTATTGGGGGCCAGGGCTTCAGTGGGGGGAGGGACCCCTTTACCTCCTGGTGCTGCCATTGCCAAGGGTGGGGCGAGCCTCCATGCCCTGCAGAGGAGGCTGAATGCACCTGGCCAGGCTGGGTGGGATGGCACATGCCCACCTCTTCTCCTTGCTCCCTGCCCATCACAGCCCAAGGGGGGGGAGGGCAGATGCAGGCTCAGGGCTTTCCGCTTAGGTGTTTTTGCCTCAGGGGCTGAGCACCTCCTGCCTTCCCGGCAGCGGGGGGTCACAACTCACTGCCTCTACTGCAGCCAGGAGGGCAGGGGATGCACAGCCTGTGCAGGAATCCCAAGGGAAAGGCACTAGAGCCAAGAGTCCCAAGCCCACATCAGGCAGCCCACATCCACCCCGTGTACAAATATGGGAGGGCCACATGCCCCACCATGCCTCCCCCATGGGGTGTGCACAATGGTGGGAAGCCACCCTGCCTCTCCACCCCTCTGTGCCCTTACTGACTCTGTCCTGTTCCCTGCGCTGGACCTGGATCTCCCAGCCCCTGCCCCTGCCCCATTCCCTCTGTCATTGTGGAGGCCTCGATGGCCCCCCCTCCCCCACCAAACCCCCTCCCCTCCACAGACTTACCTGCAGGGAGCTGCTCTCCATGCTTCCTGGCTGTTTTCCTGGCCATGTACATGCACGCAGCATCCCTTGCACCCCCAAGCAGGCAGGATATTGTCCGCCTGCAAGGGGAAACCCACTGTTACCTGAGGGAGCCCAGGCATCCGCAGCCCCCTAATTGGCAGGGGCCTCGAGGCCCATTCATTAATCCGCCTGCGCCCGTGGGCTGGATCAAATGGTTGCTGGAATAGGAGGTTGTGGGGAAGATGAAGAACACTTCAGCCATCCCCGTACTCCTGCTATTTTTATTCTATTTAAGCATAAATGTGACTGTAGTCCTCTCTACCAAACTCTGCAGCTGGGATCTACTAGATCTCCAGGCCTTTAGTCGTAGAAGAGGAGAGCACCATAAAAGCCGTCATCTGTCTAGTTCCTTGGAAGGCAAACAGATAGTAAATAAGCCTAATTTTTAATTCCCATAGGCTACGTCCAGTCACTGCAATGGAGTGATTCCTGATTTGCACAAGGGTAAAGAGAGCTGGGCTGTTTATGTTTATATTCAAGTCTCATTGCCACTGAATGAACCCGGAGTTTGACTTGCATAGGATTTGGGGTTCAGCCCTTTAGCACCTTGCTTTTAACCAGTAGCATTCTGGTTTCTGCAAGATTTAGCAGGACACCAACTATGAATGCACCTCAATGGAGTGAGGCCACAAACATGAGTCAGTATTTTTAGTGGTGATTGGAGGTTTGGGGAGACCAACCTGAGGATCCTTAGAAAGACTCTGTTTTCAGAAAGGGATGAGATGCCACCCTCAAAAAATAATTAAAAATAGATATATAAGCCCTCAAAAATAATTAGATAGATAGATAGATAGATATCATATATTCTATATATATATATATATATAATATATATATATATCAGTGCCCCCAAATGATCAGACCCTGCTGAAATTCTTGACTGCTGGGAATGAAAAACCTCTGCGGGCTGGAGTTGCAAAATGGGTCTGCTACAAGGAGCGGTAAAATGAATTGGCTTTTGGAGATGAACTGTTGCTAGATAGAGTGCAAATGGAGCTGGCTGGATATTTTAAACCAGTGTGTATTTCTATTGGAAAACATCAGTTTGCCAACAGCTAAACACTCCATGGGCACATCTCAATTCATGGCAAATATCAAAGCAGAGTATTTCAGTCAGGCTGAAACCTGCCATTGCCACCTTTTCAGAGAGGAACGAAAATGGCTGGATCCATTTTTAGAAATGTTTTTATTATATAAAATTAAACAACAACAACAACAATAATAATAACAACAATAATAATCTGAAATGGAACCAAACTCTTTCAATCAACCAAAAAGGATCCCCCTTCTAGATGAAAATGTTGTGTACTGAGAAATTTTGGGGTTTTTTGTTGTAGTTTTGTTTAAATTCCAGGGCAAAAAAAAAAAAAAAAGGGGGGGGGGGGGGTTGATAAAGTGGAAGTTTCCAGGAAATGCAAAGTCTAGTCCCTTCCCAGCTTAAAGAAACTGTGCATTCTTCCAAGATGTGATGAATGGCTAAAAAAAGAGAATAAGCAGGGCTATCTGTCAAGGGGGCAGTGGAGCTTCTGCAGAGGAGTGTCTATTTAATGAATTAAGCCTCACCACACCACTAATGTAGGGGTTCAATCCCAATTCCCAGTGAAATCAATGATAAAAACAAAACAAAACAGTGATGTCCATGGAACCAGGATTTCCCCTGAGACACCACTGATATCCTTCCAGTCCTGCAGGAATAAGGAATTTATCTCACAGCTTCTTTGCAAGCAAAGGGCATATCACTTCCCACCCCTCCTTCCCCTGGGGAGGCACAGAGTTTTATTCTACCGTCTGGAGGAACTGGGAAGTGATCCCTGGAATGGATGGGCATGGATTCCCCTGCCCCTAAGGAAACTATCTTCATCAGAGATCTTCATCATCGCCTTGCATGTTGTGTCATCATCCCAGCCCTCGGCAGGGAGTACAGCGAGCGCACCAGGCCTCCAGACCAGAGCAGTACCGTTTTGCTTTCTTTTCGCACAGGTGTTACTAATTATGTGCATTGCAACCATTCCTCGGTGCCAAGGTCAAGACAGGGGCTTTATTAGGCTGGGCTCTTCACCGCACTAAACAACACAGTTGTGACCCTGAAAACCTGGCAATCCCAGCAGACACCGCAGACTGAAAAAGAGGATTCCTGGCTCCCTACGGCGGTGCAGAATCAGGCACGGAGGACTCACAACCCATCCAAAATTTCACTGCCTCCCCTTCAGCCACGTCCTGTTCCTCTGCCTTCTATTTTTAACCGTCGTGCCGAGATCAGGATAACATGCATTGGTCATTCTGTTTTGGTTAGAAACGAAAGACGGAGAAATGAGAAAGGAACCCAAAAATAAGTGAGTTGAGCATTGGCTGGCGGCCAGGGAATGTGGGGAGGATTGGGCTGCGGGGTGAGAGGAATGCAGGGCTTCCTATCTCTTTTCCCAAACATTCCCTTCTGCAGCAGACTAAATATTTTCACATGCTGTTGCTGGAACACCCAAGTTCACGGTCATGGAAAGTCGCAGCGGTAAGGGCCCTGACACTGTTGTAATGATGGTCTTCATTAAGCTTTGGCCTCGTGCCAATGGCTGGCATCGTATGTCACAGTGCAAGTCCTTTTCCTTCATCTGATGCTTATCTGATTTCTATCTCTTCTCCCCCTTCCCCGCACTTTCCCCCTCTTTTACCCCTTCACTTCTTTGCAGCATCAGTTCATTGCAACCCATTGTTTTAGATGCGCCGTCCCATCCATTTTCCTCCATTGGGAATGGGCAGGTGAAAGCAGGGGAGCATTTTGGCTCTTAGTCCAGTCTCTGCCACCCACCGTTTGACCTTTGCAAAACTACTGTGTTCTCCCATGAACCAGCTTTCCTATCGACATTATAGCCGTGAGCTGTGGACCAGATCCATGAAATGAATCCGACTACCAAGTCCTACCACCTCCTCGATCCAGTTCTCTTGTGTAGGATGCAGATAGATAACATTACCTGCTTCACTCTACAGGGTTTCTGCAAGCATGTGTGTGCTTATGTTTATGAAGGGCTTGGCTATTCTCCTTGCAGAGGCAACAGCATCAGAGGATGGGGCATTTTGATGCTTAATGAACAAGGGTGGTATTTTAGACAGCACTGGATGAGGGGGTAGAAGACCTCCTTTGGGGACTCTGGCCCTCCAGTAAATCACTTGACCTCTTTGCATCTGTCGTCTTTACCTTCTGTTGTGTCTATTTAACTTATATGAACTTTCATTTTTACCTAGGACAACTTGTACAATCTTTTCTCCAATGCCTGATGAAGGGTGTTGGTGCCAGAAAGCTTGCAATTAATGATAGATAGATAGATAGATAGATAGATTTTTTTTAATTAATTTATTTATTTTGCAAAAAGCTTGTTGGTCTAATAAAAGATACCATCTTTATGATGAGTCCTGACGGACTTATTTAACTTATAAGCACTTTGTGGCAGGCGTATATACCTGTTGCAGGTATAAAATTGCAGATCCTGTAGAGCTGTGGAAGGCAACCCTTCCTCTCTCTGAGTGCCTCTCTGATCCCCTTCCCCTGCCTGATGCACTACTCTGCTTTCTGCTCCCTGCCCTGTGCTTCCTGACACAGCTGCATGTCTCGTCCCTGATCTACGTGCCACACACACAGGCTGTCTGTGCTACAGTTTGGCCATCCCGGCGGTCATCCAGCATCTGCACAAATGCAGGATTTGCTGTTCCTAGCTCATCCGAGGCAGATGCCTGTCCAACCCCTTCTTGAGCCCCCAGTGACAGCTTCCCTAGGCAACTCGTTCCCCTGACTTATGAGTCTGACAGTGAGAGAGTTATTTAGTTGATTTATATGCTGCCCTACTCAAAAGAGGCTCAGGGCAGACTACAATGGATCAAAATCTGCTTTGCAGCCGTTTAAACTCACCCCTCCAGTCCTCTGTGGCAAGGGAGCAAATGCTTTCATAATAGTGTGAATAGCATCGAGATCTGGAGCCTAGTTGGGTCTAGTATAGTCATAGCACTTGTCTCCTATAAAACAAGTCCCTCTCTTGGACGGCTCTCCATCTCCCTCCGCTTTCTCATGTATACGATCTGCTATAACAGACATTGAGCAGCATATTCTCAGAAATAGAAATTTTAGAAATTATAGATTGTTTTTTGCTGCTGTCAGTAGGTCTGTCATGCATATCCCTGGTGTAATGATGTAACTGAGGCCTTTTTGTTATGGAGAAATGTCAACCAACCTGCTTACTGTTTGTGCTTAATACAGGAGACCAAGATATCACTTGAAACTTTGGGGTGCTCCACAGTACCGACGGCTGCAATACCTGTTGGTGAAAGATGCTTGGTAAGAGAGATACCACATCTTTTGGGAGTCAAGAGCTGTCTGTCATCCCTTGCCATGAGACTTGGTTCAGGGCAAACTATCCTCATGTATTTTGTAGCTTTAAAGGCTGGAAGGCACAGCTGCGATCCTCTGCTTTGATCTCCGGTGTAACACAAGCCAGAGAAATCTTTCTGGTAATTTGTGTAGCAGAGGGAATTGCTTTCCCTTAGCATGGGAATGCATAACATATTTTTTTTCTAGCATACAGTGCACCCCTTGAATAAGATGCAAATCTTATTTTTTGAAAGGCAGAACGAGGAAAAACATGTTTTCATTAAAAATACTCATAAGTAGTAGTGACTGAGTAGCAACAGCTAGGGAGCCTGGTGTGCTCATTGTCCTACTCCCTGTAGAGCATCTTAGAAAATGAGGGGTGGAAGGGACCTCAGGAGGTCACATCCAGTCCAACCCCCTGCTCCAAGCAGGACTAGCCCCAACTGCATCATCCCAGCCAGGGCTTTGTCTACCCGGGTCCTCAAAACCTCCAAGGATGGAGACTGAACAACATATCTGAGTTACCTGTTCCAGTGTTTTACTACCCAAAGTTCTTCCTAATAGCTATCCTGGACTTCCCTTGCAGCCTTGAATATGCAGCTTTACTTGTTCCCCAACTTCCAGAGGCTCATGTTGGAGAAATTGCTATTACCATATTTCCTCACTTATACCCAACCCATTTCCAGCAGCTGATTTTTGGGGAAAAAGTATATGTGAGACAATATGGCAGCAATATAGCCCAGCAGATCTCTTTTAGGAAACCATCCAGTCTCCACGGAAAGACGTCAGATGCTCATGAATTTAACATTCGGCTGATCCCACTTTGTTACCGACTCCGAATTAGTGATGAATGGACCCTATTCAGAATGAATAAGAACTGGACCTTTGCTGACCGCTGGACTCCAGTCTTCTAGATAGAGATTGTCAAGGGTTTGATTTGTTTTGTTATCAGCTGTGGATTTGGGATAAGAAGTGAGGTCAAGGTCAGAAGCAGGATGCTTAAGGTGCTGGGGGAAAGGCTTTCCTTGCAGGGTTTCAGACATAACCAAACACCGGAAATAAATCAATGAAAATTGTCAGGTCTGCTTAGCTGATCAAAGAAGGCCTTGCTTATACCTATCTAAGCATCCAGGTTTTAGGGCTGAAGTTTTTTTAGCCTACGACTTTTAAAACCAGCCGGAATATGTGCATGCTTATCTCCCTGCTCAGCAGCTTTCTTCTGCTCCTTTACCTGTTTTTCTGCTCTCCATAGGATCTCAACGCACCCTCATTGCTGGAGCATCAGGGCACTTTTCAGCACTCCAGGATAGTTCGGCGCCCTCACTAACATCTGTCCTGTGTGGTGTGTTAGCCCTCATGGCCTCTCCTTTGGTGTAGGGCTGCGTACGAACCGGGATAGTTTGCTTTGGTAGGGTGTTTTTTTCAGAGTACACCCCTCCCCTTGCGTTGGAGAAGGCAGGTCAAAACACTGGCCCCTGGACTTGGTGCCTCCTCTATTCTGGTGGGAATTCATCCCCAGACTCAGATGCATTTATCCAAAGCTGAGCTTCCTGCTCTGAGAAATTCAGCCCTGGCCCATTCATGCACAAAGACCTCTGGCCTCGTTCAGCGGGCTGTAAATTCATGCAGGCCAGAAGGAACTTGTTCACAGCCCAAAACTGGCTCCCCCCGGGAATGGACAAGCCAGGCCAGGCAGAGAGACTTTGCACCTCTTGCAACTTTGCTCTCACTTGGCACAGGAGAGAATCCCGAGGGATTGATTCCCATCCCCTGTGATATTTCAGGATAGACAACACCCTCCGGGTGTCACCTGCCCTGCTCATCTCCATCTAACCAAACTACTCATTGCCTCTCTTAGCAATGCCCTTTTCCCCTGCTTCTTTCCCTCCTATATACAATCTTTTCTTCCTGTAGCATCTGACAAAGTAGGTTATTGCCTACAGAACCTTGTGTCTCTCTGAACCAGGTAGTCTTTAAGGCGTCCTATCGTCTGAGGGCATATCTTCTGTTGATGTACACGGACATATTTAGGGTTGGACAGGCCTCTCAGCAGTGACCCATCTTCTGGCCTATACAGGTGTTATGGGTCCACGCAATACAGCATCTGTATGAGCTAGGCAGGTCTCAGGGGTGTGGTAACCCCTTCTTACACTGCCATGGGCTCTGAAACCATCACGGTGTCCCCAGTTTAGGTCATGAGAAAGCACGGTGATATCTTCAACAGGGACCTCATCAGCCCCTGGCTGTATTATTGCTCATTCTGCTATAGATTTTTAGACAGGTTTCTTTACACGACCTTGGTCCTTTGTAGCTCAAGGGGATATCTTCAGCCCTTGATGAGCTCGCCCATCCTAGTCTAAACAGCCCAAGCGATTTCTTCAGTCTCCCCCACCATTAGCTACACAAACTTACCGCCTGAAGCAATGATTGCATTGAGGCTGGATGTTCCTGTGGGCCAGGCTGGGCTCCTTATAATCTAAAAACGTTCAACAAATGAGCCCTGTTGAATACCTCCCCACAGATGGACAGCTCTGTGTTGTCCAATGTAGCGTCTAGGAAGCCTTGCTGCTGGGAACACCTGCAGCAGGAGGAAAGATATACTTAGAGCAGATACTGACCTTGTTGTCGAGAGATAACCTTCAGCGAACCATCTGTCTCCACTTTTCTCATGGCTTGCGTTCTCGCCCTGCAACTCAAACAGCTTGGTGCGTGCCTGGCCAGGAGGGATGTGAAGCCGAGGAGCAGAGATCCCTGCCATTGCCAGCCCTCTGGGCGTGTGTGCATTTTGCAGCTTTTGCTAGCTGGAGAAAAGGAGATTTCTAACAGGGCTGATCTTGGTAGACTCTAGTCACTATATAGGGGAAATAGGGACCTCAGCAGTAGCTGGATATGATGTCCCCGTCATATCGCTGTGTACATGCACTGCATGTACCTCTGAAACCAAGGATGGACAGTGCCCCGGACTGGGTCATAAGTGATCTGGATTGAACCCCTTCTCTGCTGCAGTGGTTACCCAGGGTGGATCAGTAGGCTGGATCTCCCCTTCCCTTCTCCTCACTTCTCCCTCCAAAATAGGAATTGTAGAACTGAGACAGACTTGAGGCACTGAAGTCCTAAAATTCAATCCCCATAAAGCCCCGCTGTGTCATTGCCTCACCCTGAAGGTGTCTAAAACTCACCTTTGTGAGCTGAAATCCTGCCCCCCCCCCCCCCCCCCCCCCCCCCCCCCACCCCCGCCCCCGCG
>NW_005842192.1:1768790-1817278 GCF_000455745.1 Alligator sinensis
CCCCGCCCTGCACCCTGCAGCCTGAGCCTGCGGGTGACTAGTTTCAGCTTGGCCACATTGGGATCCAGGAACGGGGTGAAGCAGTGCCCAAGTCCCCTAATAGGCCTCATCCAGGAGTCTCTGACAACCCCTAACACCTACTGACAGTGTTCTTCATGTAAGAATGCATTTATAGTTGCATTTCTTTTTAAAATGCACTGGGATGATCAGATGAGTCCCCCAGTTTGGATATAATAAGTGGTATCACTCTCTCAGGAAGGGGGGAGAGGGCAGTTTCATACAGCCCATGGAGATTCAATGCCACATCTCCCAGATGCTAATGGCATGTCCAAACCAGACCTCCGAGTGTCCAACCCACCCTCTCTTTGGAAACTGGACCATGGTGGATTGCAAGATTCCCGGGGACAATGGGGAGTAAGCAAGGAAGGGCCTGTCTGTGACCTACTAACTTGTCGCTCACCTCAGAGATGGAAATGCTCAGTTTAGGTTAGACACTTACTGCATTTTCTTTCGTATAACACACCCCTTTTTGAAAACAGTTGCTGGGAATCAAGGAAAAGCAAATTAAAGCTGCATACAGGGCTTCCAAGTTGCTACCACGGGGTACCTTCTCTCCCTGCTCCCCAAGTCCCCTGAGGCTCTCAAGGAAAGATATAGATATATCTATCTATATATGTATATCTATATATGTATATCTATAGATAGATAGATAGATAGATAGATAGATTTTTTTCTTTCCCCTTTTCTAAAACAAGGTGCAAATTTTATATGGGGGGTGTGGTATATGAGGACATATGGTAACAGGCAATTGTTGCACCCTGGGCAGTGATGGTGGATGGGGCAATGACTGTTTGCATTAAATAGTCCTTAGCTAAAAATCAGGTATGGCTTGGTTACTAAAAGCACAGATAGCCAGGTGGCTGAGACACTTTCCTCTGAGACGTTTATCTGACTCCCTTCAGGCGTGGAAGGGAATCATTCCCTGGTCATCTCTTCCTCTGATAAGGGCCTCATCTATTACAGAAAAGGTGGTGGGGAATTATCACCACCACCTCCCCCTGTGTCTTAAAAGAAAGTGGCACAATACCTAGGTCTTGTGAGAGGTCTAATCCTGTAGGTGTGTGGTAGGTCTGCTGTGGGGATCATAGCATTCTGCATTTCAGACGGCACTGGGAAGATAAATACATTAAAGATCACCAGGCAGTGAAATGATAGTTCTTTCTGGGCATGTCTACACATGAATTTATGCCGCCTTAAATTTACTGCGCACTAAATTACTGCACAGTAAGCAGGAATAGGCCGGCGTCTACATGTGCAGGTGACCCGGGACTAAATTTAGTCCCAAGACAGAGCAGCCTGGCAGGTGCCCCTGAGGTCACCGGGTGGGAGCTCCAGCAGGTATCACACTTATGCTCCAGTCAGCATAAGTCACCATAATTACTGTGTAGCACAAGTGTGCATGTGTAGACACACGCCCATACTGCGCAGTCATTTTGGTTACTACACAGTAAATATGCACGTGTAGACACCCTCTGTGTCTTAGCCCCTGCTTATAAAGTTGAAGTAAAGCTTCATCCACCATCCTTACTCTGTTTTGTCTCCGAGCTCTGCAAGGCTGCGATGGTCTCTGATACCGTTTTTGTACAGTGATTTGTGCACTGCAGGCCCAGTTACAGTGCTGGGGTTTCAATAAAACACTTATAATCGTCAGTGTTTCAAGAAGAGCATTTACGGGCTCATAAGACATAGTTGGTAGTGCCGTTTTAGCCAGCAAATCTGAGAGCAATGGCTTGAACCCAAAAGTTGTCAAGCTGTATTATGTAAAACCCTCACCCCCTCTTTCTTTCCACATGAACATACCTTGGATGTTTCCCTGTTTTCAATCTGTTTGCCATTTCCTTCATTCTCCTTTACTCAGAGCAAAGCTATGGGAAGGAGGAGCATTTCCCACTGGTTCTTATCTCATTGCAGGGTACAGCAGAGTTCTGGCTTTGTGTTCTCTTGGGAAGACATTTTATCTTAAGCAAATATTGAATTTCTGGGATTAATATACCAGCTGGTTAGGATACAGAATCAATCCGTTCCAAGAAGCAAGTGCTTAGAGATAGCCAGCTAGATACAGCTTATTGGTTCAGCCTGGCTGACTTCTAATTATAGATGGTCAAATTATAGACATTCACAGTCTGCACATTATAGACTAGAGTGTCAGCTGGTATAAATAAGTACACCACCACTGAAGTCAATGCAAATATGATGATTTACATTCACAGAGGATTTGGCCTCTATAACCTGTAAGGTCCTGATGTTCAGCTCATTGGGCCAACCGCTAATAAATGGGAAAAATATATATGTGGGAAGTGTGACATCACAGTTAAAGCACAGAGCAGTCAGTCAAAACTAGGTTTAAACCCTGCTTCTGCCACATAATTGTTATTTGGACTTGGGTGGATCACTTCACTTCTTCTGTGCTGTCTTCCCCACCTATTCAGGGGAGCTGGTAATATTGTTCTGCCTCAGTAGGGTGCAGTGAGATTAAGTTCATGAATGCAGGGTAGTTTTGAACCTTATAGACTAACTAAATACAATCTATATAGAGAGCCAAAGCTTTCACAAAAGTTTCTGTATCTCATGTAGTTAATCTATAAGGTGTGTCTCTACCTTCTGCCTGCCTTTCAGACTAGTGACTTCTCTAAGCTCACGAATGTCAGAGATCCTTAGTATGCAAGCATGAGCCACAGCTTGCGTGGAGTCTTCTCTGACACCGTGCATTGCCCATGTGGGTCCACAGATGTTGAGGAAAGGTGTGAGCATGGAAAGAAAGAACTGGCTGAAACTTTTCACCCAAGAAGTACTCTCTCCCCTTATAGCAGGCTCAGAGGAGAGGAGTTCAGACTAATTTCCAGGACAGTGTCTTCTACACAGAAGGAAGGGGACTGGTCTGGGGACTGGTTCAGGAAAGGGACTGGTCTCCCCTTACGTTTGCCCAGGCGCACACTAGCAGAGTAAAACCAGGGGAAAGCCTGTCCGCAATGCCTTTCTCCATTGTATCAAACAGGGCGTGTCTACATGTGCATTTATGCCATCTTTAATTTACTGTGCAGTAAATTACTGCACAGCAAGTGGGAATAAGCCGGCATCTACACATGCAGACGTTAAAGCACGTTAACACTGTGCGTGGTCTGACTTGGGACTAAAGTTAGTTCCAAGTCAGCCCACACACATGGTATTACTATGCAGTAAGGCGTCTACACGTACGTTACTGCGTAGTAACTAACCCAACGTAAATTTGAGACCTGCATGATGCAAGTATCAAATTTACACTCAAGTCAGCATAAGTCACCATATTGACTGCACAGCTTGGGTGTGCTCTGTAGACGCATACCCATACAGCGCAGTCATTTTGGTTACTGCACAGTAAATGCGCACGTGTAGACGCATACCATGTTAAGCACTATCTGTGCTCCTGTATTTACAAGGCAATGGTTTCATTCCCACGTGAACAGACTGCCAGCACATCTAGGGAGACAACATGTCTGACACTAGGATCTAGATTTTGCTCTGGAGTTGGGCACTTTGGTGACCCCATAAGCAATGATATGTAGCTGGATGTGATTTGGGGACAGAGGGAGGTATCAGGTTCTTCAAGAGCCTGAAGTGGCAAAGAAATCCAGATGCTCCAATGGCGTGATGGTGATCCATCATACCCATTGCACTGATTTTCACAACAGACAATTTGGCCCACAAAAATCTCAGCTCTCTCCAGGCAGCAACTTCCACTAGAAAGAAGGACTCGGTGCACCCAGCTTGCCGTCCTGTTGTGGAGCAATCCTTCTTATTGGCTGAATTATTATAATTCCTTCCATGAGCAGTAAAGCTACACATATGGTTTTACTGCTTTGGAGTTATTTTAACAAGGATTCCCTGAGGGCTGTCCAGATGGCAGATGGCATCAACTGTGCAAATGAAACTCCTGAACTGGAGGCTCTGACCATATTACGAGGTTTATAAAATGCACCTGGAGGTTTTTCGGCAAAATCCTCATGCTCCTCATCCAAGCTGCAAGCGCTGCATTCGTAGAGGAAACATTCTCGTTTCACATCTGACCTTTATATCGCACTCTGTTGTGCATCAGTGACGCATCTCTTTTTTTCCTTTTCATTGGCTTCAGGGCACGGTTGGCTCAGAGGAAAAAAATACTCCCTCATTTCTTGCACTCTCAGCATTTCATGCAGCCTGAATCTAAGAGCAAGCCATGCTTGTTGTTGTCATTTGCTGAAGGAGAGGCATGGATTCAATTAAGCAGCACAAATTATGGAACGAAAGCATGAGGGTATCCATCTGAAGCATAGAAATAAGGGGCAAACATATGCTGTTGCCGAGGCAAGGTTATCCAACACTGAAGACTGATTCTATCTTTGTATTGTAGGAATAAAAAGCACTTGCTGAGCAAAGAATGGCTCTCAGGAGTGTTGCATTGCAAAAAGGATGCAAAGTGAGATGCCCCTCTGATTTTAAACACTTGCTGTTTAGTGTGTATGAATTCATTTGTCATGCAACCACCAGGTTCTAGTAGTGCTATCAGTTTATCTTCCGTGTTTTCTGGGATTTGAGATATTTCAATGGGATATTTACAAAATAGAAGATGATGATTATTAGTTCAGTTCAGATGATGATATTAATACAGTCCAGTGTTAATCCAGTCCAGTATGTTGGAGCCCTGTTTGCAACCAGAACATGCTGTTGGCTCATATTCAGCTTATGGTCTGCTGTAACCCTCCAGGCCTTTCCTTGAAGACTAGCCAGCCATTCTCCAGTCTGTATTTGTACATGCAGTTCTTTGGTCCCAAGTACAAGACATTACACTTGTCTTTGTTAAATCTCATCTGACTGATTAAGGACCATTTCTCCAGCCTATCCAGGTCATCTTGGACCATAGCCCTACCTTCTGGAGTATACGCAACTCCACCCAACTTGACGGTGTCCACAAATATGCTAAGTATGCACTGGATCCCATTGTCCAAATCATTAAGGAAGATCTTAAACAATACCAGACCCAGGATAGCCCTGTGGGGAACCCCACTTGATACCTTCTCCTAACTAGGCATTGAACCTTTGATGACTTCTTGTTGAGCACCATGATCCAACCAATTATATATCTACTTTATAGAGTCCAGCAGAGGGCAATGAAAATGTTTATGGCATGGGGGACAGGACTGGTGAGGAAAGGCTGAGGGAACTGGGCTGATTTAGTCTGGAGAAGAGAAGACCGAGGGGGATTGAATAGCAGCCTTCACCTCCCTGCAGGGGGTTGCAAAGAGGATGGAGCTGGACTGTTCTCAGTGGGGGCAGATGGCAGGACAAGGAGCAATGGGCTTCAGTTGCAGCAAGGGAGGGTTTTTTTGATGTTCAAACTAATCTTGCTGCAGCTTCAGGTCATTAGTCTTTGACACACTCTGTGCAGCAACAGAGAAAAAGTATCCTCCCACTTCTTTATGGCAGAGGTATTTAAGGACTGCTCTCATGTCCCCTCTTCGTTTCCTTTTGCACAAGCTGAACGTGCCCATTTCCTTCAACCTCTCCTCACACGGCTTGCTGCCCAAGCCCTTTCTCATCTCTGTCACCCATCTCCAGACCCTCTGTAAATTCTCCACATCCTTTTTACAGTGTGTGTAGCCCAAAACTGCACACACTACTGCAGCTGAGGCCTAACCAGTGCTGAGTAGAGAGGCACTGTCACCTCCCGTGTATTTTGAAGGATGCTGTTTCCATAGTGTCATTGAGTTGGCTGAGTGTTGGTTTTGCATTAGTCAACTACACTCATAATTAAAGTTCATCCTTTATCTCTGATCTTGCAAATCTGCCCTAGTATAGGGGAAAAGTTTAGGGAACATCACAGACACTTTCTACCTGAGACTGGAAAGTAAATGGCCGGGTTCTCTTCCACCTATGAGCTGAGTAAGTGGACTTAGGTGCCCAAGTGTGATTTTATTCCACCTCGTTTGAGTTTCCGAAAAACTGTTCATACAAAAGCGGGATGGATCCTCCCCTCCTTGCTGCTTTTTTTGTTACCCAGTCTTATGGGTTAGATTATGGTGCATTACACAAGTAGAGGGTATCGAGGTTGTAGCCGTATTGGTCTAGAGGAAAAGGTAATCAGGACTCATAGTAGAGATGGTATCTTTTATTAGACCAACAAGATTTTTGCAAAAAAAATTTTTTTTTTGCAGAAATCTTGTTGGTCTAATAAAAGATATCACCTCTACTGTGAGTCCTGATTGCTTTTACACAAGTATGTGCACTCACGGATTTTCAGGGATGAGGAGAAGCAGGCCAGCCCTTTGTTATGGAGGATGTTACACGGCTCCACGGAGCATGGATCAAAGCCACAGCTCATATAAACCACCATTTCCATTGATAACAGTGGTGTGTTGCAGGTTTATGCCAGGGGAGGAGCAAGCCCAAGCCATGGGTCTATGCGAGATGTGAACATTTTCTCTTTGGCATACACAGCACAGAAAGCTGTCCATTGATGTGCAGGTAGAGAGTCTGGGCCAGGAAAGCTCACCCCTATGTTTTTCATCTGTAAAACCCACAGTGAAATCCCTACCTTCATCTCTAGTAGCATCAGCTGAGTTTCCAGCTCAGCATCTGCTGGTCCAGACAGTGCTTCACCTTTGTTGGAACGAAGCATTTGTGCCGATGATCTTAGCCATGCAGATTTGGAGACCCATAGTCCATGGAGTAAAGCCAGTCTATTTCTGTGGACAGAAGTAAACTCCACACTTCAAAAAAAATTAAAAAAAAATGCAAAAAGTATTCTGTGAGCCTATATGCACCCACTAGAAACCTCTCCATCAGAGGAAGGAATCAAGGCCCCAAAGCAGTTGGATTTGGGCAGCACACAACCTTTTTGAGCTCCTGCAGTGTTACTGAAATACCATCAAAGAGGCTGAGCTGCCCTTGGCAGGCCTCTTCCTGAACCAGGCACAGCACAGGTACATCCACATGGCCCTTTGGGTGGACGGATTAGCACCGCTGGATGACAAGGGATTATTAGCCTGCCCCTGGATAGATTAACCCACCCGTGTCACGGCGCGAATGCAGCCAACACTCGTAGTTTCGGAGCATGCCCTGGAACCGCCTTCGAGAGACATGGCTCGAGCTGTGCGTCTGCTGCGATAGATGGCCACGCGTGACTCGAGTCCTTCCACTTCGCTAGGGATGTTTCATAGTTTCATAGTTATTAGGGTCGGAAGGGACCTATTAGTTTGCTCTCAGGCAAACAATGCGAGCACAATGGATCTGGACTTTCCATTGGCAGAATCCAGATTTGAGATTTTTGCTTGACACATTTGCGGGACCTGCCAAAAGAAACGCCGATCTCAAGCATATTTCATGCAGCTAAATAAATAGTGTAATGTGAATAAACATCATTAGCCATCCCTGATTGAGTTTGAGCCCCACTGGTTTTGTAGGGGAAAATTTTGATTGCAAAGTTCAGCTAAATCTAACCCCATACTGGGTGCCTGGCCTGAAAAGGGAAACATTGTGCAGTGAAAATTGCTAGCACACTAATCATTTTACATGTGCACAGCATGTTTCTTCTTAAACTATCCCAGGCCTTTACCATGAAAATGCAGACTCTGCTAGGATGGGGTAACAGTAGGGTGACCACATTATTTTAAAGGATATCCAGGACACTAACATGACATATGTACAATTAAACACTTTGGCTTTCTTCAGTTGGCTTCGGTTTAAGTTACATAGACATAGATAATGATATATTATAAAGTATATCATAATATCATGGCTTTATATTTGCAGTGAATATGACAACTGCCTGAATGATATTAATACTGATATCATAATTATTATAATTAATGATCTGATAACAATTAGTTTAGTTTGTGTTGTGATATTATATAAGTATAGACATGCATACTTCAATGGTTCTTAACCTTACTGGACTCAATGGACCCTTGAAAACTTGTGCAAATGGAGTGGCACTCCATTTCAGGAATTAATTTATACATTACAGCATTTACCTCCTTGTAGAGAAACCAGGCATTGGGGTAGGGGGATGGATTAGATAGGGGTAAGCTTGAGCCTGGACTTAGCAGCTTATTTTCTCACACCTCCCTTATCTTCTCATGCCTCTTGGCCTCCTAGTTGAGAATCACTGGCATACAGACACAAATCCACCTATAGATTTGCAATGGTGGGATATTTATTAATCCAATTATTAAATTAAAAGGCTAGATCTTTAACTAGTGGACCTAGTAGAGCTGGGTTTTTTTTTTAAAAGGAAGTTTCCATCTCATGGGAAGTATGAGTTAATCAACATTTGCACTCCTTCCATGCAAGGACCAAACATTCAAAGTTTGAAGTTTCCAGGTGTGGGGAGAAAATTCTGAAAAAAATGGGGTTAGAAATGTGTGGAAGTGTTTCAGGCTAGGTCGCCTGCTTGAACTGCTGCAATACCTCATGGGGGAGACTGAATTTTGGGTCCCTCGTGCCCCAGTAGGAACGCTAGTTTGGGGTTAGACAATATTTCCCATCATGCACCTTTGTCCCTGGCTGTAGGTTCAGTTGGGGTCAGCTCGACCTTTGATTAATCACTTCTTTTGGGTTTTCCCCCATGGAAAATTGTGCTACAACAGATGATTTTCCTTTGGAAAATTCAGAGTTTCACCATACCTTGTTTTCTGATGGACAAATGTTTCCTTGGGAATTCCTCACCTGGCCCTGGCGAATAGCAGAGGGGGGTGCACGTGTATGTGTGCACATGTGTGTGTGTGTGCACATGCATATGTGAGTGCATGCATACATGCACATAGACCAGACTCTCAGTTGGTGTAAATCAGCATATATACATACACTCCTCCCAAATGTTCTCCAGGTCGCGTCCTTCTCCTATGCTTTGTGCTATGTGGTTTATTAAGAACAGTTTCTTCCCACGTAGCCTGGAATCCCCTTCCCTCCTGTTTTTTCTCAGCGAATCAACCTTTCTGCCAATACTTTCACCTCTCATTATTACACACAAGATGATGAGTCCACATCAGAAACTCACCTTCCACGAAGAAGAGTGGTCACTATTCTGCACAAGCCCTTATACTGCTTAATCAGTTTTGCAACAAGTCCCTCTAAGTAAAGGCATCCAAAGGACCCTTTGCCCCACTCTTGCACACACATAGAAAACCCAGTCCCCATCCCCAAAGCACTGTGCAAAACTCACTGACTGCTTCATGGCTGTCACAGTCATGAGCAAGGATCCCGGTTTTCAGTGATTTAAAAAAAAACAAAACAAACCCAATTTTTGGTTTAAAAAAAGGAACCCTAAATCCACATTTTTCCATCATTAAAATGCAACACCACTAATACATAGCTATCTATATAGTGGCATTTCATTTTAATCATGGAAAAATGTGGATTGCAGGTAACTTTTTTTTTTTAAATTGGAAATTGGGGATTTTTTTTTATATCAGAGAAAACCAGGATCCCTGGGCATGAGAGCAAGGGAGGCCTGGACTCTCCACTCTCTGACTCTGGACAGGAATGAGCAGATGACGGACGAGCAAGGCCTCATCCCACTGCTCCTTTTGTCCACAAATCCCATCCTGCCCCTGGACCTTTTGTAACAGTGAAAGCTTAGTTTTATGGCGGGTTAATCCATCCGCAGCACCAGCACAGCCATTAAAGCAAGCTCAAGTGACCCATTCAAATGGAAAACTTGCAGTCTTCCTCCATGGGTCTCAACCCTCCTTGTTCCCATCTAGTTTCTCTACCACTACAGAGGAGTCAGTACTTTCCAACAGGGAACCAGTCATCTCAGAACCAATGTCAGGGCTTCCCCTCCTGACATGATGCCAATTAGGGACTGATTGAGTTAGACCAATATCTATTGCTTCTCTTCTTTCAATCTGATGCAGCTTCTGAGCTTGCTTCTTTTGGAGAGATATCATATTATATTATCCTGTAATCACTTTTACCAGCGTGCTCTGTATATCCACAGGGATTATTGGAGTCATTTGGGATTTCAAATGGTGCAAAAAAAGCAGGATGTGTTGTTTTTTCAATTAAATTTCCGTTGCTTCCTCTATTAAAAAGAGCTGGGTACAGAATTGTCCTCTCATCCTGGATAAACCTGAGATCACAACATTTTATTCCTGCCTAGAATCAGGAGAAGAAATCAACAGCTCCAAAATTGCCCCCGGCCCCAAAATAGCATGTAAAAAAAAAATCAGATTGAGCCCACTGGAATATTTTTGACTTTTTTGGATTTAGTAAAAACTCCACTAAAGCTTCAGAACAAGACATTTGTTTTGAACCAAGAGACTTTAGTTACATACTTGAAAACCAGATGTTTCAGTCATTTCAGAACCTGTTCCAAAATCACCCCCACCCCTGGCCACCAGATCTGTAGCCCAACTCTCTCTGCAAATAGTTTTGGTTTTGACAAATTGGCATGTTCTGAAATTTTCTGATAGATGAAACTTCACCCTTCCAAATTTTTCGGCAACACGGTGGAAATCAACTGGGCCTCCAAGCCCAAAAGGGATATGTGTATGTATAGATATATGTATATGTGTATATATACCTATATCTATATCTATCTATAGCTATATCTATGTTACATACATTATACATATAGATAGATATAGATATAGGTATATATACACATCTATAGATAGATATAGATATCTAGCTATAGATATAGATATAGCTATATAGCTATAGATATCTATATCTATGTCCATATCTCTATATATCTATATCTCTTTCAATGCCAGCTTGCACAGTGAGACAGGACTATATCCAGAAGCTTGCATGTGGCCACCCAAGGCTTCCCCTCAAGGCTACAGAACAAAACTCCTTCTGTACAGGAAGAGCTCAGGCTGGGGGGAAAGTGCTAATCCAGAAGTTCAAAGCCAGTATAAGGAAATGTAATGCTTCCTCCAGGGACCGTGCTGGGGAGAGTGGTTGACCACAAGAAAATAAAGGCAGAGGCAGCCATGTGTCAGCTTGTGTAAGGGATACGGGAGTCACCTAAGGCACAGTTGATATTCCAGCTACCAGCACTGGAGCCATCGGGGAACATGCAGCTGAGCCCAGCTTCCCATGGGAACGGGTCTCTCATTGCACCATGTTTGTGCAAGGAAGTGATGAAGGCCAGATTCCCCAGTGAATTATGGGTGCCTAATGCCCTTATAACAAGGCAAAATATTATATAGACTGTCATACTACAGGGTTACTGAGACTGCACTGAACGGAGGCAGAGTCTGGAGCAAGTGGAGGTACGGGCTGTGTTCCTGGCTGGGCCCCTTAACTATAACATGAACTAAGACAAGGCATTTCATTCCTGTTTCTCCTCCCATCCATTTACTGGTGCGGTCTGGTTAATTTTTTCAGGGCAGAGATTGCTTGCTGTGTATATTGAGCCATAGATAAAAAAAATAGCGCTGGCAGGGCTCTCAGGAGGTCACCTAGTCCACCCACTGTGTCTAGTCCAACCCCTGCATCTAGTCCAGTGATTTTCAGCCAGCAGCACCGGGGGGTGCTTTGAGATCCTGTCGAGGGTGCTGCGAGGTGCCATGCAACGTTAGCGCTGTTAAGGACTGCAAACATGATTCACGTGATAAACCCAGAGATTTCAGATAGGAATCCATGGTGTCAAACCTATTCTGACCTGTTGTGGGGGGGTTTTCAGAGTTCTTTGCAACAGAAAAATTGCCTTACTATTATATATAGCTGGCTTACTATAAATTGCATTACTATTATATATAGTTGGCTTACAATTATATATAGCTGGCTTACTATAAATTGCATTACTATTATATATAGTTAGCTTATAATTATATATAGTTGACTTACTATAAATTGCCTGACTATTCAATAGTCGCAGCACAAGTGAAAACTGAGATCTGCCATTTTCCAAGGGGTGCGGTGCCTCGAGTCTAAAAATGTCAAGAACCACTGGCCTAGTCCAACATCTCTTTCTAAACCATCTCATCCAAGTGTTTGGCTATGTACAGTGCCTACTTCAATGGACATCTGATCCCAGCTGCAGTGCCTGCACTCAGCAGAAGCAACAGCTCAGCATGGCCCCAATTCTGCACTGGGATCCATGGAGGGGAATGGGGATGATGCCCCTGTTTTAGATTCATAGTTTCATAGTTTCAGGGTCGGAAGGGACCTAATAGATCTTCTAGCCCGACCCCCCGCCAGGGCGGGAGAACAACCCAAGAACCCTAAACAAAAAACGGGACTCAAATGAGTCCAGCCAGGTAGGTATCCAGCCTCTTCTTAAAGATCCCCAGGGTAGGGGCCAGCACCACCTCCCTTGGAAGTTGGTTCCAGCTCCTAGCCGCCCTAACTGTGAAGTAGTTTTTTCGGATGTCCAATCTGTACCTCCTCTCCATCAACTTGTGCCCATTACTCCTTGTTATGCCAGCGGGGGCTAGGGGAAACAGCGTCTCCCCCAAACCCTTCTGGTTCCCCCTAGTGAGTTTATAGACGGTCACCAGGTCCCCCCTCAGCCTTCTCTTGTGGAGGCTGAATAGGTTCAGGTCCCGCAGTCTCTCACTGTAGGGTCTGCCCTGTTGTCCCCGGATCATGCGGGTGGCCCTCCTCTGGACCCTCTCCATGTTGTCCACATCCCTCCTGAAATGGGGCGCACAGAACTGGACACAATACTCCAGCTGCGGCCTGACCAGCATCGCATAGAGGGGGAGGATCACCTCCCTGGCTCTACTCGAGATGCACCTGTGGATGCACGACAAGGTCCGGTTAGCCCTGCCAACCATGACCTCGCATTGTCGGCCCATGTTCATCTTGGAGTCAATAATGACACCAAGATCCCTTTCCGCCTCCGTGCTCTCAAGTAGGGAGTTCCCCATCGTATAAGTGTGCTGCTGGTTCCTACTACCCAAGTGCAGCACCCTGCACTTGTCCGTATTGAAACACATCCTGTTCCTGTTTGCCCACCCCTGTAACCTATCCAGATCCTTCTGCAATCTCTCTCTCCCTGCTAGCGTGCTCACCTCCCCCCAAATTTTGGTGTCATCAGCGAATTTAAACAGGTTGCTTTCCACCCCAACATCAAGATCGCTGATGAAGAAATTGAACAGCGCAGGGCCCAGGACCGAGCCCTGGGGGACTCCACTCCCCACCTCCCCCCAAGTCGAGTATGATCCATCCACCACCACCCTCTGAGTGCGACCCTTCAGCCAATCTGCAATCCATCTGACCGTGTAGGCGTCTATGCCACAGTCGCCTAGTTTATTAATTAGGATCATCGAAAAGAAACAGCTTGCTTCATTTAGAGGCTTCTTCTACACCAGTCTATAACAGATAACACAGCAGAAGGGGCTTATCATTGAGACAATGGGCAGAGGCTCAGGAAATATGTCCAAGGTTTCCTAAGTTCAGTATATTTCTCATTTCTGTCACAGTTGGGCAAATTAGTGAGTTGTTTAATACTCCCTTGCTTCCAGGCAGGTGGGGAGCAGGGCTGTACAGTGTGCATGGATGCTATGGCTCTATGGTATTGGCTGGCACCAACCTTTTATTAGACCAACAGGTATTTTTTTTTACCTCTGGTCAGCTTTGGATAGAGGGCATCCTAACCATGAGATGTTACTTTGAGATACAGGGCTGACGCTGAGACAAAGCTTTATCTCTTAGGACAGAGCAGAGCCAGGTACTGTTCAGCAGTGAATTTGCCAGTTCAGAGACATTTGTGGTACTTGGATGGTAGTGTTTAAAGAGGAAGGGACCTCTTTTAGCATTGTAGCATTTGGCGGGCTGTTTATATGTCAGATTCTGCAGCTTTTAATCCTTGGACACACAGAACCACCAAACCATGAGCTTGGGACTGGATGGTATCTGCAAATTTCATTGAATGGATCCATAATAATCCCAACTATTGCTAGGGTGTATTTCTTCCATAGCATTCCTGTCTTTCTCTACTCTTTACTCTCAACTCTAGGGTTTAAGGTAATAATCACATAGGTATTAATTTTGTCCTGCTGGTCAAAAGAAAGCAGCATGACATCCTCGGTAGAGGCTACAGCACCTTTCAGAGACAACATTAAGGAGACTTGGAGATGCAGGTAGAAGAGAAACTGTGGTTTGAGAAGTCAGGGACATGGTAGAGTGACTCAAGAGCATTTTCATTATTTTTCTTTTAATGGAAAAAATGCTGATTAATCAAAAATGGGCCCTTTTCCTAGGGAACATAGCAGGTTTCAAGGGAATTTCCATCAGGAGAACTTTCAGGGAATGGATCCTGATCAAAAAGAGAGAATAGCGGGTAGCCCAAATTGAAGCAGGCACTTAAAACTTGGCATTCACCCCCCCATGTGACACTGTAACTACCAGGGGACTTGCTGGTCCAGAGTGGGCCTTTTGTTGGCTTCATTTTTGGAGGGCAGGGGGAGGGACAGTTCACCAGGTCCTGGTTTCTATATCAGTGCAAAATGAGCTAGCGTTTAACATCTATCTATCTATCTAGCTATATAAATATATATATATAGATATATATAGATATATATGCACATGTATACATGTATACATACATATATGTGAGACAGTTTTCCCATCCTATATATATATATATATATATATATATATATATATATAGGATGGGAAAACTGTCTTCTTCCCAGCGGGTTACAATCTTGGAAAACAAAGCAGCAAAAAGCAAAGTGTCTCCATTGAAATGAAGCAACTTCTCTGCCTACTGGATTACAATCTGGGTTGAAGCTGCCTCAGCCTGGTTAAAAATAATTTTCCAAGTGCATTTTCTCAGTGCAATGTCCATAAAGTGCAAACAGCAAGACTTAATGGTGCATGGAAAATAGAAAAATAAGCCCCTCCCACTCATTTGCTCATGATAAATGATCTCTTGGAATCCGGGCAGCTCTGGCGGTCTGTCAACACGCCGACCCCCGTCCCCCCCAAACGCCAGGTGAATGGCGGCAGTGGATGAATGGGAGTTTGAATGATATTGTTGATCTTGGCAGACCTCAGGGAACGTAAGGAGGTTGATAGATACTAAATAAATGTTGGCTTTGCAATAGGCTCACCACTGTTTGTTTAACTTGTTAAGTAAAAGAGGCCGCAGCTCTTGTTGCACTGGGAGATTTAGCAACAAACAAGG
The DNA here is from genome assembly GCF_000455745.1 of Alligator sinensis. NCBI lineage: Eukaryota > Metazoa > Chordata > Crocodylia > Alligatoridae > Alligator > Alligator sinensis. The sequence goes on from NW_005842192.1 coordinate 1,783,951, forward strand.
GGTGGGGGGGGTGCATGTGTGTGCACGTGTGTGTGCATGTGTGTGTGTGAGACTCATTTGCTTACTGACAAAAGTGTTCAAGGGAGGATACGATGTTTCCTCTGACAGGCATAGATCTCCTTCCTGGTCATTTTAGAAAAGCAGTGAGATTTTCTTGTATTCCTAAACTCCTCTCCCTCCACCCCACCCATCCATTAACTCATACGCCAGTCAAATTGAAAGCCCTGTTCCCTTGATTAGGTTAGGAGCCCGTGCAAGGTGAGCTATAGCACTGTTAAACCTATTGTACAGATGCTTCCACTGAGGCATGAAGTCAAGGGATATGCCCATGGCTGTGCTGTGGATCAGTAGCAGGCACTCAAGGAGCTACACCATGACCAGGGAGAGAACACAAGTTTTATTTCTGAATCCTGGGTCTAAGTCCCCTCCTGTTATGACAGATTATCTAAGGCAGATCATTTATCCCAGACCAGATGTTCAATGTGCAGTTCAGTGCAGCCCTGCTGAAGCCCATGGAGATCTCCAGATGTGGATTCGGCCTTCCTTGTGCTATAAACTGTGACAACGCAGATATCAGCATGTTTTTCAACCATAGAGATGGGCCTTTCTAATACACTAGCTTTCCCTTCATTGTGCTTCCAGTAAAAAGGGCTATTTTATCATATCTATTTTCTCACGGGGGTTCACAAAACTAAAGAAAATGGACCTTATTGGTGCGTGCCAGTGTAGCTCTGTTAACTTCATGGACCTAAGTCTGATTTACACCGCACCCTGTGACTTGAATTTCCCAAGGTTTCCAATTAAATTCTCTTCATCCTGTCATAGGGTTTGCATCTGCCGTGAGGCTCTGCTGGGTTTCTGTGAGCCAGGCCTGTAACGGGGTGTCAATCAGCAGTGACACCATCCATTTCAAATGGGGCTACATCAGTTTGCAGCAGCCAGACATCCAGCAGGGATCCAGGCCATCTTGGGATCACAGCCATTTCCATTAATAAGCCTAGACACAGGACCTGCATAATCCAACCTTTGGCCCAGGGACCCTTTTTAGCACCCTAGCAATATAGGCTAGTTACGGACCAGGCAGTTCAACATATTCACTCTCCTCCCAGCCCCAAATAAACCTACCATGGAGACGGATCTGCAAATAAGTGCTGAGATAAAATCCCCATTAAGTGCAACCACAGGTGCTCATGAGTCTTTTCTTTCTATATTAGACCCTCCACAATCGCAAAACCTAGGCAGCCCCCTCCCCCTGCCCCCAGCCTCCTGCTTTTCCAGCATCTCTAGTTTATTAGTTCTAGTTCACGAGGAGCAAGTGCCGCATGAACCTAAGGGATGTACTTGCTTTCATTCCCGGTGGCAGCATAAATCATAGAAGGCAAAGCATTACCTAATGCATTTAGCTTGTCACGCCTCACTCTGCTCACAGGGAAATGCAAAGGTCCCTAAACAAGCCCTTGGGTTTCTGCTGGTGGGTCCTGTTCTTTTTTATTTTATTTTCTTAAGATGGGGGCACATGCTGTAATGGCCTCGGGAGCAGCAGGCCAAGCAGCAGTCTCTCTGAAACTTCAGGTTGGAGGATTTCTATCTGCCTGTCATTGAATGGGTGAGACAGGCCAAGATGGATATGGTTGGGAGCTGGCCTGCTTGTGAGTACCTTTGGGAGGAGGAATAGTTCACACCACTTAGGGCACCATGATGTGCATAAGACACAGGTCATTTATTGCCAACTGATCCTGGGCTAGTTCCTTTATTTGGCTCTAGTTCTTAACCCATAAAATCATTGTTTAATGCCTGGGCCATATACTCACTTTCCTTTGCCTTGGGGCTGCCAGGAGGATTGTTTGGGAAACGGGCTATAAAATAATAGAATAATAGGTCTGGGAGGGATCTCAGGGGGTCACATCTAGTCCAACCCCCTGCTCAAGGTAGGAGCATCCCCATCCAAACCACCCTAAACAAGCATTTATCTAACCCATTCCCACAAACTTTGGGAACAACCCTCATGCTCAGCTACCAGGCATAATGTAGGGAACATCAAAAGCGCCTTTAAACTTGCCGCAGGTAGAGCAGAGGGATGAGGGTGCTGTCAGCATCCGGCGACTGGTCCCTGGCATTTGAAGACACAGCCAACATAAGTCCATCTTCTCACCTGTATTGTTGGTAGCCCTGCTGGCAGTTGCATCCATTCCAAAATCTCAGCCCTCGTTCTTCTGGGGGACAGCGTTACTCTGAATATCTAGTATAAGCAGCCATGCTAAAAGTTTGGAGAAGACTTCCTGCTCATCTGTGATTGCAATCTCATAGGAATGTGCTTAGCCTTTGCTAGTAGAGAGGAGTGGAAACCCAGATGGTCTGGACCCCTGGACAGTGCGTGTTATGGGTCTGTCGCTGAACCTACTCCACTGGGCTGACTTAGCTACCAAGGCTGGTGCCTGAGCTCAACTTGCAGAGATGCATACGTGTAGTTCTGGAGGCTGAGATGGGATCAGGCCGAGCAGAAGTCATCGGCTTTTGTTATTCCATCTCATACAAGCCCACGTACCTTTTACCTTTGCATGAATGAAGTCTGTCAATGGTATGGCTTGGCCCAGATTCAATAGCCTAGACTCTCACCTGGAGTAAACTGGAGTATTGCACTCATTTCAGTGGAGGTGCATACAGTGATAACACAGGGAAATGTCACCATAAGTCTTCAAGAGAAGCAGTATATCAGCTCAGAGCCCAGGGACAACACCGAGGATAGGATTTGGGCTACCAGATCATTACTGTTGCCCCTCCTGACACAAGCATTTCCTCTTCTGTTGGGAGGTTGCGAATGCACAGAGCTTTGCAGTCCGGCATCTCAGCACAGAAGAAACCAGTGATGCAGAGTAAAGGTAGAGTCCGAGTCTAACCTCTGCTATTTGTGCATCTCCTTTGTGAAATATTTGGAATCGGACTCCAATTCCCAAGGGTTTCACAGAAGAGGAAAGCAAAGCCATGTTCACCTCGTGGGGTGTCATGGGTTTTGCATGACACCCCTCATTAAGGCAGGTGGGAGGTGGATTACTTAAGAAGGACGATGGAATCAAAGCTCGTGGTAGAGGTGATGATACCTTTTATTAGATCAACTCAATTTTTGCAACAAAAATATATATTATTTAAGAAGGATGATAGCACATGGCTATTTGGTAAGATCTCATGTGAACCTCTCCGTGAAACAACATTTTGCTTATCTAAGGCCTCCCCTCCTCAGCCCTGGAACAACTGTGTCTGGTTTGGGGCCCTCTGCTACAAGGATGTGCACAAATTGGAGAAAGTGCAGCTGCGGGTGATGGAAATTGTTTGGGGGCTGGGCACATGACTTCTGAGGAGAGATTGGGGGAACTGGGCTTATTTAGTCTGCAGAAAAGAAGACCGAGGGGGGATGTAATAGCAACCTCGTGAAGGGTCGGTCCAAAGAGGATGGAGCCGAACTGGTCTCAGTGGGGGCAGATGACAGGACAAGAAGCAATGGGCTCACATTGCACCAAGGGAAGTTGAGGTTGGATATTAGGAAAAACTTTCTCACTAGGAGAGTGGTGAAGCACTGGAGCAGGTTACCCAGAGAAGTGGTGGGATCTCCATCCTTGGAGGGGTTGAAGACCCGGGTAGACAAAGCCCTGGCTGGGATGATGTAGTTGGGGCTGGTCCTGCTTGCAGCAGGGGGTTGGACTAAATGACTATCTGAGGTCCCTTCCAACCTTCATTTTCTACGATTCTCGATGACTCAATATGTGACTGAAATGGAAAGAACTTTCGATTCTTATGAAGAGAGCGTGTGACCGGCCCTAGTAAACTTATCAGCTGTTCATTCTGGATCCGCTCAGATTTCAGCAGAGACACGAATAGTGTACAGCCTCCAGCCGTGTCCCCTCAGCAGCTAAGAGCTGTACCTGAAGAGTGACACCATGATGGGGTTACACCCCGTGCTTCTCCACTGCACTTCTTTCTACAGTAACATCCTTCACCACTGCTCTGCTTTTCTCCAGGGGCTAAGCATTTCCAAGCCTGGGATCTGGCTCCTCTTGCTATCCCCTGTATCAGATGAAGATCTGGTTCATCAGTTCTCCAGACACCCTCCCTAAATGTTCCAGACTTCAGCCCTTTCTCCCTGGGCTGTACCCTCCTCTTTCTCAACTTTGTGTACCAGACCACTCATCCCGCTGCTGCTCTCCTTGGCTCCCATCTCCTTCTGCCTTTTTGATCTTTTCTGAGGCTCCTACCCTTCCTTATGGCATGACTGCTCAACATGATTCCTATGGACCACTCCAACTTCTACACTCCCAGCAACAAAACTGGGGAGAAGATATGCATGGGGACAAATACACCGTGAAAGAGAAGTGGTGTAGGGGGCAAGACCACTAGCTCCTATAGGTTACAGCTTTGCCACCAAAAAATAATTTTTTTCCAACTGTTTGATGTTTCCTCAGCCTGATGAAGGGTATTTATACCCAAAATCTTGCAAAGAAGAATTTCTCCAACTATTTGATTTGGTCTAATAAAAGGTATCAGATCTACCCAAAGAACCTTGTTTGCCTGTGTCCTTAGACCAGCACGGCTACAACCTAGACCTCTGAACCTTTGCCACCGGACATGCATCTTGGAGCACAGCAGTCATCCCCTGGAAACAGCCAGACAAGGAGTGCGTTTCTGAGGCCTGCAGTCATATTTGTGGGGTAGGAAAAAAACAAAGAGGTCTCAGTTGAGATGGACTTTTCCACCCCCATCGGTCAGTGATGGTGGCAGCGAACCTCTACAAGCCCTCCTGTTGAGGATGTCTGCTTCAGGGTCTCTGAAAGAGCTGGAGGATTGCAGAAGACCGGCCCATGTGTGCATGGATCACCCAGGTGACATGCCTCCTAAACCGGTATTGAAACCAGAAGTTTATAGCGTTTCACTGAACTCCCTGCATTGCTCTAAAAGTGGATCCCCCCCTGCACACACACACTTGATTGTTCCGTGCCCCTGCTCTGCTCCAGGAAAGAGCAATGGAAAGGAAAAGCCAAGGGGTCGAACAGCCTGGCTTTCTCACATGATTTCCAGCCCTGCTCCCTCGGGCTCAATCACTATAAAAACAAACCTTTCCCACTGACAGTGCAAATCCCTGTGGAACGTATAAATTTAATTACGAGCAGCCGTTCTCGCCTGGTGCTCCCTTACACCTGCTGTCTCTGCACCGAGGTAGAAAACCCCGTCCTAGTCGGGGCAGGGAGGGTGAGCTCAGGCCCTGCATTTCCTCAGCTGTCAAAGACCTCCCTTCCCCCACATGTGCTCCCTCGGCCGAGACGCGGGGGGGATCTGTTTGCGGAGCTAGCCCTATTGGAGACAGCTAAGAAAGAAAGAAGGCAGGATTATAGCAAGCAGGCCAGCAGGAACACAATTAAAGTCCACTGGTATAAAGCACATTGGCTGTCCTTAGACCTTGCATTGACCTTCTGCTCAACACAAAAGGGATGGGAGAGACCAGTGATGAGTACAGCACATCAGGGAATCATCACTATTTGCAGGATGGTAGCAATGAACCCCACGGTATTGGCTAGTGAGACTGAATCCTGGCTAGCTTGGGAGGTGTCTAAAGCAGGGCAGAGTTGCACCTTAGACACTAGCTAGTTCAGAGCGGTACAAGCTTTCGTGGGCAACGATCTACTTTGTCGGGTGCTATGAAGGGATGCTGCAGATAGACACAGCGAACCGCCTCTGAGCAGACAGTGGAGGCGTCTACATGAGCCCCATAGCCTAATAACACCTCGCAGTAGTGTGCCAGACAAAACGCATGCTAATATGCTACTGCACAGTGTTATTGTGCAGTAAGCATCACTAAAAACCCATGCACTGGTGCTATTGTGCAGTACTGCGAGTTACCACACATTGCTTTAGTACTTGGTTATACAAGTACTAAACTTAATGCGGAGTAACTATAATGCATTAATGAATGTGTAGATGCACCCAGTGTGAACCAAAGAGCAACAAGGGTCGTGTATTGCAGCAAACACTGCAGTTCAAAGGAAAAAGTATGGAGTAGTGTTGCATGTATTGTATTATTCCCGACTGCAGGAAGGATATGGGCAATGCATTCTGGGGAAAAATAGTAGATGGCACTCTCTCTGAAGGGCCGCAGTTGATAAGTTGAGGAACTATGGCGTGGATATCCTCATCAGCATAGGGGATAAGATTTAGAGTTGCAATAGAGAAGACAGATAAAAGGTGGGGGCTGGAAAAAGGGAATTTAGGGAGTACAGACTGGAACAAAACTCACTTCCCCAAGTCACTTTGCACCTTTGGAGCCAATGTGGATTATTGCCCAAGGCCCTAAAGTTAATGAAGACCGTTTGTTTGCGCCATTTTGTAAGGCCTGATGAGTCTCTTTCCAGTGACATCAATCAGCTTTTGATCAGACCATTGGCTGACACCTATCAAGTACTTTGCCTATGTAAAGCTCCTTACATATGCTAAGAATTAGGCTGATCATAAGGAATGGACCCAGAAATTAATTCTTTCCATGAAAAAATTGAAACAGCAGGAAGACCTGGGAGAAAACTGGAATAAATCTCCCCTTGTGTCATAAAAGTGAGGAGGTTTTGGCCAAGTGGTGGCAGAGAATTCAGATTTCTCTTCCCACCACCCCTACTCTAAAGACCCTTCAAACCTTGGGCAGGACCAAAGCTGGATACAGTGCTGAATAGTTCAGCTCTCCCCCAGAGGAGGGCAGTACCAGGCCAACTAATAGTGTAAAACAAAGCCGTAGCACACGCTTGAATTAATTTCTTTGCAGGATAGTTTGTTACAAATCTGAAATCCCTGGCATAAATATAGCCTTTTCCAAGACACAGAGCTTAGATCCATATCCGGATCTGAATTTCCCAAAGCCTGAATATGTTCATAACTGATATTTGTTTGCAGACGCCTCTGACAGTAGCATGATGAAGGAATGGGACAACTCCCGAGTTTAGCCAACATGCGCTAGGGACCACCCGTATCCTTCAGTGCATATACAAGGCCTCCGGGTGAGAATATTTCTAATACTGAGTAAAGTATTCACAGCATACAGATGCTCCATCATACATTATCTCTCTTGCTTAGCGGATCTTTATTTGATCTCTGCTCTGGAGGAATGTTTGGGTATCATCGCCTACTGGATGTACAGGAAATAGTTGGCCCTGATTCCTTCATTAAAACAAACAAACAAACAAACAAAACCAAACAAAAAACCAGTAATCTTGTGAAAGAAAAGATGATGTGTTTTAGAAAAAAAGGCTGTCTCGTATCTTCAATGAATTATCTTGGAAGCAGTGCACATGGGAAGACTCTTGGCATCCTTACTCACCTTGTCCTGTCCTTGCAAAGCCATCATGCACCTACATGTTACGGCAATGGGCACCATCATCATTCATCATCATTGGTAGCCATCAGTCCTGGGAGACCATGGAGATTGTCTCTTTGGTAGGTTACTGGGTAGCACCACAGCTTCTTGCCGATGGGCACCATATGCTGATCTAAAAGATGCACTCAGGTGTCAACTGGAATGAGATCGAGTCTTGTCTGCCCTTCACAGAAATGCAGGTAACACCTCAGTCACTCTGCTCAGTGTGTTAATTTAAAGCTCTCCAGCTACATCAAAATCCACGCTTACCGGATTAGCAGGAGTCTTGCTCACATTTCTGTTCTGCAGAAAGGGAACCTGTTTATATCTCTGCCAATTTCCCAGCATACCTTGCAATAGTCTTGGCCATGTCACCCAAGTTCTCAAAAACATCTTGATTTTGTTCTGCTCAGCATTGCAACACCTTGCCTTGTCTTTGTTGTCATCTTCTTCATTGTTGTATTCATCTTTATATTGTTGTTGTCATCTTCATTGTCATCATCTTCACCTTTAGCTTTGTCTTTGTAGTCTTCATCTTATTCTTCCTCTTTACCACATTAGAATCACAGAATCCTAGATAATGAGGGTTGAAGGGACCCCAGGAGGTCACATCTAGTCCAATCCCTGCTCAAAGCTGGACCAGCCCCAACTACATCATCCGAGCCAAGGCTTTGTCTACCCAGGTTTTCAAAACCCCCAAGGATGGAGAGTCTACCACCTCTCTGGGTAACCTGTTCCAGTGCTCCTACTACCCTCCTTTTTTTCCCTACTATCTAATCTAAACTCCCCTTCCTGCAACTTGAGCCCATTGCTCCTTGTCCTGTCATTTGCCACCACTGAGAACAGTCCAGCTCCATCCTCTTTCAAACCCTCCTTTCAGGTAGCAGAAGGCTGCTATTAAATCCCCTCTCAGTCTCCTCTTCTCTAGACTAGATAAACTCAGTTCCCTCAGCCTCTCCTCCCAAGTCATATCCCCCAGCCCCCAAACCATTTTTGTTGCCCACCATTGGACTCTATCTAATATATTCACATCCTTTCTGTAGTGGGGGCCCAAAACTGGACACAGGACTCCAGATGTGGCCTCCCCAGCGCTGAATAGAGGGGAAGAATCACTGCCGTCCATCTGCTGGCAACGCTCCTACCAATGCAGTCCAGGATGCCAGTAGCTTTCTTGGTGACAAGGGCACACTGTTGGTTCATATCCAGGTTATTGCCCACTGTCACCCCCAGGTCCCTTTCTGAAGAGCTGCTGCCCTGCCAGTCAGCCCCCAGCCTGCACCAGTGCATGGGATTGCTCCATCCTAAGTGCAGGACTTTGCACTTGTTCTGCTTGAACCTCATGAGATTTTTTGGTCCAATCCTCAAATTTGTTGAGCTCACTCTGAATCCTATCCCTACACTCCAGCGTATCTTCATCTTCACATCTTTGTCTTCTTCTCCTTCTTCTTGAGTTCATCACAGTTGAGGATGATTGTCTTATCTGTGGGTCCAAAAATGTCTGCCAGGGCCAATCTGGGATTCTCACTTGTCGGGGTGCTGTGAAATCCTTCAGCTCTGGGTAGGAACCCAGGCATGGGAAGAGCTAGATACCTAAGGTGTGGACCACCGGAAAGCATCCCGGCAGGGAGCTGTCCAAACTAACAAGGGCTCAAACATGGAGGAAAGGGGAAAAACTAGCTTGTGTATGCCCCTCTGCTTGGGACCCTGAGCCACAAGCTTGCTCCTGGATATGGTCTTTGAGCTGTATGGATAAATCATGCCTAGTTTTTCCATCCCCTTTATGAGAAGCCAAAGAGGAACTCGAGAGCTCTCTAGCTCTGGAGCACTTAGTTGGAGCGTGCAAGACAAAGCTTCAGACCTCTCCTCAGTTTGATACCAAGCAAAGTCTTGAACCACTAGTGCTCTGGCCACTAAGCAATAGGGTATTGTACTGTAGGGCTCTCTCTTAGATCTGTTATGCTTTGTGTAGATAGTTCAGTGTGCATTAGTGGGGACAAGCAAACCCTATAGGACACAGATAAGGGCATCAACCTGAGATGTGGATTTTAGTTCCTGCTCCAGAGCAAGGTTTTGAATCCAACAATCCTACTCCTTCTGTACACCTGGTTGGGTGTCTCATTTTCGGCAGGCTTAGAGTGTTACAACCCATTATCCAAAAAAACAACCTCTTATCTAGTGAGAACCCAATGAAGGACCTTTGGGTCACTGGATGGAGAAAGGTCCCTGTGTGGCTGATGGCTCAGCACCTCCCAGAATTTCCTAGGCCTTTAGGACTAGATGACCTCTGGAGGTGCCTTCCAGCCTTATTTCTCGACGAGTCTATCTGTAATTCAGTCAGGGCCCAGGCAGAGCCGTGTCTGCACCTACTTCAAAGGGACAGCTCAGCCTGCTGCCATGAGAGATGATCTAAAAGTATTTTTCATCCTTATTCATCCCATCATAACCTCGCCACAGTAAAATGCATTCTTGTTGCAAACTGAGGAGTGGTAGCACCCCTCAAATGGACTCAGCAATTAGCAGGGTCAGGTGTTGAGCCGGTGGGTTTTTTTCCACCACAGGGTAGGGTCATCTTGCATGCAGTTTTAGGAAGCTGTCAGGTGCCCTGTGAGGCTGCAGGTTGTTAACAGGTTGGTTTAACAGCCACATGTGGTTATTGCTCTTCTACCCCCTTCACTGAAGTGGGAAACAGGAATTCCTGTCAGCGTGTGTGTATCTGCTTCTGGTCTCTGTTGACAATTTCCAACAGCATTAACCCATGAATTCTCTCAAAGGACTCCAGGCTAGCTAGGATTTTCAAAAGATGCAGTAGCTGTTTTCATAAGCTCTCTCTGGTAAGTGTGGTGCTAGGTGTATCTGTAGAGACCCACCTCCACAGGGGCTGCAGTCTGTTATAAGATTGTGGGGTGAAAAGAAGAGTAGGGAAAAATCCCATGAGGTTGATCAAGAAACAGGGCAAGCAACATTTTTTCTAGGCTCAAACTTCTGTCAAGCTCGTTGTCAGAGGTCCCTCATCTTGGAGGATGACTGTGCCATAACGAGAGGCAGTTAGATAAGTATGGTGGGTTGTACAGATGATTGTGCAGGTCCATGCACCCATTTTGCATTGCTAGCTGTTGTCCTGGCTCTCAGGTGTGCCTTTGGTGTTCGACAAGGCCCATAACTTCCCTCACCTTGGCACACCACTGCTGCCTATGTATGGCCAAAGGCTTAAACAAGCTATTCACTGGGCATATCCATACATGCATTTACTGTGCAGTAAATTTACAACCGTCTACACGTGCATTTACTGTCCAATAAGCAGATTTAGGCCGGCATCTGCATATGTAGGCATTAAAATGCAGTGATGCTGTGTTTGGACTGCCTTGGGAATAAAGTTAATCCTAAATCAGTCCACACACACAATGTTACTGCGGAGTAAATTTGCTACCTGCATGATTCAGGTAGCAAATTTACACCCAAGTTGGCACAAGTCCCCGTAGTCACTGTGAAGTACAGGTGCACACGTATAGACGTGTGTCCATACTGCACAGTAATTTTCAGTTATTGTGCAGTAACTTAGGTTGCAGCCTGTAGTGATGCATGGGATACTTAGGTTACTGCACAGTAAATGTGCACGTGTAGATGTGTCCAGTAGGTTGCAATCAATTGACCAGTGCAGATGTCCTTGTAGTACTTTCCTTGGGCAATCACACTTCCTCTTCCCGCAGACTAGTTCACTGTTTAAGAACTGCTTGAACCTTCATTATCAGTGCTTCAATGGACAGGGAGTCGACACCAAAGACTTTGTCTTAATTATTTTGTCATGCTGCCTCACATGGAGTTGGGTGTGAGGGTGCCACTGGTGGAACTTCTTCAGGGGGTGAAGATGACCTCTGTATGATGCCTATTGCCTAATCCTCACACCCAGCACCCTTAATTCGATAGAGAGCTTGATCCTATGCTAAATCTGTGCTCATTTCATGCCATGGCCAAAGACCACAATAGCATTCTGCATGCTAGAGTCTAGTCCCGTTAGTGTTAAATGATTATTCAAGACACTTCCCAGAGAACTGAAGTCAATGGCTCGAAATTCATTTCCACCAATCAATGTGGAAGGGGAAGCATATTATCTTCCAGACACTGATGCACACAAAACCCAGTTTTCCTTAAAGCGATGGTTAGCCTAAAGAGGTTAAAAAGACTAAACCAATATATAATGGACCAACATATAATATACAATATAATGTAGCCCAACGTACGATATTTAAAACCATAGCTACAAAAAATGGTGGGAGGCATTGGTGTCTCATGAACAGAGATCAGTTATCCTGGGTTCTGCCCACGGGCCTGATAAGTGACCATAGGCAGGTCACCCGATCTTTCTGTGCCTCAGTTTCCCCACCTGTATAATATGGCCAATGACACTGACTTCCTTTGTTGCTTTGAGACCTACTGACCCCAAATGCTGTGTGAGAGCTAAACACTGTTAATATAAGCATATATTATCTTAGTATTCATGCTGTTATTGCACTAGAGCAGGTCAGCTCTCTTACTAAGTTTTTCTTTAAATAGCTGCTAGTATTCCAAAGCCAGAAGTGCTTTCCAACCTTGTTTAGAAGGGAAATGAGCCATTGCAAATAAACAGTGTTTTTACATAGGTTTCTTTTTTTTTTTTCCTTAATGAATTTTGAGAGAACCGCTTTTTTATCTTTTTCAGAGATGCCTTTAAGGGAAGTCCACTAGCACATGCAGCCATGGTCTGGTCTGTGCATGCCAAACCCAGCGTTCCAGTTGTGCTCATTCCTACAATTGTCTTTAGGACCTAAGGGCTGCTCAAGCCTAGGCTGGAAGCTGGATGGGATTCAGGATTGAGGTAGCTGACTTGGTCTCAAATGTGTCCTGAGATACACTCAGCATTTCTTAGTTCCCAGCCTAGGGTCAGGCGCATGTTGTGAAGCAAGAGACTTCTGCAAAATAAAAGCAGTATCAGCTGTGCCTTTCATTGCAAAGCCTTTCGTTTGGGGGCTAAGTGTGGTTCAGTGCCACGCAAGAGATCCAGGTTTGATTCCCAGATGTGCATATAACTACCGCCATCACGGCGCTGTGCATGTCTGGACTCAGTTGACCTTTGCATTCTGCCTTGATGGTCTGAGGACAGGATGGAAAGTCTGGGCAACTGCCCCTCCTCCATACTGCTGCCTAGGCATGTGGGGCAAAGGCCTGGGTGACCTCTCATGTGTCCACCACGACCCAGAAGGATTGACTGTCACCTACTACATGGGGGTCATGCTATTGGTTTCAAAAGAAGCCAGACCTAGGGGTCCTTACTTGTTCCACGGTGAGGGTAGAAACACAAAGCAGAGCCGCAGTAGGAGGAGAGCTGCTGTTTTCTGTAATTGCATTCATTGCTGGTGCTCTATTTGTCTTCAGTCAATCAACTCCTTTCTTAATTATACTTTGGAGAGCCTAAGGACACCAGTGTTTTCATGGAGGATTCCCAGGAGCATTGACTATTCTGCCTTGCTTTTAAATGGGCTGAATTGTGTTCCCTACTAAAATAAACACCCTTGTCAAGTCCCTTTCTTCATCAGCCTTACCTTACACCTTTCTTTGACAGTGTAATAATTTTTGTGAAACAGCAGAGAGGCCGCTGCCCTGCCCATGTGAGTCACAGGATGAAGGGGGCAGGGGATGGGGGATGCAGGAAAAAAAATGGGACTGAGTGTTTGGGAGGTCAATGTGATGCCAGATGTATTTGCCTCACTTTACACTTCTTGGAAAGTTTGTTCCTCAGAGCATGTAAATCAGCAGAGCTGTCCTTGGACAAGCCATGGGAGTGCTCCATGCCTCAGTTTTCTCCTTTGTACAATGTGGGTAACAGTGCTGAGCTCCCTTGCAAAGCACCACAGGACAAACTGCTGCAAACGAGGCAGGGCTTGCTAATTGTATCACCTGCCATTGACAGTTACGGCCACCAGTGCTTTGGCCCACCAGTCTTTCCAAGGGAAGAAAAGAGACATATGAGTAGTTGGCCCTGGCTCTGTGAATGAGCCTGAGATGCAGTATTTAGGAGGAGAGATATCCCCCCCCCCCCTGCCACCATGTTCTAGGCCAAGGTTTGATGCATGGCTTCCCAATCTGCCAAAGAAAAGCTGCTTGTGACTTGATGAGTCTTCAGGCTGAAAAGCAAGGTGAACCTATATAGCCCCACATCCATTACATCTTCTGGGGAAATATATACGTTACAGACACTGCCAATGTGGTGACTGCTACTTAAAAGGTACAGCCAAGAGCCGAGCGAGAACACACTTACACCAAACTCATCCTCTGCCATACGTGTGCTGACAGAAAGCATTCCTTAGATTTCTCTCCTATGGCTATAGGAGATACAAATATGTATGTGATGCTCCTGTTGTGAATCACTGGTCTCCCCACATCCACTCCCTTTCCCTAAAGCTGCCCACTGTTTGCATTTCTTTTGTAGGACAACGGAGAAGTGGCAAGGAGCAGGGTGACCGCGTCTCAAAGATGCTATCTTGTTGTGACTTTACTTCATTATATGGTGGCACCGTGGGCTAACAACTCCCCGGGTTGAAAGGGACCTCAGGACGTCAAATCGTCCTGCTCAAAGCAAGACCATCCCTAACTATACCATCCCAGCCAAGGCTTTGTCCAGCCGGGTCTTGAAAAAGTTTGGGATAAGTTAGGGTGTGTCAGATAGTTGAGATCCCAAGCTCACATTCCTATTTGATTGAGGCATGGAGCAGGGGAGTGCCATGACTCTCCCAAGGTTACCTACTAAACCAGATTGCTTGAGCTGAAAACCCTACCCACAAGGCCATACTGCCACTTCCTGGCATCCCTTTTCTACTCCTGAAAGTAGGTGCATTAAAAATGGAGGTGCTTGGATGCTGTGATGAGGAAGTCCATATCTACCAAACACTGACAGATATAAGCTTCTTGGAGCAGCTCAACCCTCACCGTGTTGTTCTGCTCTGTCTGACTGTAGCATGATAGATGCCAGATATCATATGGTGGCTCACTGTGAGAAAAATAATAAGTATTAGGAGCCTCTGAGCTGTGGATATAGAGAGGAGATTCAAGCACCTAGACATTCAAAGGCACTTAGGCATCTAACTCCCATTGCCTTCACTAGGAGTTAAACCCCTCCAGATCCAACAGAAAGGAGAGCAGACCTCCATAGACATTGAATTGCCACTCCATACGCCCTAGCTGGTGTTGCCCCCAAGACCCTGGGTAGTAGTATCAGGTTTCCACACCTTTTGCAGCATTTATCTGGGAGACAGAAAGTAGTATAAGCCTGTCCCCAGGCTTCTTGGAGTAGTCCCAGTATTAAATCAGTGCTTGAGCAAGAGGCAGAAAAACAGCCTCTGCTGTCACCCTCAGCAGCTGCTCATGGAGCCTGGTGACAGCTTTATAAATCACACCTGAAGCAAATAAAAAAAGCAGCATCCAGCGTGAGCCCTTATCTCCACATGTTTGTGTCGGGCTCTTACTTTTCTAAAGGTCACTGGAGGAAACAGAGGGAGCTGTCAGGGGATGATGTATGTTGCCTTTGGCACCGGGTGACTAATTTGCTGTTAGGACATAGTCACACCGCGGAGGGAGGGAAGTGAGGGAAGAAGGGGGTGGTGTGTGGGGGAGTCATAAAGTAAATTGATGCTTTTTTTTTTCCAGTTGAATTGTGTATCTACATAGCCCCTCGAAGAGCCTGAGAGCTGAACCTGCCATGGACCGATCAGGAAATGATGGCATTGTGCAGCCAGGTCACTGTGCAACGGTCCCGGGCTGGGCTGACTTCTTAGTCCATTCACCAGGAAGGATGGGAAGAGGTAGAAGAAAAACAAAGCACTGAGTCCTTGTGCATTTTGGTTGCTTGCAGGTGCAGTGGGGTGGGGCGGCACAGGGATAAAGGTGTCATACTGCAGCTTGGGGGTGGAGGGGGGCGGTGCATGTGAGCAGTAGTGGCTGGATGGATGAATCTTGGGTGCCCCTGGCCCCAAGGGTGGGGGGCACTGGAATCGAGCTGCAGGGGTGCCTCTCCCTCCTGTCCCTCCCCCACTCCTGTGGCTGAAGGAGCAGTGGCCAGAGAGAAAGGGAGGAAGGTGTCACCTCCTTTTTATTAATCATCCAAAAATCGGTGATTAAATAGCAGCTCAATGCATGTCAATGGCAAAAAAATTTAAAAAGGAAAAGAAATGGCTACTATGTTCGAGCCCTGCTCTAGGCCCAGGCTGTCCTGAGTTCACTCAGCTGCAAATAGGTACCGGGTCAAAGGGAGCCCGGGGAGGGGGGTGTCCAAGATGGTTAGATATGGTGGTACCCATATCACTTCCTTGGCTATAGACAAAGTGTGCCTTCAACACGCTATCATCACAGGCCACTGGCTCAGATGGACCTTGCCCTTGAGCTTTGGAGGAAGCATTTTGGTTGTATCACTGTTTTGGGGGCATTCCTTTCTATCTGCTCTCCCCACCCATTGTGCCCCATCATATATTCAAACTGAAAGCTCTTTGGGGCAGAGAGTTTTAGTTTCTGTGTGCACACTGGGACACTAACGCCTTGACCAGGGTCTCTGTGTGTTTGGTAGTGAGCATCTGTCTGTCTGTCTCATGAGACACCAGACTTGTGCTGAGTGAGGCATCAGCTTGCTGAACATCTGTGTCTGGCTATAGAGCCCACTTCTTGAGAGACATTTCCTTCCACACTTATCACCTGTGGAGTCTGTATCGAACAATCTCGAGTATGGTGTGGGGTTCTTCCTGAGGCTTCTTTTTTCCTCTGCATGTTGAGCTCTTCTTTCCTCAAAAGCTTTCATTGCACGCTTAATAGACTGTTTCCAAGATCTTTGATTATCAGCAGTTTTCTCTCTGTCATTTGGCTCAGTATTCATTGCCTTCATTTCTCTCTTGCAAGCATCCTTGAACCAGAGACAAGGACGCCTGTGTGGTTGTCTTCCTGTAAAGGGAGGACTCTTTGCAGACATCCTTGGGGATACAGCCGTTATCCATTCTCTGGACATGGCCAAACCACTGAAGTCAGCGCTGAGTGAGAAAAGAATGGATGCTTGCAGTGTTGGCACATGACAACACCATCATAGAAATAATAAGAGATTCATAGATCTAGGGCACTTGTACACACCACGGGCACCTGAGCACACCACGCAACACTTCAAGATATACAAGTTTAGATTTTATAAACCTATTTAATTTAAGGAGACCAGGACGGTCCAGTGCTGCCTGAGGCCCCCCACTCTGCGCCCCTTGCCCGTGCCACAGGGAGCTGGCAAACTGCACAAGGGAAAAGAAAAAAAAAAGCAGAAGCAATTTGAAAGCGAAAGCAATTCAAAGGGGTGAACTACAAAAAAGTTGCAGCTATCTGGTGGACAAAAAGGCTCATTGCGTGTCTTTGACTGCCTTTGTGTTTGCACACAACGGACCCATGGATGCAATGCTTTAATTCCCGGTGAGCCAAGCTAAACTACACCTGAGGAGTTTCATTTTAATGCACCAGACGGACTTTTAAAGCACCTGGAAATCCTGCTCCTACAAACAGTTGCAGCACGAGAAAGGGCAAAAAAACATGGTGTGTACAAAGGCCCCTAAAGGACATTTCAAGTAGTCAAGCAATAAAGGGTCTCCCACATCCATAAGTAAATTGTTGTAATGGTTAATTACCCCCCCTTGTAAAAAAAAACCCTCTGTCTCATTGTTTGCCTGACTTTGTCTTGCTTCAGCCTCTCATTACTAAGTCTTCTTGCTCCTTTGCCAACACGACTGGAGGACCCTCAGCTGTCGGGCACCTCGATGGTAGCAACAGAAAGTGGCATTCCAGCACCCAGAACCCATGATCTGTGCAAAATGAGAGCAAGGATCTTTGCTGTCCCCACTGTTGAAAGAGGCTGATGGGAAAATCTACGGGCTGATAAATGCAAATGGATGTATACCCTGCCAGCACATTACCACTTGGTATTTTGCCAATGCATAGAGTCAGAGGAGGGTCATGGGACCCCAATGGTTTCTTGCAAGATGAACTCTTCCTAAACCACCCCAGACAAATGTTTTTTTCCAAGTTCTTGAAAGCCTCCAGTTAAGGAGATCCCAAAGCTTCCCCAGGGCAGCCTGTTCCATTGGCCTACGGTTCTGTCATGGCTACTAATTTGGGGGTATTTTCTAAATGCCTTAATTGAGACACTTTCAAGTTGCTTTGTTTTAAAAACTTGATAAAAAACCATAACACCTAAAATCATGAGACACTTCTGAAAATGTGAGCCAGTGCTTTTAGGGACTGTCACCCTTTCCTAGCTGAGGAACTTGGAGCACTCCGAAACAAGCAATCATTATTATTTGCTAATAATCCAAAAATTATTAGAGACCCGGGAAGCAAGACTTATAAGCAAAAGTTGAAAGTACTAGGGTTACTTAGTCTGGATGAGGGAAGACCGAGGGGAAATTTGATAATAGCTTTCAAATACCTGATGGTGAATTATAAAGGGGATGGTGATGGACTGTTCTCTGTGGTTGTAGAGGACAGGGCTAGGAGTAATGCCACCAACTGCAGAGAGAATTTGGGTTGGAGAGGAGGAGAGACTTCCTGACTGAGGGTTGTCAAGCACTGCAACAGGCTGCCTAGAGAAAGTGTGGACTCTCCATCCCTAGCAATGTTCAAGAGGAGCTTGGACAGATATTTGGCTGGGGTGATTAAATCAGTGGTTGAGGAAGGGGTTGGCCAAGTTGACTTCATGAGGCCTTTTCCAGCCCTACTTTCCTATGATCCTAAGTCAAGCCTCAGGTCCTGTCTGAGGTAGGTGAAGTATTATTATCTCCATTTTTATGGCTCAGTGAACTCCCAACACTGCAGGGTTAAGTGACTTGCTCTGTGTTGAGTAAGGGCAGTAGAGAAAGGTATTTTGCATTTGGCACTTTCCCCACCCATCACTTTTTCTCCATATGACTGAGAGCAAATACCTTTGTCACATGGAGGTGGGGAAGGAGTCAGTGAAAGCATGAAGTGAGGAGAGCTCACACGCAACAGCGGGACAACTTGGCACCACGGTAATTAGAGAAAGGAATTAAAGAGTTGGTGGGATTGTAAGAAGAGGAAATAGTTCTGTTTTGAAGCCCGTGAAGTCAATTCATAAATCGTTCATGGGATAAAAGACCTTTGGACATAGGCATGAGAAGACAGATCTAGAAGAGATGTTTTGTTGCGAGGAGGCATATGGACCCAGGCCTTGAGCCATCAACCAGCTCTAGAGAGGTTCCCTGCTCCACTCTGGCCTTCCTGTGTGACCTTGGGCAAGTCACATAAGGCAAAAATCACAAAGGGACCCAGACATGAGGAGACTGAATCTCCTCAGGCTTATAACTAGATGCCCTAAGTTAGGTATATATGTGTGTAACCACAATTCCCACTCTGAAAACCCCTGTGCCTTCATGTCCAGCCAGCTGGCTGGGAGTACCATCCCCCAAGGCCTTGCACAATGGTTTGGTGGAAGATGGAGGTACCATTTCATCCTCTGCTGTAGGAGGTTGAAGCCCATATCCTCTACCTAACCAGAAAGCTAGAAAGATATGTTTGTCTGAGGGATCTCTCTCTCTCACCTACTAAAGCTGAGCCACATACACAAGATTTATAGGACCAGAGGGGATGAGAGAGATTGAGCAAGGGAGAATGTGGCCCTGTAGTGTTGTTTTGATGCATGAGCTGTGCCATAATCTAGGAGTGTTGAGGACACTCCTAAATTATGGCACAGCTCATGCATTTTGTATTAAATAGTCAGTAGGTAACATGCACCAGCAAGACGTAAAATGGGTCTTATGCATAATTTACATACCTAAGTCCAAGGAAGTGATTCACAGATGCCCAGCCTCAACCACCTGGATGTTCAACATTTCATATTTGATACCTGCATCCCTTTAGTCTGCCTGTGCCTCCGTTCCCGTTTTCAGTATCATCAGTGCCCTGCCTCATGGGGAGTTGGGATAAAAGGATTAAAGACTGCAAGCTGCAAAGATACTACAAGAATTGGGGAGGTAGAAATGCTGAGCTAGAAGAGGAAAAGGGAAAGAAAAGCATCGGTTAATGAGCCTGATTGCACTGTGGAGCAGCAGCGAAAAGATGCTGCTTGGATCTAGGGGTGTTGGTTGTAGTCGTGTTGGTCTAAGGACATAAGCAAACACGGTTCTTTGGGTAGATCTGGTATCTGTTGCATAGATCTGCTTTGATCTATGCACATTTGAACTGAGGAGGGAGAGGCTGGTCCTTTTTAAAGACTCTCATGTACCAGAAATGACAACAGGCCACTGAGCGCTGTTTTGAATAAGGCCAGGCAACCAGAACGAGTGCACCTCTCCAGCGGTTGTGGTTAATGACTCGTTATTAACCTTTGTGGATCAAACCGATCCTGGTTCTCTACTGCCTGTGAGAGGCCGGCTCGGTGTTGCCCTCTCTCCTAATGCCATTGCAAATGTCATGATATTTAATGCTCCAGCTTCTGAAGCTAAGGGTCTTGTCTAGCCTTGATAAAATTTCCTTGCTCTAAGGGTGTTTGGGAAAAGCTCAAAAATGTGAACAGGATTTGAAGACAATCTCATGATTTTTTTTAATATTAGGGACTGGTGAGGCTGGAGAATGGGCTCACTGGTGGGTTCAAAAGAAGAGACAAAACTAGGGTTACCATTACCAACCCCCTAGGGTTGACCTGAAGTCTCCAGGAATTAGATATAAATCTCCAGGAGAGTGAAGAGAGTCACCCGGGAGAAAAATGCTAGGGCATTCATCAACATAAATATTAACTGTTGAATCCAATTTATAGAATAGTCCATTGGCTTTTTAACATTAAATTGCATTTGCCTTCCTGACATAATTTGCCTTCTTGACATAAAGTCATCGTGCCATAAACCATAACTGACAGACACAAGCACACGGGCATGTTGGCATTGTGTGTCATAAGCATGTTGGTCTCCTGGAAACTTCCCAGAATAGATTCAGAGTTGGCAACCCTAGACAGAGCATGTAAACACTCCTTGCTGTCAGTGGTGGGTTTGACTTCAATTCAATTGGGGAGAGACTTGAAGCCTTATAGCTAAAGACAAGGGGTCTAATCCCACAGCAAGACTTTCCATAGGAAAGGTGGATGTTGACTTCCTGATAGCAATATGGACAAGGACCTCGACTCAAAGCCCTGCAGGGGCTGGAGGGCGTGGACAGGGTTGCACGTTGCAGTTGAAGTTGTCACGGTCCTCTTTGAAGATCCCACTGCGGACGGTAGGATGCCAGGATGTGTTGTAGGGATAGAGGCATATTTCTAGATGTCACTGAGCTTTCGCAGGGGTGGAAGTGTTTCTGAATCCATGCTTGCTCCTCTGCATGCAGCCTGGTGTCCTTGGGGCAAAGGCACTGGGCTGGAACCCAGGAGAAGTGAGCTCCCCCTCTGCCACAGATGGCCTTGGGTGAGTCTATTGACCTCCCTGGGACTTGTGTAAAATAGGAACGATGAGCTTTCCTCTGCCTTGTCCGTCCTGAATAGCGCTCCCTTCCTCAGTGCTTGTACATCGCTGAGCTTTGTGATCCTCATTAGAGGTGTTCATGCTATAAATATAACCGTGTGTTGTGGGACGGGCTGATTTCATCCATTAATAGTTGTTAATAGTTGTTGCTAATAGTTGTCCACTTGTTAGTTCAGAGCTGAGCTGTACAAAGATAGATGTTCAGCATCCTCTCTGGCAATTTAGCCCCTTCAAATCTTGGAGCCAGGCCAGGCAGCTGTTGACAGCAAGGAAAGGGATATATCAATACCTGCACTGTGAAGCCTCCAGCCCTTCAGACCGAACATGAATCAAGTGCAAGGCAGCAGTACCTGCCGCCGACAAAGGTGGAACCTCTCCAAACTTTAATGGTAGACGGGTGTGTGAGATTGGAGAGACAGGCAAGGGGGCTCGGCATCCTGTCTCCTCTGACAAGAGCTAACTGATGGATGGTGGGGTCTGGCAGGAGTGGGGGCTTGGAAAGGCGAGACGTGACTAGAAGAGGAGCAGCAGAAAAACACTTAGCACGGTTTTGTAAAACACACGGATGTTTCTCAACGCGTTGCATAATGCACACCTCTCTTAAGACGTCCCACGTAAGAACAGGATGACCCAAACTTTCTAAAACAGACTGCTAATTGCCGCTTGAGCAACAGACCCTTGAGCATCAAGCTGAGAACAAGGAGATTTAGGGACCCGGTGAAGAATATTTTGCATTCCCCAGGCAGTCGCCCCTATAAAGGGTATCGCCCCAAAAAATCCTTGCCTCTAGAGAATTAGGAAGTGAATGTGGGTAAAAGTGGGGGTGAAATTCTTTGGACAAAAAATTGCGCACCGAAAAAGAATTCAGTGTCGGTAAAGGAGGCTGGCTGAAACTATTCACGAGTAAAAACAAACAGCGCAGCAAAACCGAATATGTTTTTTTTCGACCATTTCAAAATGAAACCCGCTTCGCCTTCCTTTTGGCTCGAAATGATGTTGAAGCCAAATTTTGCTAAATATAATTGAAAAGCTTTTTTTAGATGTGAAAACCTATGAAAGGAATTTAAAAAAATAAAGCCACGTTGAAAAAGATTTTCTTTCAGTTGAACACAGTAGCTAATTTGATCTCCAATTAATGTACATGTGTTTATTTTGGGATCGGGAGTGGGAGTCATCCCCAAATATGCATTTATTTATTTGTTATTATGCGGTTTGGCCAATGCAGTCATAAAAGAGTTAATCACATAGTTCAGGTGCTCTGGTTTTATTGCTTATCATGAACACGTTCATATAATGCAGCCATGGAAGGCATTTGAGGGCACAGAGAGATGGGGGAGTCTCCATCCTTGAAGATTTTTAAGATCCTGCTCAACAAAGCCTTGGCTGGGATGATGTAGTTGGGGTTGGTCCTGCTTGGAGCAGGGGGTTGGACTAGATGTGACCCCCTGAGGTCCCTTCAACCCTCATTTTGTATAATTCTGTGATTCTATGATTGTGATACAAGTACATCTAAGCCAATGTGTGTGATGGAATGTGAAGTTCTCATTTAAATTCTTTCATCATTTAAAATTAAGAAAACATGACTTTCCATACTGAAAGGGGAACTCATGGCAAGGGGCATTCTGGACTCTGTATGACATATGACTTTCATGGGAAGGTATTAAGACCTAGAACTGGGGTGACTGGGATAAACTTATTCAATAGACAGAGAGATATTCTAATTTAATCTGTTAAAAATGGGTTTAAAATCATTTAAAAAGAATTGGTTTGTATCTCCAAAGTAGGGAATTTTTATTAAAGGTTGCAGTTTTGTTTAGTTGCAGCAGAAAGCGTATGTCTACATACACACACATACGCACATGTGCATGCACACACACATGCATGTGTACACACAGCGTTATTTTTAGTAGCATTGCAGTAGCACTTCCAAGCTCCGATTTCTTCTGAAGTCTGACTGAGCCTGACAGGTAACACAGCCTAAAACCCAAGCAAGCCACTGGCTGATCATACAGTGATATCTAATGTGGCTAAAACATTCACAGTTTTGTTCCTAGGACAAGGCTGTAAGCAAAATAGGCCAGATCCTCAGCTGGCAGAAAGGTAGCTCCCAAGTGATCCATCAGAAAAGGTCCTTTTCCAACTCATTTTACAGTGTTGTTGCTGTGAGCTGTTAAAATAGCTGCTAGGTTTCTCTCCAGAACTGGTTGCCAGTTGATTGTGGTGCAGTGGTTTCTAAAGGGCCTTGTTATACATTACACTTAGCACGTGCCAGCTGCACTTATACTGCTAGGCAGTCAGGACTTATAGTAGAGATAATATCTTTTATTAGACCAACCAGATTTTTGCAACAAAAAAAAAAATCTTTTCAATTTTTTTTGCAAAATTTGTTTTGCAAAAATCTTGTTGGTCTAATAAGAGATATCATCTCCGACTGCATGCGGTGCAGCGCAGTGCGCATCAGCTCGTGTGTGGACCAGACTGGATTAATTGGGTCTGCTTGGAAGTGGCGGATCTCCCGTGCATTGTGGAACACAAAAGTATGTGTATAAATGCTCCTAGTGTCCAACCAGGGAAGCACGTGTTCAAGCAGGGAAGCATGTGCTAAGTACCATCAAAGCATAGCACAGTTAGGCCTATGCCAGTGAGGAGTATCTCCAGATCGTATTACTAAATACATGTTGAGTTAACATCAGACTGCTCCATGGGCTTAATACAATCAGGGGACTCTGGTGCAGTGGGGGCTGGAAGCTTAATAAAGCTTTTTCTTGGGCTCTCAGCCTCCTTACTGCACTGGAGCCTTGGTGCGGAGAGGTGGGGGGCATTCAGGACCCCAGTGCATACTACACATGACAGTCTATATCCAGATCATAGTAAGCCTCAACATGTGACTGCTCAGAAAACTTTCGAAGGGTGACATTACATGTTACACATAGGCTGTACTAAATCTGTAGACTGTTAAATGGTTTTAGTTCAAATGTGTTGTGACCAGAGACACATTAAGGATCAATACTGTTTCTTGCCTGCACAGCTCTGACTTGCCACTAAAAAGCTGGTGAGCAGGAGAGTAGCGAGGAGACGGGATGCCTGGGCTCTGTCCCTGTTCTGGGGGTGGGTGCGGGGGGTGGAAGCTGGAGAGATGCATTCTGGGATGCTGGAGGACTGCAAAGTGTTCATTTCATCTCGGTGGAGCCAAGTGACATTATCTTAACACGAGCTAGATAGCGCGGCCCAGAATTAACCTTCCGCTGAAGTGGTGTAACTTTGAGATGCTCGGAGAGCATGTCTACACCTGACATTTAATGTGCAGTAGACTAAATAGCTGTGCAGTAAATGTTGTGGTGTCTATACGTGCGCCCCTATTAGGCTGGAGTCAAACTAATTTACTCCGCAG
Source organism: Alligator sinensis (assembly GCF_000455745.1). NCBI lineage: Eukaryota > Metazoa > Chordata > Crocodylia > Alligatoridae > Alligator > Alligator sinensis. The sequence goes on from NW_005842192.1 coordinate 1,808,237, forward strand.
CAGGACAGTACTTGTAAATACAAGAAAATACATGTACTTGGAAATACAAGTACTATTCTGCTGCAGAATAAAAAAAGGCACAGCCCACACAGGTAGACACTGTCCCAGGTGGCTGGGGCACAAGGGTGCTTTGGTGCCGGGGATGCTCGCCGACTAGCTCCACTCTGAAACACTCCCATGTCCCAACCAGCCCTTCGGTGGCATGTTGAGTCAGGGGAAGCAGCCCCAGGTGGGCAGGTTGACACCCCGGGACCCCTGCCAGCTGAGGCTGCTCCAACCCAGCTCAACATGCTGTGCCCCCAGACTCATGTCCAAATGGCAGTAAGCTCCAGAGTTTATCGTTCTGAAGTTTATTCCTCCCAGATGCACATTCAAACAGCGTGCCTAGGAGCAATAAACTCCGGGGCAACAAAGCCCGAAGTTTATTGCTTCACATTAATTGTGCATGTAGATGTGTTCAGAGGGCACTTAGCATGAGTTAATCAACTTTAACGTGCAGACACTTGGTGCATTTATAGACATGGTCTGGGAGGTGGGGAGGGGCGGTGCTTTGAGTGGCTCTGAGAGCCGCATTAATGAAAGCACCGAGAGCGTCACGTGTATCAGCATCCCCGCGGTCAAAAATGGTGGCAAGGGGGCTTTAATTAAAACTCGTCAAACAAACTTTATTTAAAGCACCCCCGCCACCATTTCTTAGCACAGGGACGTTGATACACATGGCACTGGAGTCTGCTGGAGCACAGTAATTACCACGCTCCAGCAGACTCGACTAAACCAGTCTGCTCTGACACACTGCAATTACAGCACGTTCGAGCAGCCTCTCTGCACGTGTATAGACGCCCTTGCATTTTAAGTGTCCTTAGTATGGTCTAAGTGTAATGTGTGGCATTTCTCTAAGTTGTATTAATGCTTACTACTATCTAAATATGAGACATACTAAATGTAATGTGTAACAAGTCCCTAAAATCCTGTTCTTTACTATACCCCTCCAGTGTAAATAGGCTTGACTGAAGAGATTGGGACTATGAAAGAACACATCTAGACTATGCACCCACGCAGATCCAAAACCCATCTGTGCATTTTAGCACACCTACACTGGCTATTTGCACTGATGTTGCTGCATCGGTGTGAACTATCCCCGTACCGCCATCCCTAGCAAAGTCAGACCCTCATAATTAATTTGCCAGCCCTTTATGATCTCTCTCTATGTCTGGGTATGCAAGAGATTTTTTTTTTTTTCCAGGGGGTGAGGGGAGAGTTGGGCAGGTTATGGCAAAACAGCTACTTTCTATGGCTATTTCCAGACCTGGGACAGAAACTCAGTGAGATTTGCCAAATGAGATAGGCTACAGTGAAGATCAACCTGTGTGTCCTGTCTTTTGGTTGATTGTATGCTAAAAAACGTGTGCTGTTTGAACTCTCGTACCACATACAGGATGCACACAACAGATGTGTTCTCTTAAAGGCTGATTCTACCCCATCCTCCAGCTCCGCACAGGTTTGGAGGGTTACTTTTCTGTACTAAGGCACAGAAACCTCGAGATTCTTGGGACTTGTGAAACTTGACTTGCTCATATGGCAAAAAAGAAATCCCTTCAAAGTTTCCCAGCTTGGTAAGGAATAAAAGCCATCAAAGCAGAGCCGGAAAACACCGCAGATTGCCACCCTGGAAATGCAAACAGGAGTAGGACTGAAGCAACGTTGATTTAAATTCCACATGGGTGATTATATTTTGGAGTTACATACTTTGATGGGAGCATTAATCACAGGAACATAAAAATATGGCTTTTTCCAAGTTATGCACCAAACATATGTAATTTAAAACCCCAATCTTCCACCCTAGTCTATTAAATGCGATACTTTGCTCACAGGAAACAAACATTCAGTAGGGAAACCCACCATAACAACAAATATAATAATAATAATAATATACAAAATCTGCATAGGTTAAAAGCTTCTTCTAGAGAAACTATTAAGGGGTAGCTTCTCTTTCACCTTTATGTATCTCATTGCTATGCTAGCTAGCCCATAACTTGCCATTTTTGTCCCTTAGGTTGCTTAAATTCTATTTCCACTGGCATAGCTACACAAGTGTCTGCACCAGGCACTAGTGAAAGCTTAGCCCGTTCATTTATATAACAGTCACCAAATCATTGGCTAAACTGTGAGATTTCTCCAGCTACTAAATCCAGGAATGAAGATATTACCATACACGTTAGGTGGCCAGTCATTAGGTGAGATGGATCATAGCAACCAGGCCACAGGCGAAGTCCAGGGTGAATCTACAAAACCAGCATGTTCACGCATCAGCATGTTCACGCAACAAGCACAAAAAATAGACAAGCTGATGTTGTATTCAGAGATCATTTTCAGACAGAAAAACAGAGTTGAATTATTTAGGTGGATTGTTTCCAGTGAATAATCTGGAGTCCTGTGTCCAGTTTTGGACCCCCTGCCATAGAAAGGTTGTGGACAAGTTGGAGAGAGTCCAGCGGAGGGCAATAAAAATGGTTTGGGGGCTGGGGGACATAACTGGTAAAGAGAGGCGGAGGGTGTGGCGGGCCAGTAGGGGGCACTCCTGAGTTGAGCCGCCCACCTCCCTGCGCCTGAGCACCTTCCAGGCTCCGAGTGTCTCCCTGGGGTGCCTCACGTCCGGCCGACCCCTTCCCTGGAGCACACCCGCTAGCCTGGGGTTCCTGCTGCCACCATCCCAGGCTCTGGACTCAATTCTGGCTCTGCGCACCTTGGAGAACACAGGCCTGATCGTCCAGTGGGTACTAGACCCAATACCAGCACTTGGGGCACTTTCCCAAGTCAGGGGCTTATTAGGAAAGTCTCCCTTAGTCCACAGACCTAAGGGGCCTCCTCGGCATAATTTAGACCCACCCCTCAATAAGTCTCCCACACCGGTCACAAAGGAGAACTTTATTGATTACAGGGGGTAGGGCGGAAACAGGGTAAAAGGTAGAGCAATTTCATGGAAATATCAGAGGAATCCCATAGAGCAAACTAGAGTGGCAGAGGTAGCCGTTTAAACACGCATCTGAGTTACTAAAGCTAAATATCTAATTGGATTTCGAGTAGCTTACTCACACGCATCGTCCAGAGGTGGTTGGAGTTTTCCTCTGGAGGCAGGGCACTCTTGGAGCATGCGGTTATGAAGAGAGAGCCAGTTTCAGATTCACCTGGATGACCGCATGGCTAATGGCTGCCCTTCTTCCTGGCCTGGGCCTTTTTATCACCTCTCTGACCTCAGCAGCCCGGTCCAATTGAAGCTGCCAATACTGGCCACAAGCCAACCAATCTACCAAGCATCCCTGGCTACCTGGGCTCGCTCACAGGGCCAGGCTTTCCCCCCTGCCCAGGTGACCAGAGCATCCGCCTCCCAGGTCCCAGGCTTTTGTCATGTAGACAAAGTGGGAGATCCCTGCCCTGAGGGATTCAACACCAGCCTCTCACGCTGGCAGAGACAGGTCTCTGGAGAGGGGCACCGACGGTGGCATTTCTGCCACAGAGGGAACTGGGCTGATTTAGTCTGGAGAAGAGAAGACCGAAGGGGCACTGAATAGCAGCCTTCACCTCCCTGCAGAGGGGCTGCAAAGAGGATGGAGCTGGACTGTTCTTAGTGGGGGCAGATGGCAGGACAAGGAGCAATGGGTTCAAGCTGCAGCAAGAGAAGTTGAGGTTGGATATTAGAAAAAACTTTCTCACTAGGAAGGTGGTGAAGCACTGGAATGGGTTACTTTGAGAGGTGGTGCAATCTCTATCCTTGGACATTTTTAAAACCAGGTAGACAAAGCTTTGGCTCAAATGATGTATTTGGTGCTGGTCCTGTTTGGAGCAGGGGGCTGGACTAAATGTGACCTCCTGAGGGCCCTTCCAACCCTCATTTTCTATGACTCCAATATGACCTGCTCTCACATGCTCATGGTCTATCGAGTCAGTAGACTTCAGTCCTGAATAAAGATTGCAAGAAACAGTATAATGAATTAACGTTATCGGTCAGAAGAAAAGATGGCCGTGTGGTTAGAGTACAAAGGAAGCATCAGAACCTCTGAGTTCAATTTTTGGCTCTACAGTGGAGCCTTCACTGTTTCTCAGGCTGTAAACTGACTCTGCATTTGTCTCTGGAGGAAGTCTTTAATCTCAGCATCCTACAGATGTAGAAGTCCACTGTCCCACTTCAAGTCCCTCTGAAGTATGTAGGATTGAACGTGCTAACACTTTTTCCCTGGGCCTGGCTGTGTGCATCTGTAAGGTTATTGTGGGTCATTCCCGAACAAGCTGGCCAAGCTCTGTGCTCTTGCTTGCCCTGTACTCACAGGGTAACATGTACATGGCTGTGCCATCCTGTTCCGATCTGGATCAAACCCTGGGATGAGGCATGAGTCAAATAGGATGTCCATTTACAGCCACAAGACATGGATAGACAGAGCCTTGGCTGTGATGATGTAGTTGGGGTTGGTCCTGCTTTGAGCAGGGGGCTGGACTAGATGTGACCTCCGGAGGTCCCTTCCCACCCTCATTGTCTCTGATTCTATCCCATCTGTAAAATGCTAATTCCTTTCTCATGCTCTTTGTCTATTTAGCCCGAAACATCCTGGAAATCTTTATGTACCATGCCCAGGATAATGTGTCTCCATCTTAGCTGTGCCTTTAAATAGCCAGTATTGTCAATAATAATCTATTTAGAGACCATTTTGCTTACGAGCCAAGTTTTCCATCCTTTGCTTATACTGATTTATTTTATAAGCATCATCGTCATCTTTGACGCATTTCTTTTTGTATGGGCTCAAGATCTTGCCTCACAGTTGTGCCGACCTTCCTGTTTATTGCACACCTGAATTCAATCTCCATCCCCTGACTGTGACATCAGTCGGTTGCCATGGAGGCAGTGATGTCACCAGTGATGGATTAAACAGTTCAGGTGGAGTAAAGAAAAAAACAAAACAACAGGAACAGATTGATTGCAAAGAAACAAATTTCCTGTTTAACTTTCCGTGTGAGCGCCTGGAAAACTATGGAGTTGCAGCTGGGTGGGGAGAGATTTTCCATATTGGAAAGGGAGGCAATTCAAGAGTTGGGCAGCTTTGCTGGCGGTAAACACCTCCTGCCTCAAATTTAAGCAGAAATCATTTGAGTGGCTATAAAAAAGCAAATGGCATGGCATTCAGAGAGGAAGGATGGGTCAGTGCTAAGATAATTAGAGAAGCTGACATTCATTTCCATGCCAGGACCTTAGATGCATCCCTTTGTTTCTCTTTGACTCAGTTCCTTCTCTGCCATCTGAGTATCATAGCCCTTCCTCACCTGGAAGGACAAATACTTGAAAGGCTGTGAGATGCTCAGGGTGCCTATACACATGCTCAGAGGTGGGGGTGGGGGGTTTAAATTAGATCGGTTCCTGGAGAGTCACTTTAACTAATGGACTATTGATTAGTCCACTTTAATTAATCCACTTTAATTAATGGATTAATGGATTATTGTCACACGTATGAAGCCTCCTTGCATTTCCTTCAGTGCACTTTAGAAGTGCCCCCATAGCCATTTTGAAACACATGGGGCCTTATACATGTGACGGTGAGGTATGTTGGAGCATAGACTCAATTAATCTCCTCGATTAACCTGCTCAATTAATCGAGTCTGTTCTGATGCACGCTAATTAGAACACTTTGGAGCATGTCTATAGGCACCCTCAGATTCTCCAGACATGGAGTTTGTATAGGAGCCAGAGACATTTCTACCCAGCATTTTACCTCCAGCTGGATTAGACATGATACAGATTTGTAATCTATGTATCCAGAAATCTCCCCAGGTGCTTTGTAAGATCACATATCACTTTGTTAAAAGATCATTTCACCACCACTGAACTTTAGCTACCTCTAGGGAGGATTGCAGCTGCTGTTTAACAGATCAGAACAACAGTGCAAAATGACTTAAGTCAGGAAGGTGAACTGTGGGTGGGGAAATGTTGTATCCTTTCTCTTCTATTACTGGACCTAGCTCCCATAATAAATATTAACGAATACACGAAGAATGCAATATCAATACATGTGGGCTTTGGCAAAGTCAGTGCAGGGAGAAGACAGCTGGAGAATGAAGCCAGCACAGCCACTGGAAAGAGTAGTTCAGATGTGGGTCAAAGGATACTTATGATGCCTTCAGACTCCTCTCCACCATGAGAGTTTTCTCCCCTTTGTTGATTAGGTGTTTGCTTCAACCTTCTGTCTTCAAACATAATCCACTGGACAGATTTAAACAGCAGGACAAATGCTAGTAAAATGGAGTTGCTGACATGACATTTGCCTTCACTGTGCTCTTTATTCCCCCGTCAGGGCCTCTGGGTGGATAGGTGGTGTGGCATGGTGCTGGTCCAGGTGGAGAGGGTGTCCCAAGGAGTCACCTTTTATGGGGCAGACTACCTCTGATCTCCTATGAGAAGGGCCTGTCCAAGCAAGGTTGGCCCTGGTCCAGAGGGCTCCAGGTGTTCTTACTGAGCATGTGCAGCCTGGCACAATGGTGGGTTGCCTCATCTTTTGTTTCTTAAATGCTGGTGGGTCCAAGGGCTGGGTCATTGGTCCAGGCATTGGTGTTGATGGTTCGGTCATTCAGAGGGAGCTACTTTTAAACCTACTGCCATTGTCTCTCAAGCACCCTCATTCAATCCTATTCATTCAGGAACCAAGTTACATAGGAGGGATAGGTGTGAGTCATGGGTTACACAACCGGGCCTGGCACAGGATGGAGACTTGACGAACAAAATGGAAACCTGACATGATTTATGCTAACTTACATATGTAGGCCTAAATCATATAGCACCAGTAAAACAGTAATATAGAACAGTAAAAATCAATATAAACATAATCATTATACAATATAAAGAAGGAGAAAAAACAAAACAAATACAACTTGCTACCAAAATAAAATGCTCAAGCTTATCCTATGTCTTAGCTCACTTATACTTACCTATAGGGAATAGAGAGGGAAAGAAAAAGTCAGAAATTTTTGGGGAAGGGGAGGGAATGCATTTTAAAAGAAAAAGAAAATAGAAAAACTGGGGGTTTTGCTACAGGAGCAGATCTTTGGGCTGTGAGTGATAACCGAACCTAATAGATGCTTTAGGAAGAATCCAATTATCTAAATTAAATTGGCTAGACAGGTATCATAACCAAGGACAAATGTAGCACTGTGGCCTGGTGGATAAGACGTTGGCTGCGGAATCAGGAGAACTGGCTTCTGTTCCTGACTGTACCACTAATCTTGGGCAGTCACATCTACAATGCAACTCTTCATACTTTCACCTTTTGTCTGTCTATCTTCTTATACTAAAAGCTCCTTTGAGTCTGAAACACTCTCTGATTAGGGTTTGTATGCCATAACTAACTCAACAAAGCCACAAACTCTTCTAAACTCTTATTATTATATTTTAAGGAATATTGGCCCCCCCCAAAAAAGATATCTAGCAGAAACTATGTCAGGCTGAGATTACACATTACATTTAGATCATGTTAAGAGCACTTAAAACTTGAATGATCACACATTAAGGTTCATTAACAAGTGCTAAGTGTTTTTTTAAAGTATTTTAAAGTTATGCCGCTGCAGGCAAGGGTTCTCTTTGAGCTATGCTTTGAACTTGAGTTAAATTAAGTGTTCACAAAGATGTATCCCGAATCCAATGTGCAAACATAATTTCATTAACAGTGTATGTGTTTAAAATGCCAAGTACAGTGCTTACTTTAGCCATATACTTGTGATTTAGAAATTTGAACTCAAGACCTTCTATTTCCAAAGCAAGACTTGGTTTACCTGACCTATCAAAGTTCAGCCACTTAGAGTTATAATTTCTGGGGCCCCACCACCAGGGAGCACACACACACGCGTAAGATGACCTGAGACTCCATCTAGAAGATGTCACTTATGTATGGGCTGATCGGATAACAATTCAACCATTTCAGCTGTGTCACAGTCAGCAAAAAGAGAGTTGCATCCCTCCCTCCAAGACAGTGCCTATGCTCACAGGTCCTGGGTTAAACAGTCTTGTGCTAAGCATGCAAGGAGCTTTTCTCCAAATATTAGGCATTGATCTGTACCAGATATGTGCACAACCAACAAGAGACTCCAACAATATAAATTGGACACATGGGCCTGTGGCTCTGAAATGAAGAATCCTGGGCGGTTACATGTCAACCCATAAATGTCACTCATGTAAGCTGACGACCATACAACTACCTTTCTGACTTCTACCTCCAGGCCCATCACTGACCCTGGATACAGGTCTAGTATATTGAAGGAAAGCCTTTTCTGCTTCATCGATACGCTAGCCATAGAGACAGAGGACTACAATCATATATGATCTAGCCCTTTGCTTCCAGGAAAATCAGCCGTAGCCCAGGAAAGTTTACCCTGGTTTTAATTCAGGGGCTAATTATCCAGGAAGCAATAAGGTTTTAAAGGGCAAAATACACTGAGAAGTTTAAGGCCCACATGATTAAAGGAAGCCTTTCTGGGGCCCAGATCAACCCTCATCTTGAGTTGTAGGGTTTCAGTCTAATCTTTGCCTATTGGCTTCCACATTTGGGGTGCGTTTAGAGGAGAAAGGGTCACTCTCATCCTTGATTTTCCCTCTGCGGATGCCAAGTGGGGGTCATCATTACTAACAGCAGTCTGCCTTACGTGGGGGCCCATTTATTCAGGACCACCGGCTTGTCTGACTGAGGTCACCAGCCCTAGCGAGCACTGAAGAATGCCATTTCAGTGCTGCTGACCCTTTGCCACAAGGAAACCATTGACCTGGAATGGCAGATGGGACTTAAAAATCACTTGCTAAGTACCGGGTTTGCCTTGTTTTGCATGATCTTCCTTTGCAAGGAGGACCCCACTGGGACAACTAATTGAATTACTCGCGCCATGTCTGACACCGGGGCGGTAATTACGGAAGATCTGGTATTAGGCTCTGTTTCTACCCAGGCTGAGCAAATAGGATTAGAATTCTTCCTTCCAAATCAGCAGTGCAAATTAAATGTTTATTCTTTCATGTAGGGA
>NW_005842192.1:1817309-1826194 GCF_000455745.1 Alligator sinensis
GTCAGCTGTTTCAAATTACCTGGGAACGATCTCAAACCATCGGGAATGGGAAAAGATAAAAGCCCCGCTCCTTTGCTGAAAACATGCTCTGATTTTTTTCCTCTCTTGGTTTAGTGAAATACTATTAATTGAGCACATTAACATGATTCATTTTTAAGACAGGAAGTTGACCCGAGTCAAAACCGATCATTTTTTACTTTTATAGCCCTGGAATTCTAGGCTTAAAGGGACACTGTCAAGACAGATTTGGCTCCAAATTAGCTCTTGGGCTGGGAGTCAAGAGAAGTCCGTTCTAATCCATATGAACTGCTGTGTTGACCTTACGCAAGTCATGTCATCATACTGAGCCTCAGTTTCCCCATCTGTTGTAAAGAGTCAGGCAAAAAGCAGGGTAGAGGTGCATCTTATAAACTAACCGAATTGGAGATGTATAAGCTTTTGTGAGCAACAATTCACTCCGTCAGAAGCTATGAAAGCACTTGCAGGGAGCAGGATATCAAATAGGAGAGATTTAAATACAAAAAACGGTAGGGGTGGGGGAATGAGAGGAAGGAGTGAGCAGGCAGTGCTGAGAGAGGCAGAAGGGGTCGAAGAGAACAATAAAGCAATAAACCCATAGGGATAAAACGCTAAATTACAAAAGCTAATCCAGGTAACAAGATAAAAATCTGTAGTCCCTGTTCAGACCATAATTAACAATCCAGTCTATGGGTGGTTTCTTTTTCGGTAATTATGCTTTCAAATTGATTTTATAAGTTCTGTTGCTTCCAAACAGCTGCTCTCAGGGTCAGCAACAAAATGTCCAGGGAGGCTGAAATATTTTGTCATAAGCTTGTGTGTCTATCTGGACTTGATGGTGGGTCAGCACCCATTTATTCTGGCATGTAGGGATCACCTTCTCTGCCCATTGTAGACCACGGATATTGCAGACACCAGATCCCCACGGTGGGTGGAGGATGGTGTCGATGACATTGGCAGACGAGCCGGTGAAAGAGCTCCAGATGTTATCATCCACGTTATTTGCTCCAGTGGTGATGTGGTGTGTGCTGATGAGGGGGCAGAGTTGGTGTCTGGATCCATTGCAAGGTCTGGCAGCTCCGTAAAACTAGGAGTAGTAATATCTTTCATTGCAAGGAGGTGTGTCAGCTGAATGGGTGCTGTGCTTCCCTACCTGACTGAAGACCTTGGCCACCTCTGATAAGGGCAACTTATCCTTGAAGATTTTTCAGAGGTCTACAAATAATGCTGTATGGCCTCCTTCAGCACAAGAGCTAAACAACTCTCTTACGACTGCTGATGCCAAATGGAGCTGAATGGGGTCCCATGCATCCACTGTGCTTCCTGGGAGAATGAGGGTCAGTTATCAAATGCAACAAGACATACACCTTTGCACTGCAGCCACATAGACAAGCTCTCTTACATCCTTGTCTGCAGGATCTCTAACTCTGCTTCTACAGCTTTGGAGGTCATAGAGAAGAGTGGTCCTTGCAAAGCTGGTCCTTTGCAATTTGCAGGCTTCAGGCCCAATATAGCACCATCCTTCCTCATTGTGGTGCAATCTTGAGGGGTTGCAGTTGTGACTCTGGGGAAAGTAGGTGACTACTCAGCATCAGAGAACCAGGTAGAATTGGGCAGCTCGGTGTCTTGATTTCTGAGCGTGCATTTGCATTCGTGGTGATCCGGTGCGATTATGACAGTGTGACACCTCAGCCTCATGATCTGCTGCAATGATGCATGGTCACATCTACATATGGTACTTCAAGGACTTCCTGGTGAACTTTCATAGTTCAAGACACAAAGGTTAATCACATCTAGATTGCATGGAGTGGCAGAATTGGCAGCTGCCTCACTCCAGGTATTGTTTCTTAGTGTGTGTGTGTGTGTTGGTCGGGGCGGAAGATTGACCTTCAGCTGTTATTGTCTCAGACAAACTCCATCTCAAGCCCTATCTGTGTTCCAAAAATGCCATTTTCTTGGTTGAATACCAGCACACACGACCCTTGCTAGCTCAGCGAAGTTTCATTCTCCCTCTGATAGTCAGACTGTAGATGTGCATCTTAATGAAATTGCTCTTGGCTCCATGAATGGGGCTGGTCCTTTAGCTCTACCAATAGACAAATACCCTTTTCAGTTCAGAGATCCCCAATTCAGTCCCTGTACATGGATGGAGGAAGTCGCATGCAAATGGAGAGGCTCAACCCTCCCATGAGTCCCCCTGCTCCACTCTGGAGGGGAAGAGGAATTTCCCCAAGAGAAAAGCAATGAAAGGCAGAGTCCCCTCCAAGAGCTCCAGTGGAGTTTGTCAGAATAAGAACCCCATAATTTAGAGCAGTCCCCATCTCTGCTCTGCTGTAGCCCAGGGGTGGTGGAAGAGGCCCCCAGGCCAACCCAGAATCAGCACGGTGCAAAGGGGGCGTTAAGTTGGTGACAAGCTGTTAAGACACAAAGGACAGAATCTGAATCCCTGTCTCCCAATCCTTGCAGGCAGGATACCCTGGTGATGGGCTTTGCGGACAACAACCCAGAGTGACCGGCCCCCTGAGTCTCTCAGCACCCCAAACCAGCACCGTTTCCCCACAGTCTTGATTTCAGCCTTTGTCCCAGCTCCGGTAGACGTATTGGGCCACTTTCAAGGAGCTGGCTCTGAGAAGGAGGTAGAGGAGAAGGTCTCCAGGCAGCTTGGGGACTACAAAGACTGGTAGGAAACTTGGATTACCTTGCCCGCTTCCAAGCAAAGCCCTTGAATTGTGTCTGGACTCTCCACTGCCCCCACACCCCGTTCCCCCAGGAGATCTGTAGACCAGCCGTTCAAGGAGGAAATCGGCACCAATTCTACATCTCATCGGCCCCCACACAAAACTGGGTTACACCCAAAGGCTGTGAAAAACTCTGACAGATATGGCTTGGGGCCAACCAACAGCTTGCACGGCGGCAATTTTACAAGCCTTTCCTTGTGTTGCTATTTTCATACCCCCTTCCTCACTCGAGGAAACACTAGGGGACGACCATAAATTTGCGATACATCATCACCAGCACTCAAGGCCGAATGCAATATTCCCTTAGCGAGGCGTCATTAAGAGGAAATGCATGCTTTAAACACCTTGCCGCCCGCATTTTTGACAGGTCATCACATTTTTGTGTGCCCTGCTTTATTTTAAAGCTCCCCTAGTAATGACATTCCTGAGCAGGGGCTGCTTTGCAGATTGTAAAGGGGACCCTTTGTCGGTCGGGGCTTGTGGCCGGCTTAAAATAAAGCCAAACCTGTGCCATGGCAGAAGGGAATCATGGGCCCAGCCCTTCATCTCTTCTCAGAAGATGGAGGCTTTCAGGTCTGGGTTAAGGTGTCCATAGCAAGAGAGCTACTGATTTGCTTCCCGCAGTTGGCCAAGAAGACAGCGTGGTATTGTTGGGGGAAAACTAGACCTTGTATATTCAGGGTAAAGGAGCTTTCATCTATATGAAGTGAAGGCCCAAGGCAGGGCTCAAGGGGAAGTCCTTCGGGGAGCTCTGGTTTAATCAGCCTGTTTCATTCCCAACGAGCTGATTTTCTATGCATGGCCCAGGAGGTAGCCCCTTCATTTAAAAGCCTCTGAGCTCAGGTGCTAATAGCATTGATGCCATTTTGAGGGGGAAATTGAGATCCAACCTTGTCCCAAGTCATACAGTGAAGGTGGAGAAGCACGGAGAACCAGTCCAGCCATCCTGTGACTTCCAGTCACTCGAGAAGTTGTGGGATCGCCATCCTGGGAAGTTTTCAAAAGGAGGGTGGACAGAGACTTGGCTGGGATGGTTTAGTTAGAGGTGATCCTGCCTTGAGCAGGGGGCTGGGCTAGGTGTGACCTGGCGAGCTCCCTTCCAGCCCTGCTTTTCTATGATCCTATGATCATAGGTCTCTCTCACCCATCACTACAAAATTAACCCTTCAGCCATAAAATCAAGCAAAAAATATTGCTAGGGCAGCCTGTAAAAATGAATTCATTTTTTGAGAATACTTTCCAGCGTGGCTGCTTAAGGTTACCTGCCCCTTTAGGCACCTGAGCACGGGGGCCTGATTTTGAAAAGGTGCTGAAGATCTCCATACTCTGCTCTTTGAAGTCAGTGGGAGTTACTGTGTGCTCAATACCCCTGAAAATCAGCCCAATTTGTATGGATTTATAGGCCTAGCTGTGAGTTGGAAAGAGCTGGCCTTAGTGTATAACCCACACATACAAGTGCTTGGGCCTGAGTAAGTTTTTAGTTCCCTGGTACCATCTCCCAGTCATCCCTTGATCCTCCTTGAAGCAGGGTGCTTGCTGTGATATTACTAATGGCTCAGGAGGTAATTTAGATTTGAATATACTTAAGTGAAGTGCTAGGCACACACGCACATATACTTGTCTTACCCACATATAGCAATAAAACTCTAGCAGCTGGACTTGGATTTTTTTCAAGACGCAGAACCACAAATATCCCAGATATTCACCACTGGGAACTGCCTCAGACATCCCGGATATTCACTACTGGGAGCAGCCTAGCTCCCTGGAGCTGGACTGGTCTCAGTGGGGGCAGATGACAGACCTAGGAGCAATGGGCTCAAATTGCAGCAAGGGAGGTTTGGGTTGGATATTAAGAAAAACTCTCTCACTAAGAGGGTGGTAAAACACTGGAACAAGTTACTCAGGTAGGTCGCAGAGTCTCCATCCTTGGAGGTTTTTAATCCCCAGCTCAACAAAGCCCTGGCTGGGTTGATCTAGTTGGGGAAGGGCCTACCTTGAGCAGGCGGTTGGACTAGATGACCCCTGAGGTCCCTTCTAACCCTAATCTTCGATGATCCTATGATGCTCATAAGATCTCCATGGTGCCTTCAGGACATGGACAGTTAAACAGTTTTAAAGAGAGAGGGACTTCTTGCTTGATAACATGTGCCAGTTGATCTGGTGTAAGTCATTCATCTATCCACTTCTAACCCAAGGTAATAATACCCAAAATGAAACAGGTGGTAAATGCCTGTGATTTAGCTCCCACCAACTGTGGGCTACAGCAGTTGCGGCAAACCAAACTGCGCAAGGTTAAGCTGCCACTTTTAAAAGCAGCGTACTTGTTTCATCTATCCATGCCCTCAGCTTTGACCTCTGCATCTTCTACAGGTCCTCCCTGAAAATGATATGGGAACTTGCAGAGCATGGGCTCTGGCAGCCACCACCTCTGGCCTTTGCAAATCAAGGGAAGAGATTCTCCCTCTCTATTCAGCATGGGTGAGGCATCACCTCGAGTGCGGTGTCCAGTTTTGGGCCCCCCACTTCAAGAAGGGTGCAGACAGTTTGGAAAGAGTCCAGGACAGGACAACACAAATAATTAGAGACCTGGGAATCAGGACTTATGAGAAAAGGCTGAAAGAACAAGGGTTATTTATTCTGGAGGAAGAAGGCTGGTAATAGTCTTCAAATAGCTGAAGGGTGATGACAGAGAGGATGGAGATAGGCTTCTCTCTTTGGCTGTAGGGGACAGGACTATGAGCAACGACCTCAAGCTTAAGCAGGGGAAATTGAGGTTGGAAATTAGGAGGAACTTCTTGACTCTAAGGGTGGCCAAGCACTGGAACAGGCTGCCTAGAGAAACTGCAATCTCCATCCTTGGACGTTTTCAAGAGCAGATTGGACAGACGCTTGGCAGGGTTGGTTTAGTCATGGACGATCCTACCTTGAGTAAAGGGCTGGACTAGATGTAATGAGGTCCCTTTCTGCCCTACTTTCCTATGGTCCTATGATCCTACCCGAGGTAAGAAGGGAATTCAAGTGTGTATGCATTGATATATGAAAACACTCTGTCCTGCTCCATCCCACGGAGCTGGGCTGTGCTCAGTGGGGGCAGATGACAGGACAAGGAGCAATGGGCTCAAGCTGCAGCAAGGGAAGTTGAGGTTGGATATTAGGAAAAACTTTCTCCTGAAGAAGGTAGTAAAGCACTGGAATGGGTTACCTAGAGAGGTGGTGGAAGCTCCTTCCTGGGAGGTTTTGAAGACCCAGGTAGACAAAGCCTTGGTTGGGATGATCTAGTTGGGGATGATCCTGCTTTGAGTAGGCGGTTGGACTAGAGGTGACCTCCAGAGGTCCCTTCCAACCCTCATTTCTACGAGTCTACGATCCAGTATGCTACATAAGCCAGAGCACACCATGAGTTAGAGCAGTTTGGATGATATCATTGACTAGAAAGTATCTCACTGGGAAGGAAGTGATTTCTCAATCAGACAGTAGGGCTTAAAACATTTAGGAAGCCAGAGGTCAAACCCCCTCTCCTTTAACTTCACCTGGGCATTAAATTTGTCAACTAATGAAGATCGTGGTATCACTGATGCAACATGCTTCCTTCAAAACACGCACCTTAGCGGGCAACTTAACTCCAAATACTAGAGCTGCCATAGCCAAAAGATCTGAAAACACAGTCCAAGACCAAGTGCAATGCAAGATCCTCTCAGGTAAACTGTAGGGAGTCCTTCTTCATAGAGGGAATCTTGCTTAAAACAAGACATAGGTGGGGCTAGGCCCAATCTTGATAGGCTATAAAGCAACAAAGACCAATATAGATTTAGGCTGATTGCTGATCGAGCCAAACATTTTGGTGCTTTCAAATCCCAGAGCCCACATCTTTTGCCTAGATTAAGAAAGGAGCAATGAATCTATGAATTCATGGTTTAGCGTGGATTTTCAAATGCATTTCGAGGCCAAGGGGCAATTAGGACCCTCAGCAACTGGGAGGATATGGACCCTGGTCTTGGGGCAATGGGTTCCAATAGCAGATGGCTCTTGAGGATGTAAAAAAAAAAAAAAAAAGATCTGATGTGATTAAATATCAGATGTTTTTACAGATTAAACACTAGATGCTTTTACAGAGAACAAGAGTGTCCCTAGTTAGAACAGCAAAGATGAAAAACAAAGCAAAGATTGGGAAAGAGACAGAGAGGCTTTTGGGCAACCTTGAACTAAAAGGGTATAAGGGTAAAAACTTCTTTTTATGTAGTGCAATGCCTTCCTCTGCAGCAGCTTATCCTAACCCACTGTCAAAACCAGGCTGAGATGGGGAACTAAGATATAGAGCAGGCAAAGTGATTTGCCCAAGGTCATGTAGGGAACCAGTAGCAGAGCAGAGTTGAGCCCCAAGCCTGTCACCTTAGAGCAATGCTTGGTCTGCTAGCAGATGTGCACTAGCCCATTTCTGATCCCTGGGGGAGCAGAGATTCAGCTGAGTATTTATGGGCCCCCCTCAGCCTACTTCAACCTTCCCGTTCCCTATTTCTGGGTGGGTGTCACGCAGCTTCGCTCAGTCCGAGATTCTCTGCTGCTCCTCTCCTCCTTTCCTTCAGCAGTCATCAAAAGCATGGAATAAATTAGCAAGCGGCCCCTTCACCGCAGCGCTCATTAGTTCCACCAAACTATTACTAAGCCTATTAAGTTTATCCCCGGAATTGTCCTGCTCTACCCTCCCCAATAACTTTTCTGTCCGGTTGCCTTCATTTCCTTTGTTCTTAATCATTTGCTTTCAGCCCAGGCAAGTGAGCCGTTAGATTCGTGCTAATTAGCTGCACTAACATCCTCCATTATGCAGCAAGCTGGGGGGAAGTTTGCTTAGCGTCCCACAGCAGGGCAAGCTTTTTTTAATAACAGCCACCAGGTCAGTCCTTTTCCCCGCACAACCCCAGCTGCTCAGATGGGTATTTGAGGAGTAGTTTTACAAATGGATGGCGTAGGGGCGGGTAGGGGTGTTTTACCTAGAAAGTGAGTGTTTGCACCCAGCGTCTTTGCAAACTGTTCTGCCAAGGATGTTTTGCAGATAGGGTGATGTGGGTGACATACCTCGGTGACTCATGTGCGGCAGGGGGGCAAGAAAATGCGATACCCCTGCCCTTTCAACACGCCTGCAACGAGTCGCAGATCCCCTGACCACGTGCTGAATTTGCCGGGTCGTTTTAGCTGGATGAGCCACAGCCTGTACCAACCCCCATGCCACAGCCCAAGCCCAGAAGATGCAACTCGTTGGCATTCAGCAGTCACCAGGTGTCTTTTCTCCCACTGCAGGAAAACAGGAAATGAGTCAAACGCATGCACAGAGGAATCCGCTCGCTCGCAACCCTTGAGAAGAGCCAGACTCGGAGGTGTTTATTATTCCTGTAGAAGGATGAGGCATCTGGACACCGTTCCCCGAGGCGACAGGGCTGCGGGCTGTCAGAAAGGGGTGGGGACAGGTGGAAAAAGCTGGTAGCTTATGACACCTTGTTTATTTTAACCCGTCCGGGCGGCCCTTGGTTAATGCAAACTGGTTTCACTCCTATCGGGTGGACTGCAAGAGCATCCAGCCTGAAGTCCTCAAACCAGAGTGCAAGTGTGGCAGGAGCTAAAGTCTCCCCTGGGCAGCTCGCAGATGCAGGGCCCAATTTTGCAAAGTGTCGTTCATCTCTCAGGAAGGGGGCAAGCTCACTCCATTGGGTGCAAGGGAAGACACTTAACACCCTGCAGGATAGGGCCTCGGTATGTCATACAGGACCTTCTAGGCTCTGGCCAGAGCCAGGACAGGGTGCGAATGGCTCTATATCCCACTGTCCCTCAGAGGTACAGATGTGTTCACAGAGTTAGGGTCTCAAGATGTGGGGCTCCCTGGAGGCATTGTGCCCGGTTGGGGAGGGAGTCCTTGGCTGGTGGCCTGAGGCAATAGCTCCTCCATATCCATGCTTGAGCTTCAAGTCTCTGCTTCTTAGGAGAAGCCTGGTCATTGGCAACTGGCCTGCACCAGCACTAAAGCAACCGTGTCTCCTCACACTTGGTCTCCAGCCTGCTGGCCAACCAGGGCACAATCGAGACCCAACACGTTCCCTGTCCTAGTCATTTCTTCACAGCAGGCATGTCTACACGTGT
>NW_005842192.1:1826204-1826974 GCF_000455745.1 Alligator sinensis
AACTTAATGTGGCTTTGGTTAAGGCGCATTAAGTGGATTTAGACACATTAAATTTAGGCGCATTAAATTTAAGCTGTCATAGCTAAGTTGCATTAGCCCACATGTAGCTGCGCTAACACACGTGAACATAGAATGCATCCATTGATGCGCTCCATGCTCATGTGCATTGAGCATCTAAGCTAATCGCACGTCAGTTGGGTACTTGCTTTAAGCAGTTATCAAATTTAGGTGGGGTTAGCCTAAAATCACCATTTTTAAGCATGTCACAACCCAAGGGTGTGATTTTAGTTTTGTGTGTGCGCTTTGGCACCACTGAATCATTTTCCCGCCAATTTGTAGCTTTCTTTGCAGTGTGCATTTCTTCTTTGCAGCACAGAAATGCACGGTGCAAAGAGTTCCCGCCATTTGTATTATAATTCAAGCCCCATTATTGGCTTGCATGAAATTATTCACACGTGGCAGCTAGTGATTGGCTTGCTAGCCGTATAAAAAGCTTGAGTGGTTTCCGCCCAAGTTGGAGGACTCCACGAACACCAGGAGGAGGGATCTTCATGCTGTGTGAAGATCTCTAAGCGCTGCGGAGCCTGTTGGACCCAGCGCATTTCAAGCAGGCAACAGAGGTCTGATCAGCCTCTAGCCTCTCCCCGGCGCCGTTCGCAATCCTCGACGTATCCCTCTTCCCTGCACGCAAAAGGACTCACGGAGCCTAGCAAACTTTGTGTGAGTGAATTGTGAGTGAACAAAAGGATCCACGGAGCCTCGACAACTCC
>NW_005842192.1:1827942-1828192 GCF_000455745.1 Alligator sinensis
GAGGAACCCGCGAGAGTTCGGTCCGCGACTCCGCCCATTGACGCAGCGTCGTCTCCGGCAACCCCTCCTAGCAACGCGGCGACGCCTCTGCCGACCACGCCTTCCTGCCGACGAAAGAGAGAGTCAAGCAGAGGAGTGTATCCTCCCCTCCTGCCTGAAGCAGTAAAAGCAACAGTGACTCCCGCAGCGGCAGTTCAGCCTGTAATAACATCAACTCCCGAAAGAGCAGCTTTCCCCACCCGCCCGATCC
>NW_005842192.1:1829426-1842783 GCF_000455745.1 Alligator sinensis
GCGGTTTAGAGCCTCCAACCGGATGGGCTAGAAGAGTGTTCACGGGAAGGAACTCTAGTCCGCCTCTCTTCTTTTCTATCTGCAACTGCAACTCAAGCAGGTTTTCCTGCCTGCACCGTGACTATCTTCGGTGTAAGTAAAATAATCTTAAATCCACCATTACGAGTCCATGACTAATTCTAGTGTGTCGCCTTTTCTCTCCGATCCAGCATGTCTGGGCTGCTGGCCACAGTCCGCACGGAGCACAAAAAGGGCCCGGATCGCTCCTGGCCCGCACAAAGCACATTAAAGGTGTGCACGTGTGGGCATGCACCCTTCACGTGCCTTAAAAATGGCAATTTTAGGCTAATCCCACTTAAAAGGGCCACGTGTAGACAAGCCCAGTCAGATGGAGTTGGCAGCAGAGCTGGTATCCAACCCCCTTCACCACACCGCTCTCCTGCCTCTGAGCAGACGGTGGCTGTTTTACTATGAAAATATGAAACTATGATACTATGAAACTGTTGTGCCCGGGCAATGGGACCTTTTCAGCCTTGTTTTAAAGGAGGGGAAAAGCTGGCCTGCAGGTCCCTGTGGTCTTTCAGGACCCGACAGGGAGCAGAGCCCTGATTTCAGTTGCGGCCACAGAAATACTAGTACGATATAACCCTATTAGTGACTGTCCCATGCAGGGGTGTGGATAAATGAAGGCATTGCCATTAGATAAAAGGGGGCATGTACTTACAGGCCAGCTGCTTCCCAGTAACAGTGTCTGCCCACCTTTAATTCATAGTAAATAAAAGATATAGCAGTTAATTGGTGCTTTGAGCCTTCGCTTACTACAGGGTAACTGCAGACACATGAGCAGTTATCACAGAGCAGATAAGTCCTTGGCCTCTGTTAACCTACAGGGGCCTGTTACATATATTATGTGTTACGTATGTCATGCAATTAATGGGTTAATTGGGCAGTACATTTAGACCAGCTACACATGGGAAGTAATGCTCCCACCAGAAAAGTGACAATGCAACTATAAAAAAAGCTCAGTGCTTAAAAAATATACAACAACTCTGTAGCTGGTTTCTATCCAACTTTGATTTGAGCATGTGGCAGGGCTCCTAGTGGAAGTGGCTCATCTGTCCATACTCTGCAGGTATTATTGGAATATCACAAAGGATTCTGGGAGGCAGATGAGAGATGCTGCACGGTGCTGACCTGCCGTGTGCTGTATTTAAAGTGCACTCTAGCATCTTCTCTAAAGGGTGAGGCTGCTGGGTGCTTCCACCTCTTTACGTTTCCTTTCTTCAATGACCCTGCCTGCAAGCTCTTGAGATGAGAAGGAAAAGGAAAAGCATAACCGTGTTTCCTGAGATATGACTCTTATCATCACTCTGGGCCTGGGTCAGGAAGAGAGAGGAAGGCAAACCAATGAGAAATGGTCCCTGGTACATCCAAAGCTTTTGCTAATAATAAACACAGAAACGGCAATGAGCCAACATAGATCTTCAGGCTGGCCCAGAGATCTGCAGAGGGTCCCTGAAATACCCAGCCTGCTGGACTATTTTTTTTTTTTGTTTTTGCAGAGGCAACACTTTTTGAGGCCACCTTTATGGCAAATATTGTGAGATATCTATCAATTCATTAGGGCACCCAAGCTGCACCCCTAAATAGCCTCCTATTGCCAAGAATACAACACACCAGCTGCAACCTAGTGGCAGCTTTTAACTCCAGTCCACTGCTTTTGCCACTGTTTCTGCCTCTCTATCACACACACACACACACACACACACTCTTCCTCTGAGTCCTGTGGGCAGCTTGAATTCCAGGTTGCCTCTTTCAGGGGTGTAAGTTGTATCCGTGTTGGTCTAAGGACATAGGAAGACAAGGTTTTTTGGGTAAACCCAATATCTTTGATTAGACCAACTCAAATAGTTAGGAAAAAAATCTTTTGTAGCAAGCTTTTGGGCCTGAAAGCTTGCTAAGAAAAAAATGTCCAACTATTTGAGTTGGTCTAATAAAAAATATTGGATTTAACCCAAGTTGCCTTTTTAGCAGCCTCTTCTCTTTGCCTTTCTTGTGAGCGAGAGGGCTGGTAGGGGAGGGGAAGTATAAAGGGTGAAGAATTAGTTTTCCCCTCTCAAAGCTGCGGGCAGATTTCACTATACCTAGGCTGGCCTTATAATAGTTAATCCAGGTAAACTTCTCTGGGATGCTGTAGTCAGTGATGATAATGCCCTAAACAGGGGGCTGGAAAAGATGACCACTCAAGGGCCTGAATAGCCCTACTGAGATTTTGAGAAATGGAGGATTCTAATAATGCATAACAAGCACTGCATATTATTGGGATAGAGATATACCATATTTTCTAGCATTTCATATGTCCCCCAAATAAGAAACACAATTTCTTTTGAGAAAATTGAACAAAGGGGTGGGAAAAAGATGTTTCCAGTCATGCTCAGCCAAAAGCTGCTGTCAATTTGTCAGGAGCTGTGAAAAGGTTAAAACTAACTGAGACATTGCAACTGCATTTTTCCCCTCTATTCCTGGTTAGGAAAGGACAGCCCTGGGAGTTATTACCCATATCCATGCTTCAATTCTAACGCAGAAATCAGCTTCCAGACTTCAGAAATGTTTCCCAATTTTAAATGGCTGTTTTTGGGGGAAAGGTATGTGCTATGCAAGTAAAGCTGGCAAGCTGTCAGAAACTGGGCAGTAAACCTTTAAATAGTTCGGGAGCCCTCTAGACACACCTGTTGTGTTCTGTGTTTTGAAACTCTGCCAGAACCCCACCCGAACAAGAGTGCATTTTACACTGGTAGGATTTGTATCTAATTCATTAGTAATTAGTAAGCATGGTTATTTGGATCTACTGTATCTAAGGGAGTCCTTCTTATTACATTTATTCCTTAGGAGCCAAAGGTGCAACAAATATAAGTGACGTTATTTATTTATTGATTTAAGCGACCTACACAATTTAGTTGACAGATCAATTTTTATAGATCATAGAATCAGAGAAAATGAGGGTGGAAGGGACCTCAGGAGGTCACATCTAGTCCAACCCCTGCTCAAAGCAGGACCGGCCCCAGCTACATCATCCCAGTCAAGGCTTTGTCTAGCTGGGTCTTCAATACCTCCAAGGACGGAGAGTCCACCACCTCTCTGAGTGACCTGTTCCAGTGCTTCACCACCCTCCTAGTGAGAAAATTATTCCTAATATTGAACCTCAACTTCCCTTGCTGCAACTTGAGTCCATTGCTCCTTGTCCTGTCATCTGCCCCCACTGAGAACAGCCCAGCTCCATCCTCTTTGCAACCCCCTGAAGGCAGGTGAAGGCTGCTATTCAATCCCCCTCGGTCCTCCCTTCTCCAGACTAAGTAAGCCCAGGTCCCTCAGCCGCTCCTCACAAGTCCTGTCCCCCAGCTCCACAACCATTTTTGTTGCCCTCCGCTGGTCTCTCTCCAATTTGTCCACATCCTTTCTGTAGTGGGGGCCCAAAACTGGACACAGGACTTCAAATGAAGCTTTGCCAATGCTAAATAGAGGGGATGCTGGCAATGCACCTAATAATGCAGCCCAGTAGGCAATTAATTTTCTTCGCAACAAGGGCACACCGTTCGTTCATATTCATCTTATTGTTCTCTGCAACCCCCAGGTTTCAGGCACTTTAAAGGAATACCCTGATTTTCAAAAAAGCTGAGATCAACAATCGCTGGCGAGAGCTCAGCATTTGACCAATATGCTTAAATGTGTACTTAGGAGTTAAATTTAATGCACCTCTTTTTTGAACATCATGACCTGTTTGGCCATCCTCCCCTAAAATTAAAGAACAGCAGTGGGCAGAAGCTCAGTGTTTCCTGGGAACTGTAGTCCTGAGATGCCAGCCTGGACCCAGTGGATGAGAAAACTAGGTGAATGAGGCAATTTGGCTCAAATGCTCCTTCTGCTTCCAGTTCACTGAGAGACTTCATGCCTCTGTGCCTCAGCTTCACCACCTGCACAATGGGACTAATGGTACTTGTCCTTTCGGATAAGGAGGACAAAGGCTAATCACATAAAAAAGCATCAGAGGAAGATCCTATGGCTGAGCACTAAAGACAAGTACCCACATTTTAGCTGATGGACTTTAGCCTGGATTAAGGTGCCTCTCTACTGCTTGTGTTGGGGTGAGATTACACGACAGAGTTAACAAGTGCTATTTCTCAGGAAGGTTCATCTGTGTTAGGGTTAACTAGTGCTAGTAACTAGTTGCATGTCCAGGGTTCATGAACTGCTCAGGAGGGCTGGAGAGCAGGGGCTTGGCTAGGACCTGCAAGTCTTCTCCATGTCTGCCCAACTCACTGGCTCTCTAGGCAAAGTAGAGGTCAGGGAGGAGTGGGGGAAGGGCTTTTGGGTCATCCCCTCAAATCACTGCCTTGCCCCCCCATCAGCTCCCAGATCCACCACTCTCCACCCTCTGATTAACCCCTCCACACCTGGCTCGCTGCCTTGCTGCCCCAATTAGCCCAAGAGAAGCAGAGGACCTGGTAGGAGGTTCCACCTCCTTGCATGCTCCCAGGCTCCCTGCAGCCGGTGTTGCCCCTACATACCTGGATCCAGCCCTCACCATGCCCCACAGCTGCATGGCTGCTCCTTGCATACCCTCCTTCCCAACCCTGCATCACCTTCAGTTACTGGGTTTGGGGATGGCTGGATCTGGGCACTCAGGGGCAGTGTGGTCTGCAGGGACTTCAGGAACAGCCAAGGGGGGGAGAAAACTCCCTACCAGTACCTCCTCCAGTCTCAGGCTGATGGGGCAGTAGGGTACTGATCCAGGAGGGGAGGGACCAATAGTGGTGCAAAAAGAGCAATGAGGGTGGCAGAGAAGTGATCTAGAGTGGAGCAGGTGATTTGGGGAGCAGCAGGTCCCCACCCCACCCTCTTCCTTCCTTCTCCCTCTTCCCCTCCTCCAAACTTCCCCCCCCAATCCTGCCCTCCTCAACTCTTCCCCATGCTCCCTCCCCACAGCTGCCCTACCCTCCTTTCACCCCTTTTCCCTCCCTCTGCTTTCATTCCATCCCCACCCAGCTATTGCCTGGCTATTCCTAAATTCATAGAGATCTGGATGACAGCTAGTCTATCTTGGAGCACAGTGCCTTCTGGGATACTAGAGGACTGCAGATTGGTGGTTGCATCTCAGTTGAGCACCCAGAAATTAATTTAACTCAAGCTAAATAGCCCAGCTCAAAAATAATCCTGACATAACCTAAGGGCACTTAGCACTAATTAATGAGATGTAATGAGTGATCATTCAAGCTTTAAGTGCTCTTAACATGATCCAATTACAACTGGAGACAATGTGTAATCTCACCTTTAATCCCCTCATATTCAAAACCTGCTTATTTAGCAATTACACGAGTAGGGGAAGGCAACTAACTCACTAGGCACAGTAACCTCTACCAGGCGCTTTAGAAGCAATAGGTAAAAGCCCAGCAATGAGCATAATAGCTTTCTATTTTTAGCATACCCTTAATTTTCCCCTGATCCCCTACTGATAGTTGTACAGCAGGTTGAACACAGTACCTGTACATCAGCAAATAAGAGTAGCAAGGTCCATTTTGCAATGAGTTGCTGCACAGTTGCTGGGTCTACATGAAAATATGCAAATCCCAGCAGTTCCAGAAGTCTTGGCATCAGTGATTATTTGGCCAGATAGCATATCAATATTTTCTATTTGCTTTTTCTCATAGTCTGGTTTAAATTGTTTCACTTGTCTCCAAGTTCGGTGCAGGAGCAATACCCAAGAGCTTAGATGAAAAAACTGGTGGGCAGATGTACAACAACAACATGTAACTCTCTTGCTGACTCATCCTGTTAGCAGGATTTAGCATCCTGCAGAAAGCCCCTGATTAAAATTGTGCTGACTCACAGCAGCAGGTCAAGTTCATTGGCTCCACCTGAGTATAAGAGAGGGCGAATAACAGAGGGTGGCTGTAAAGGGGATGGAAATTGGCTATTTTCTATGGCTGCAGGGGACAAGACTAGGAACAAGAGTCTCAAGCTGTAGCAGAGGAAATGTAGTTTGGCTATTGAGAGGAGCTTTCTGACTATGAGGGTAGCTAAGCATTGGAAGAGGCTGTGGGAATCTCCCTCCTTGGATATTTTTACAAGGGATTTGGATAAATGTTTGGCTGGGATGGGTTAGACAGGGTATTTTTCTACCTTATAGGCTAACTAAATCAGAGATGTATAGCATGAACCTTTCCTAAGTAGAGGGTTTACTCTGTTAGGTGCTGAGAGAGGATTATAGAAAGCAGGGATCACAGTACAAAGGGTAGGGAAGGGGGGCTGCTGAAAGAGGCAAGGTGGGTAGGATGGGGGGGAGAAACAAGTAACCTATTGAGAGACAAAAGGCTTATAATAGCTAATCCAGGTACACCTCTCTGGGATGTTGTAGTCTGTGAGGATAATGCCCTAAGCAGGGGGCTGGATTAGATGACCACCCAAGGGCCCTGATAACCTAACTTTTCTATGATTCCTCTGCTCATCCTGGTCAGAGGGACTTTTAGGGCAAATATAGAAAATTCCTGAAGAACATTTTAGGAACAGCTGAACTTGATGAGAGAGCATGTTTTCTACCAAATGAGTTCCCATTGAAGCTGGACTCCAGGACAGGAGCAAATTTGACCTCAATCTATGTGCGCACACTCCCAGGGAAGGAGATGGGAAAGGAATCGCATGAGTGACTGATTGTACAACACTACAATGGGAGGTGGGGACCAAAGCAAATATTTCTATAAACTGAAGTAATGCAGCTGGGGAGGGGGTCAATGAATGCATTTGTCAGGGATAGCTCACAAGCCAAGGGGCCAACTTCTTTATAACAAACTGTCTGATCAAATTGATTGTCCACTTTATGCCCTGAAATGCCATCACCTTAGGCTAGATAAAAAGCAATAGTATAAGGATCCATGCATGTCCACATCTCTTTATAAGATTAATATTTGGCCTTGTAAAATGTGCCTATCGCAGGGTCATTTGCTCACATACAGGTGACATTTGCAGCTAGAAATATAATCCTTAGGTTAATGAGTGGAGCGTGTTTGATACCTGAAATGAAGGATATGCCTGGTAGACACCCACAGGAACTCTTCATGGGTCTTGTTCCTCAGAGCCACATCTTCCACTAACATACACTCAGCTTCACAGTGGATTATGCCATAATGCATCTCATCAGTTGAGGAGGAAGCTGTAGAAACCTGGCCTTTCCCTGTGATTTGAAGGATAAGGCATTGGGTTTAGATGTCTAATGACCCTATGTGCTCTTTCTGGCGTTGGGTTTAGATGCTTAATGACCCTACATGCGCCTTCTGGCATCACTTCACTATTTGACCATAAAGGTGATGCAGTGGTATAATTTAAACCGATCCTCCAGTGCATATTTCATTTGCCATGTGATTACAATTTACATGCCATCAGAAAGGCTTGGGAATAGGCTTCCAACATGTAGGGCTGGTGCTTGAGATCACAGGGGAAAATCAAGGCAGTACCAAGGGAGCTGGGCCTGTCCTCATACAAAAAGGCATTATTATACATTTAGCCCTCTTCACAGTTGCCTTTATTTTTAGATAGCTCAGGTTCATGGGAAATGTGGTTGGAGCTGAATCAGTTTATAAAATTGCTTTGCCAACTGGTGTGGGCAGGGCCAGATAGGATTACAATGGTTTCTCAAAGCTATATTTAGGTCCTGTATTGTAAAGCTCATCTAACAGGTTTGTGCCTTCCCAAGGACCTCGTGATTGTTCCTATGCTGCGCACAACATCGTGGTGGCAACAATAAAAAGATCCCAGAACAACTTTATTCCAAAAATCATGCTATTTACCCTAAAGGAAAATCCACTGACTAGTTGCAGTATAGGGACAATGACATTCACCTGGGTTGTTCTTGTTGTACACACTAGAGATGGAGGCAATACATAAACATTGCTAGCCAGTTAATCAGAGAATCACTTGTTTGAAAGGCACCTTGGAGGTCATTTAGTCCAATCCTTTACACAGATGCAGAATTCACTATTACCATATGCATGATATAGGACACTTATGTGTGTTGTTCTAACATAGGTTGTCCCCAGATCCCAACTGATAAGTCATAGGCCCAGCCTAGCAAGCATTTACTCACGGGACAAGTCTTATAAAGGGATGTAGCCTTGGAAGGGGGCATCCGAGCCCGTCTATTGCAAAAGCATGCCCATTGGTATCAGTAACAATTATTTGAGTGAGCCAGGAGGCCAGTTGGAGGTAGGAATCAGCTTAGCTGGAACCCCTGGAGCATGGTTCCCAATCACATAAACACGCCAGTAGAGGAAAGGTTTTATTGCACACATGTCCAGGGGGGATTCATTTTATTAGGTAAGAAGATAACTCTGGGGGAGTAGGGCTATCTCGGATGCATTTCCTCCAATTGTTTAAGCCCTTGCTCTTAGTATCAAGCCCTCTCCCCGCCCCTTCTGCAGGATTGCTCATTGCTATGAGCCTTTCAAAGGTTGTAGACATTTGTCAATGGCGTGGCGCATTAAAGGCAAAGTGCCAAGGTGTCTGCTGGCTGTTGACAGGGTCTTATTTAAAATGCTTTGTAAACACTTTGGCTTGCAGGTCAGCTATTCTTTTTCAAATCAACCTCCTCTAATATCTTGGCCATTTCCTTTCTGTGTCTCATGATGCTTCCTAAGTCTTTGGCATTTATTAGCTGTGTGGAGAACATTTTTGAAAGAGCCATTCAATCATTTTCGACCTCTTCTCCTTCCTCTCTGCCACAATATCCTGCGTATCTCCAAGCAATCTTTGTCTACTGCTGTCATCCTAGTGTCCTTCTGCTCAGGCTCAAGTGATAGCTCAGCTTCGCTTCAAATCAATAGCAGAAAACAACTCATTGATATACACTAGGGACTCCAGACCCCAATGCAGATCACCGTATGGTGCAGACATAGTGTAAGATAACCACTCCCACCTGGAAGAGCCTATAATTCAAATAGACAAAGGAAACGACTGCGACTGAAACCAAGATCTCTTGAGTCTCAGGTCACTAACCGTAATACAGAGGTCATTTGTTTGTTTGTTTGCTTGTTTTTGTTAAACAGGAGAGTTTTCTCCAATGAATCCTGTAGTCCAGTTGTACATGTTCCCAACAATATAGATGATTGCCATGTCCACCCCTTATCTTGGGAGACTGTTGCACTCTCCAATGGACCTCAAGGTGTTGGCAGATACAGCAGTTACACTAGTGTTAGATTATATCTGTTTGCTGTAGGTCACATTGAAAATCTATAATTGTTCTAGCTGTCTGACCATATACCTTTAAAAGTAGAGTTAAATGGCCGAAACTTTGGGTTTGATGTAAAAGTGAACAGGCAAAACTGCATTCCCAGATGGGAAATCCTTCTCTGACTTCTAAAACAGTATATAGTCTGGGTGAGTTAAATGGTTTTTCGTGTTCCTATAGTTTCCTTTGCTTTTAATTGTATCCTATTATTTACTGATGCTGTAGACAAAATAGCTAATATGATCCTTAGGTGAAGAATAATGCATAGGAATACAGAGGTTATATTATGTCTTTTTTGGCACTATTATGACTGGTACAGGAATATTATGCCTAGGGCTGTTGTCCACCAAACAGGACGGACACTAATAAATGCACAGGGTTCAGAGAAGAGCCATGAAGATGATTCCAGGATTGGAAGAAATGCCTTACCATAAAAGACGCCAGGGTCTGCATCTCTTTAACTTCACAGGGAGACAACTAAGGGGTGACTTGATCATAGCCTGCAAGTATCTTCAAAGTGAATATAAATTTAGTAATAAGGGACTCTTACATCTAGGAGAAAAAAAAAAAAAAGATTAGGAGAAGATCCAGTGGCTTCAAGCTGAAACTAGACAAGTCAAGATAAGAAATAAGGTGCACTTTATTTTGACTGCAAGGTTCATTACTGAGTGGAACAACTCAGCAAGGGTGGTTCTCGAATCCAAAGGAAATTTTAAATCAAGTTGGACTGGTTTCCTACAGGAGATACTGTAGTTTAAGCACTGCTGGTGAGCATGAAGCAGGGGTTAATACAAGGAAGTCCTTTGGCTTGTGGTCTGCAGAAGGTCAGACTAGACCAGCAAATTATTTTGGGCGGAGGGCCGCTTACTGAGTTTTGGTAAGCCATCAAGGGCTACATGACAGGCAGCCAGGAGCAGATAAATATTAATTTTCTAAAATTTTTAGGGGCCCCGCAGGCTGGACAGAATGGCCTGGAGGGCCGCATCTGACCTGCAGACTGCATTTTGCCAACCCCTGGACTAGACCATTACCCTAGTCTCTTCAGGTCTTAACAGCTGTAAAACTGTGAAAAATGGTTCCTGGCTTTCCTCTTAATCCCCTATTTAAAGTTTTACCCCTGAGAACTGTGGATAAATTCAATCACTGTGCCTGATTTGAGGGTTAAGAATTACACCCAGTGCAAGGATGAGCAAAACAATTTGAGATCTTCATCCACAACCTGTAACCGTTTTGGGTAGTGGAGTTTCTCTGGCATCTCTTGGTCAACGATTCACATTCAGGTCTAGTTGCTGGTGACCAGAAGTAACTGTTCAGCTGGAGAAGCTGCTGGTGTAAAATGTAATTGCAACATCAGTTTATCTCAGCTAAATATCTGCCCCTAAGACTTAACTGCTGCTTGACCTCTCTGGGAGCTCCTTGCTGACTTGGGCTGGGTTGCCTGAGCTGTGTGAGGAAAGCTTAGCACTTTGCCATCTGCAATATGGACCAAGTTGCAAGGGTGTCAAAACTACACTTTAGCAAACTCTAATGATGCCCAGGCATGGGGAAAAATTGCAGTAGGCCTCCTTAAATAGACTGGAAATAAATAAAACCTCATGGGTTGACCTGGGTTTTCCATGAAGCACTGCTTCTTCTACAGCTCTGGGTTCATAGGAGTCCAAATAATGTTCCAGTCAAGTAAACCTATTCATTGCAGCCCTGCCCAACTTTAAGAGTCTCCCTCCTTCTTGGATCTGATTTTTCTAAGGCTGAAATCTCAAGAGACTGCTTTCCAGCAACATGAAGACTTTTATGATTTTTGAGTCTCATTTTGTCACCATTAGCCTAATTTCCCCATTTTAAATGCATATTAAGGGTGTGCGCTTGTAGACGTGTGTCCATCATGCGCATTCAATTAAGTGAATGTGCATTAATACATCTTGTGTCTCTGTGTCCCTTGTGTCCTATTTAACAAGGATTGAACCATAAGGCTGATTCTATTTAGTGGCAATTTCCAGCACAGTAAATATGATTTGGAGTAAAGAATCGTCCTTTGGCTTGTAGACACCGTCCCTTTCAAAGGTGTGTAAGAAGGTGGAGAACTGCGGGCAGCTGTTGGGTGCTCTATGGATCAGGAGAGACTCCCCCCGCCTCAAGTGCTGGGAAAATTCCACTTTTTTGCGAAAAGCAATCTTAATAAGACCAAGCTATAGTCTAAATTTGTGTCTCTCACTGTTCCTGCAATTACCAGTGCTCCCAGTATGGTAACTCCTGAGAATGGGTTGGGAACAATTGCAGCCCCTCTGGTTCCGAACATCACTAATAGTCAAGATCCAAGTAAAACACTAACTTGATGCTGCTGCCTTTTCGCAGAAAAAAAAACAACTAAGGAAGCAACAGAGTTCACGTGAAACACGTGACTGCTGGTTTTGTGGAAATGTGGGGATGGCGATGGGTTCTGGACTTAATAATTTAATTTATATGGCTGTGGAGGTGAAATCAGCTGAAAACTAAAGTAAGACCAGACTTGCCATCTTGAATCAGGATCATAGACAAGTAGGGCTGGAAGGGACCACAGGAAGTCATTTAGCCCAAGCCCCTGTTGGAGACAGGATCATCCCAATCTAAATCATCCTAGACAAATAGTTGTCTCACCTATGCTTAAAAAGCACTCTTGCACAAACTACCAGGAGCGGTACTCAAAGCAGCAAGACATCCTAACAGGTAAAGCAGGGAGACCAATCATTGCCAATGTCCTGCCACTGTAAAGACTGGGAGTAGTTATTGAATATGTTCAAGAGATCCAAAGAAGAGGACCATGTCCCTTCACCCAGTGCCCCCACCCCAAAACTACAGAGGAAGGTAAAAAGAAATTAAAAAAACGCAAAAAAACATGGAGTAACATTCCCAAATACGGCAATAAGTCTGTAATCTACAGGCAGTTCTTTGCAAAGGGTCCAAGTTTGGCTCTGAAGATCATTTTCTACATTGCTTTTAGGAAAAAGAGCAGTGTTTGGTGTTCTGGAGAAGATGGAGAAGCAAAAGTTCTTCGGGGGAAAAAACATTTAGATAGAGAGAGAGATAATCTGTGCAGTCCCCAGTAAATCAGAGCCCTAATGCTTGAAATCAATGTGCTAGGCGCCTAAATACCTTTCAAAATTGGATCCTAAATCCTTCCCTGGCCACAGCCTAGGGATACTTTGGTGAAATGTAATGATCTGCAATATGCAGGATACACATTAGATGATCAAGTGGTCCTTTTTGGCCTGAAACTCTATGCATTGATGATCTCACTATCTATACCCGGGGTTATTAATCCTTCCTTTCTTCCACACGTTATCTGACTTGTCCATTGGGACTGCCATCTCTGAAGCAAGGACAGTCTCCTGACATATGTGCTTAGAGTGCCTACCAATATGGGACACTGACTTTGATACTTAAATAAAAATAATGATCAATAGTAATTCAGTTAATTAATGAAAAAAAATAATTTCTTTTAATGAATTAATGAATTAAAAAAAAACAACACACAACCTGTTTAATTTGGGAGGTTGAATCTATTTGCACCCCCAGAACTGTATGGATAAGGACTTTCCTCATGTCTTGCCACTAGCACTGCAGTTGGTTTGGATTTACAAATATATGAAGCATGAAAATATCATGGCTTAGAATTAGGCTTCCGCTCATCTTGCTTCCCGGCTTTGTCTCCTGTGTTTACCAGAGGTCCCATCCTGCCTAGAATAGTAGACAGAAATACCCTGTGGCTGAAATTTAATTTTTCTGACAAGTGATAGTATGGTATAGCCTAGTTGTGATGGCAATGTGTGTAGTTAAAAATGTTGTAAGGTACTTTAGGACAACAGATTCTATGCAGATTAATTAATTAAGATTAAATTCTAACACACCCTAGAGTGAGAAAACCATTGGCCTAGTAACCCTATAACAACACTGACTCTGAGATAATGCTGAATGTTTGTAGATATGGTGATAAAAATGTAAAAGACTTCTTTGTTTTTTTTTAAATGCAATCCTTGGAGGAAGGAGGAGCTTGATAAAGAACCTGGCTGGAATTCAACTAGAAACAGGAAAAGCACAGTAGGGAAA
>NW_005842192.1:1842814-1843125 GCF_000455745.1 Alligator sinensis
GTGAGAAGTCATTAAGATATACGGCAGAGAAAGCAGCAATCAAAATCTGCTTCTGCAATAAAAAATGAGCCTGAGGCATGAGATCTAGTTCAGTTTAGAAGAAGAAGAAACCCCAAACAGGAGAAGGAAGAAGCCCCTGTTTTTCTATAGCAATATGATGCATAATGATTACTCTATGATCTGAGGATGTAAGAGGACAGACTTTGGCCACTGAACTAGACAGCCACTTAGACATTACAAGCTTAAAACCTAGCTGTGAGAAAAGGTGGCTAGAAGGCTGCATTGGAACAGAGAGGATCTGGGGAGGCATT
>NW_005842192.1:1843151-1855173 GCF_000455745.1 Alligator sinensis
ATTCCTGGCTCTAGGGCTAAGTACAGACAGTCAAAAAGCCCGAGGCTGAATTGATTCAATCCCTGCAGGTTAGTCTGAGCTTCGTAGGTTGAACTGATAAGCAAGTGAACAGACATTCACTTTTGATTCTGGAAATGCAGCCATATGTCTGTAGTGGCTCAGGTCAGAAGCCAGGGGGCACTAGAGCATGCCTCCCTGCTTGGCTGAAGCAGACAGTTTGGGCCAAGGCTAGCCCGCCCACCTCTGACAGGGTTTGCAGGGGAGGTTTAAAGCATCCTGGGATGCTGGAGGACTGTGAGTTAACTTGAATTTGGAGGGGATTTGGGACAGAAGTTCCATAAACCTTTTTAACCTAAATCACTTCAGTCTGATACTACATCCATCCAGGTTTATCATAAACTGGTTTTGGCCATTTTGAAAGCAATTAATGTGCACGGAACTTCTGTTGTGTTACAGATTTGAACTGGTTTCTGATCACTTATACCGATTTATGTGTAACTTCTGTCCCTAGCCTAGTAGCTTGCTGGGTAGCTTTGTCACTTCATTCCCAGCATTGTTACTAACTTTCCATATGACCTTAGTCAAGTCACGGTAGGTCTCATGTGCCATGAAAGTCATTAGGTGTCTTCAACAGCCATGGAGCCAGAGGTATAGAATAGGAGAATCATGGAAAATGAGGGTGAGAAGCGACCTCAGGAGGTCACATCTAGTCCAACCTCCTGCTCGAAGCAGGACCAGCCCCAACTACATCATCCCAGCCAAGGCTTTGTCTAGCTGAGTCTTAAACACCTCCAAGGACGGAGACTGCACCACCTCTCTGGGTGACCTCCAAGAATGGAGACTCCGCAATATAAAATCATAGACAACAAGGGTTGGAATGGACATCAGGAGGTTGCATCTAGTCCAACCCCCTGCTCCAAGCAGGACCAGCCCCAATTACATCATCCAGGTCTTCAAAACCTCCAAGGATGGAGATTCCACCACCTCTCTGGGTAGCCTGTTCCAATGTTTTACTACCCTCCTGTCAAGAAAGTTTTTTTTCTTACTATCTAACCTAAACTTCCCTGGCTGCAACTTGAGAGACAGTTGCTCCTTGTGCAGTGGTCTTTGACCCCCTCTGTGTTACCTATAAATCAGGGTTAATAATTCCATCATCAGTCCTATCTCTATTTGGATCCTGTGTTCTTCCTAGCAGAGGGACTATATGTCATGATGTACCTGTGCTATAACCTTGAACTTGGTCTGAGCTTCTCACAACTGCTGTAATACATATAAAGTGCTGTATGTTTTATTTTCATTGAAGCTCATGAGCTGTACAGCCCTGCTCCAGGCCATAAAGCCAGTTAATCAGAAAACCAGAGCTCCATCCCTCTGTTCCAGCCATCCTCAAGCCCGGCGTGATCTGACGAGCAAAGCAGAAACCAAAGTGACAAATGAGGGTTTGATGATGAGTGCTTAGGCAGAACCTGCAGGGGCAGATCAGTTTGTTCCCTGCAACAGGAAAAGGCATTTATCTTCTTCTCACTCCTTAAATCTGCTTTCACTGGAGTTGAAAGTTGATGGTGATTAATACCGGGGAGGAGAAACTGTTGTGCTCAACAGATTCGGTTAGTTCGTGACAGGATCTTGCTACAGAAGGGACCTGAGAGATAATGCTGTCAGCCTCTCTGCAGATGCACAGGAAGGTCACTTAACCCAAGGGAAGTTTAAATAAAGTGTCCAGGGCTGGGAGGACCCTGTGATGGGATCAACCCTCTCTGAAGCATGTTCTTCCAAAACGAGTGTTTATACAAAGAGACTCACCTAAGAGACAGATCCGATTGCTGCTGTTAAGGACACGGGGGTTTATTGCCGTCAGACCACCCATGGGACGGACCAACTTGAAATCTGGAGCTGAGCACAGAGCCACAAGGGAAGCCAGTTAATCCCTGTCTTACACGTTGAGCACAGTGAGGTCTGTAGCAGAGGGAGGTCTGGCCGTGATTAGTCAAAGCACAAGGGAACAATGTTCATGTGGTCTAGCATGAAGGAGAGCTAGGCGTAAATCTTGGCTCTGCCACAGCCTTTTTGTATGGCCATGGGTGTCTCTCTTTGCCTGTGGCAGCACCAAATAAGAGGAAAACCATCAATTCTTGAAAACTAACAGAGCAACATGTTTTATTTAATTTTAAACAGACTGAAAACTTTCATTTACTCAAAAAACATTGAAGGAAAATTATATTGTGTGTGTGTTTTGCTTTGGGCTTTTTCAAACCTATTTTTTCAGCAAAAGCATTTGACCCATGATAGCTAAAACAGCCTAGATCCTCCAAAGTAACAGGACTCTCTGTTCAAATTCATTTCAACGGGCATCTGGTACTTAAAGATCACTGAGCATTTGGGTCTTAGATCTGATATTCAGGAGTGCCCATTTTCTTTGCTTGCCCTCCCCTGGAGATGCCCAGATTTAGCAGGTGTAAGATCATATCCTGATTGATTTTACAGCAGACTTGAGTGCTTAGCAGCTCTAAAAATTCAGATCATAGCATCATAGACAATGAGGGTTAGAGGGGACCTCAGGAGGTCACATCTAGTCCAACCCCCTGCTCCAAGCAAGACCATCCTCAACTAGATCATCCCAGCCAGGGCTTTGTGTAGCCACATCTTCAAAACCTCCAAGGATGGAGAGTCTACCACCTCTCTGGGAAGACTGTGGAGATGCTTCCCCAAGAGACCCCAAAATGCCTTTTATTTTAGCAAAAATCCCTGATCCAGTCTAAATATACATTCGCATCCATATCAAAGCAGCATCCTTTAGTACAGCTTCAGAGCATGGCTCGACTCTTGTGGCTTTAGAGCTATAGTGAGACAACTTGACCACCCTGCTACTGCACCCCAAAGCAGTGGATGGCTTTTGGCCTCATTTTTTCCAGCCTAATTGGTTTAATGCTATTAAGCAGGATCCCCCACAGAAAATGCTTTGAGATCTGCTGAAGGGAGGTACGGTATGTGTACTAAATATTGTTACCAAGAGCAGAATTAGGTCCAGGCAAAGGCTTATCAGGACACTGCATCTGTCCCTTTCTGCTACAACATTGTCATAATATATTCTCTTTTTTTCCAAACTAGTTTTAAAGTACAGTGTTCTCCAGCATGGTATTTTCCACCCCCAAGGGAAACTGAGGCGCACAAAATTGAGGCTATGTACACTGTTCTTCTTCACGGCACAGATCGGTTTTCATTCCTTGCATATGTAGCACCTAGCGAACAAAGCTTCTTCCTGAACCCTGTCGGGAACCTGTACTACCCACACTAATGCCATATAAATTATTAAGTGAAATAACTTGCTTGAGGTAAAATGGCAGGTGAGATCTAGAAGCCAATTCCCCTGGAGAGATTATCCTACAAATTATTTCAGTGCTAGACTCTGGACACTAAAGCCTGGACCCCCTCTCTTCTCCCACTGGAGAGCTTGCACAAACACCAGTTGAGACCTTGCATGGCCTTCAGCTCTGGGCATTGACCCTGCTTCCTTGCACTGAAACCAGCCATGACTAATAGTTGCCACCAAAGGAATTTGTTCCTAATGCCATTCTTAAATTTTACCTTTTATGATCTCTCCCCACCCCCTCCAACACCTAGCACTGCCCCCTCTAGACTCTTTCAACCCCCCCTTTCCCACCACCACCCCTCTGATTTAGCTTAATGCTTCTCAAGATGTCTCTTCCAGGTCACAAAGTACCTTGGGGGAAAAAAATGCTCTGCCAGGGTGCATTCACTTGGCTGGAAAGAAGAGGTTTCCCTGGCCTTTAATCAAGCCTTCTGCTAAATTCACACCCAGGATTCATTCTGACAGCTGCAAAGCTTTTGTTCTTCATAAATCAGGCAGAGAAACATAATAGATCCATGCTGGCCTAGGAGACGCAGCCATTCACTGAATGCTTGTAAGCAATGCTGGGAACACAACCTGTGACCTACAGGGCTAGAGATACGGTCTCAGCAATTTGGGGCTGAAGGGGAGAAGGGGCCTGTATGATAAGCAATTTCACTCTCCTATTGATACCCCTTGGGTGTGTCTACATGTGCACTGTTACTGCACAGTAACTTAGGTTACTGCAGAGGAACCAGAAATTACTGCACAGCACTGGTGCATGTCTACACATGCACACTCATACTGCACAGTAACTATGGTGATTTATGCCAATTTGGGCATAAATTTGCTACCTAGATGCATAGATGCTAGGGTTGGAAGGGACCTCCAACAGATCATCGAGTCCATCCCCCTGCCTGGGCAGGAAAGTGCGCTGATGACCCCAGCCAGATGCGTACCCAGCCTTCTCTTAAAGACCCCCAAGGTAGGGAAGAGCACCACCTCCCTTGCGAGCCCAGTCCAAATTTTGGCCACCCTTACCATGAAGAAGGTTTTCCTGATATCCAACCTAAATCTGCTCTTTTTCAGTTTGTGACCATTGTTCCCTGTTACCCCAAGAGGCACCATGGTGAACAGCGCATCTCCCATCCCTTGCTGCGTCCCCCTAATGAATTCGTAGGCGGCCACAAGATCACCTCTCAGCCATCTCTTGCAGAGGCTGAAGAGGTCCAGGTCCCTCAGTCTTTCCTCATAGGGCTTATCCTGTAAACCCTTAACCGTATGAGTGGTCTCCTCTGGACCCTCTGAAGTCTATCAACATCATCCTTCTTGAAGTGCGGTGCCCAAAACTGGACGCAGTCCTCCAGCTGTGGTCTGACCAATGCCGCATAGAAGGGAAGTACCACCTCCTTGGATCTATTCGTCACGCATCTGCTGATGCACGATACAGCGCGGTTAGCTTTGCTGGTGATTTTCATCACCCTGACGACTCATGTTCATCTTGGCGTCCACCATGACTCCGAGACCCTTTTCTTCTTCTGTGTTGCTGAAAGGGTCACTTCCCAGCCAGTCGATGTACTGGATATTTTTGTGCCCTTGGTACAGCACTCTGCACTTGTCCTTGTTGTGCTACATCCTATTGTGTACTGCCCACTTTTCCAACCTGTCCAGGTCTGCCTGCAATTGTTCCCTACCCTCCAGAGTGCCTACTTCACCCCACAATTTAGTATCATCCACAAACTTGGACAGAGTACACGGCACACCCACATCCAAGTCACTGATGAAGACATTGAAGAGTACAGGTCCAAGAATCGAGCACTGCGGGACCCCACTACCCACATCCTTCCAGGTCGATACCGACCCGTCTACTACCACTCTCTCGGTGCGACCCCCAAGTCAATTTGCCACCCACCAGACTGTGTAATCATCTAAGTCACAGTCTCTTTAATTTGCCTGCATGATGCAGGTAGCAAATTTACACCCAAG
Organism: Alligator sinensis; assembly: GCF_000455745.1. Classification (NCBI taxonomy): domain Eukaryota; kingdom Metazoa; phylum Chordata; order Crocodylia; family Alligatoridae; genus Alligator; species Alligator sinensis. The sequence continues at coordinate 1,848,487 of NW_005842192.1, forward strand.
TAGTTACTGCACAGTAAGGCACATGTTCACTTCTTACTGTGCAGTAACCCTGTTCGTGTGGACTGATTTGGAACTAACTTTAGTCCCAAGTCAGTCCACACACAGTGTTACTATGCTGTAATGCCTGCACATGTAGACACCAGTATAAAAGCCAAATTACTGTGCAGTAAATGAACGTGTAGACACATTCCTTGACTAGAATTAATGGAGTGCTGCTACTTTTCCTTCCATGAGGTTTTGACCCATGTCTTGCTCCCTGCTTCAGACTCGAAACTCATGTCCCTGATTTCCCAAGAGAATAAGAAAGTATCTGCCTGTTTTTTCTGGAGAACAAATTGGGACTGGGTAAACTGGCTGATCTCAGCTGGTAGCAAATCCTTGCCTGTGTCCTAAATAAATGGGGATGTTACTTTACTCAGGCATAAGGGAGCTGAGATCCATCCATCCCTCTCTCTGACATGGCCTGGAACATCCATTGTGTCCTTTCACCTCTGTCTTTTGTCTCAGTTTGTCTTTTTGTAGCCAGAGGATTTCTAGGACAGGGAATGGCTTTTATTATGTGTCTCTCCAATGCCAGCCACACCGGAACCTCTAACCACTTCTATAACACCAGGGGTACTGCTAAATCAATTAATAAAATAATTGCACTTTGGCTTTTGGCACTCATTACAGGTAAATTTAGTCCAAGGCACTAAGAGCAACTACCAAAATAATGCTACCCACATCAGTTCCTGTGGATTTTAACTGACTGGTATTCTGCATTCCTCTCTGCAAACTGCTGGCTAAACACTTGCTGCGTTCCTCTCCAGAGGTGGCTGCATTTCCATAAAAAGAGCTCTTATGAAATGTTAAAGGATTTGCAGTTGAAAGGTGCTAGAGAATGATCTGATATTAAGTGAGTTATTGAAATGGAAATTAGTCTCAATCTACTAAATTCAGGTCTAAAACCTGGAATCCAGCTCAATGGATCCAGCCCATCTCCTGCGGTTGGCAAAGGCAACGGGCAGTGACTGTAGTAGACCTTTCAGGGCTTAGTCACTGATCTAGAAGTGATATTGTTTCACTAGTAAGAGGAGCTCTACCCTACTGGAACAGGGTTTGCATCTGGTTATCTATCGATGCAAGCAGGATGAACTAATAAATGATTTCTAGGTCCCTAAGAGAGAGGGAAATTAATTTTAGGCTTAGTCTCTCTGCCAACAGTGATAAAAGATGTGATACCCATGGGCTGACAATGAGAGAGGGCATTTGTCCGTGGTGTGAAGGTGCATGTGAGTATTGGGGTTCAGGAAATAATTTCCCTTTGGGTGGAGGCCATAGTTATGTAAGAAGAGTAGAGCAAATATTCAATGATATCTGCAGCATAATAGACCAGTCTAGCTGCTAGCAAAGGTGCTCGAGGGAACTCTTACGTGGGCAGAGAAACCAACTGGGGGAGTTTTCCACTGGTCACCTCCCAAATTTTACATCTTTCAGGCTCTGGGACAATTTTTTGTTGTTGCCAAATGCTTTAGCCCTTTGGAGTTATGAGATACCATGCTGGCTGGCTCAGCCGCTCCAACAAATGCCATTACATTGGGAAAGAGGAGGACCAGAGACATGGCATGTCTTGCAGCAGGAGAGCAGCAAGTGAGAGCAGGGGGTGTACACGCATGAGCAAAGCAACCCGCCCTGGCCTTGAATAATAGACAAGTGAAGCAATCAAGACAAAGTTGGGGGCAAGGGGGACGGTGGTGCAGAGAAGAAGCATTATCACCTCCTCCTAACAAAGAGCAAGTCAGACCTAGCCCAGGTATTCAGAAAATCATGGAAAATGAAGGCTGGAAGGGAACTCAGGAGGTCACATCTAGTCCAAGCCCCTGTTCAAAGCTGGACCAGCCCCAACTACATCATCCCAGCCAAGGCTTTGTCGAGCCAGGTCTTAAAAACCTCTAATAACAGAGAGTCCACCACTTCTCTGGGGATCCTGTTCTGGCGGTTTACTACCCTACTGATGAGTTTTTTTCCTGATTTCCAACCTCAACTTCCCTTGCTGCAACTTGAGCCCATTGCTCCTTGTCCTGCCATTTGCCCCCACTGAGAACAGTCCATCCTCTGTGGAGCGACCCTTCACGTAGTTGAAGGCTGCTATTAAATCCCTTTCAGTCTTCTCTTCTCTGCAAGAATGTAGTGTGAGACCATATCAAAAGCCTTGCTAAAATCTAGGTACACCACATCCACTGGTCTCCCTGTGTCCACAGAGCCAGTCACCTCATCATAGAAGGCAATCAAGTTGGTCAGGCATGACTTGCCCCTTGGTGAATCCATACTGACTAATAATGGGAGGCCTTGCTTTTTTCTAATTGAAAGGACCTCTCCATTAAAAGAACTGTTAACAAGCAAACTGCAACTACACCTCTCATTTCAGCCACACACACACTGAATGATTTCCAGAGCCTCTATCTTATTTTTCCTCCCTACGACCTGCAATCCTCTTTTCAACTTCCATGCAGGCTCATCCATCCATGAGCTGTATTGTTCCATGACCAGTGCAGTGTCTCTAACATGATTGTGGGCCCTTCGGTGCTCTCCAGACTCAAACATGCACCCTCCTCTATGGGTGCATGTCAGATTAGGAAATATCCCAGTTTATAGTGGGGTTAGTGTTAGGGTGGACACTGGCATAAGAGCAGTTCAAACGGTTCCCCTGCTGCTGCTCCACAGCGCTGCATCTACACGAGCGATGGATTGTGCAATTGTTACTGCATAGTCATTTAATACTTGCTTAACCAAGTACTAAATGACTGCAATAACCAGAATTACTATGCAGTGCTGTCCCTGCGTGGGTTTTTTTAGACGCTACTGTGCAATAGCAATGAGCTTTTATAGCGACCATTAAAGCTTACTCAACTAAATCTCAAGCAGCATCTTCTGTCTCTTTTATAATGTGTAGATTTGAGAACTGCAAGGAGGGATGTGGAGAAATAAATTACATTGCCAAGTAGCTGCATTGCGCAGTAGCGTTGCTGTCACGGTTCATGCCTGGTTATGCTATGGTACATAGCAATAAGCTACTGTGTGGTAGCTCATTGCTACTATGCCGTAGCATCTCGTGTAGATGAGCCCAGTGTGTTGGTGTTTCCTATTCTCCAAGTGTCCACTACTTCCATGAGGTGGACCAAAACCTGCAATAAATTGCCTTTCTCCTAGAAGGCATGGCAACTGAAATGGTGTGGAATAGCATTTATGTAGACACAAGACAGGACTACTCTTGTTCTAAATGTAACTAAGAATGGGTGGTGTAGGACCGTGCAACCCCCTGTTTTCTGTCCTTCCCCACCCAATTACATTCTTCAATGTAGCTGTAAGCCGCTCGTTCATGGATATAACGTGTCTGGGGCCACAAAGGGGACGAGTTCACGACAGGGCTGTTAATCCTTTATCAGAAGATGGAAAGGGTTGTGTTTTCAGCTCAAGAAGCACAGGCTTCTGTGGATTAAGAGTAGTAATAGGGATAGGCTATGGAGTACACTTGTTGGAGATGTGGCTTTAATGAATATAGATAGCTTTATCCTCACAGGGATCTTAGCAGTTTTAAGAACATAAGACCTGCCATTCACTGGTCAGACCATAGGTCCATTTTGCCCAACGTCCCATGTCATGCCATGGCAGAGAGGGGATGCTGAAAGGAAGAGTGAACAGGACATGACCAGGGGGTTTTTTTTCCCCCACTGTTCCTCTTCCACCTGCAGTCTCCAGCATTTTATTTTTTGTAATGATAATATTTATTAATGTTCATATTATAACAATAAAATACAACCAAGAAAAACAATAAAATATAAACTAAATACGAATAAAATGAAATACAAATAAAACAAATACAAACTAAATACAAATAAAATATAAACTAAATACAACAAGAAAGCAAAACCAAAGTATCCCAAAATAGATCATTAAACATGCATACTATACACTTAGCAAAGACTAGGGGAAGGGGAGAGCTTGGCATATATACAACCAACTAACAAATGTGCAGATGCATTTAAAGGATACCAAACCAAAGACAAATCAATTTATAAACTGAACGGAAGATTCATATTGCACCGTATTTCTTCATATTGAGCCCAGTTATGTCTGTTTGCATACATAATCTTTTCTGTTAACACAACATGCATAAGGTTTTTTTAACCATTCTGAGAATGAAGGTACATGGGGAGTTTTCCATTTCCTTACAATTACCCATTTAGCCGCCAAAAATATTATAGCTAGCCATTTATTTTTGGGAGCAGACAAGGGTAATGAATCCATAATCCCGCAAAATGCATAAATCTGGCCATGGTACCATGTTAATTTTAAACATTTTAGCAAGTGCTGCACATATGCTAAGCCGAAAACTAGTAATTTTAGGACAAAAGAATAAAATATGATTAAGAGACGCAATGTGGTGCAATCTCCTGCATTTAAAGTTAATTCCATCCTCACTGTCCATGGCTTGGAAGCCTCCAGAACTGCAGACCTCTCTGAGTGTGTGTCCACACATGCATTTAAACCAGCCTAAATTTAATGTGCATTAGCTTAATGCACATTGACCAGTAATAGGCCGGCATTTACACATGCAGGCATTAAAGTGCATTAACGCTGTGTGTGGACTGATTTGGGACTCAAGTTATTCCCAAGTCAGTCCACACACAGAACGGTAATGCGTTTTAATGCATCTACACGTGCATTAATGCGCTTTAACTATCTGCACCTAAATTTGATACCTGCATGTACAGGTATCAAATTTAGGTGAATTTAGCCCCAAATCAGCCTTTTTAAAGTGCATTAATGGCATGCACATGTAAATGCATGCCATAATGCACCTTAAATTTAAGCTAATGTGCCTTAAAGCATTTCGTGTAGGAGCACCCTGAGCATCTGAAGCAAATGGGGCATGTAGAAGGCGATGGGTTTCTCATTGAGCTGGCTGGATGTCACCCAAAATGCTCAAAGGCCTGCCCAAATTAGGTAGCCCCTGAGGTTGGCATAGTTAATTTACATCATTTACAGTAGCCAGTGGTACACAAGGAAGTGATGCAGCTGGCATCTTATCCAGCAAATTTTGACTCCCTGACCCCAAGGGGTCAAATTGCCCGGGTCAGCTGGAGTTGGCTTTTATCAGAAGGCTGAAGCACACTCGTACGTCTGGAGCCCGAGACGCCCTGGCTTCCTTGCCAGTGCATCCGAATTACAGAACAGAAGAGTGACTAAGGGCAGGTGAGTGGGATGCCATCCCCTGGCACCAGCTTGGGGTGGGGGGTCACAAAATAAGTAGCTGCCACCCTTGAAGATGATGACCTGATCACTGCTGCTGCCCAGCGAGCAGAACTGCAGTGCCCAGCTATGTCTCTGTGAAGAACACGTCCTTCAAATGGATGCAATATAAAACACAAAAGTTCTCAGCAGATGCACATATATTGTGCGGTTTTCTCTTTGGAAACCCCTCTCACAAGGACAGCGAATGAGCAGAAATCAGGGCGCAGCATTTGCATGAGCCTATTCTAGCACCCCCTGAATAAATATTTGGATTTGGTGCAGGGGTGAGCTACAGAGCAGTCTTTACAAGGGCTGGGCTCCCCTAGGTCTGGGTTTATGGTGCTGAAGTAGTACAGGTGTGGCACAGCTACAGCATGTCTCACTACACAGGACATTACATCACTGTTCGAGTTAAAATCCCCCAAGGAAAACTTACCTCATCCACGAGCTATGCCTGCCACAGATTTCAGTAGCCCTGTGTGATTTGCACTTTGGTGCAGTTACAGTTGTGTATCGCCTTTCAAGCTGCTTTCAGAGCCTAGCGCGCGGATGCAAACAAGGAGAGCTTCATCCTGCTCTGAAATGCAGCCACCTCTGGGGTGAACTCTCCCACCTATTAATAGCCCTGCAAAACAGTTCAGGACTCAAAGCCTAGGGCTGAGTTAAATACTACTTCCAAAACCTTTTAAAGCCTAAATGTGCCTCTTCTGGAGTTTACACAGTTGCGCATGGGAAGTATGCGACATGAAATTCTTTACAAAATACTTTCTGCTGTAGTTCAAAAACTTCTCTCTGGGGATAAATAATGGGTCTCTCTCTTCAGCTCAAGTGATAGAGCTAAGCATTTTCCAGTGCTTTAAGTCCTCAGTTTGATGGGCTGTTTGCCTATGGTCACAGCCCATTCCTTTGTCAACTCCTTCTGGAAGGGAACCAGCAAGAGATGGTAATAATTAACAGCAAGTTCAGATGGGCTGCAAAAGGCTTTGAATTTTTCCAATCATTGAATATTAACACAAAAATGATTGCAGTCAGGTTGCTGGAATGAAGAGGCTGAGTGTACCAAGGACCCTTGAGTACTTTTCCTTTTTGGGTCTGGAGCCATGTTCACCAAGTGATGTTGGGTACAAGGAATGTTGCTTCTTTGTGCCTCAGTTTCCCCACTTGGGAAACGGCCTTACCTAGCACACAAGGCCTTGAGAGCTGCTTTTTAGGACATCAGCATCTGTATCATCCACAGGCATGATATAGTTTCTTTTCCCTAGGATGCAACTAGTTAGTTCCTGCCCCAAAGCACTTGCAACCTGTCTCTTTATTTGGTATCTGTACAATTTCTCATAAAGTGGGGTCCTGAATTTTGTGTAGAGCAGGCTCCTAGGGGCTACACCAATATCTGTTGGGTTTAATGCATTCCTG
>NW_005842192.1:1855418-1871376 GCF_000455745.1 Alligator sinensis
CAAGAGCTCTGAGATCTTCAAACAGATGATGCCTAATGCTAACATGGTACAATTTGTATTGACAGCAGAGGGTATTAGACTAAACCTTGCAATGGCAAGTGGTTATTACGAACTAAAGAGAGTGAATGCCTCCTAAGAAACCTCTGGATTTCTCTCTGTCTGAACCAGTTTAACTAACAGCAAAGCCATAAAAACAAGTCAGGGAAGAAACATAATGAATCGAGTTATGTGTGTATGAAACTGCCTATAGAACGGATCGCGTAACCCACCCATAACTCTTGAAAAGAGAACCGACTGGATAGAGATTATGATGCTTGCCTTCCTGTTTCCCTTCACCAAGAAATGCTTGGTTGGCTTACATCAGAGCCTTTTGCTGTGAGCTCTCTGGCTCTCGCAAGCCAACAAGGGTCAGGCTGGGTGAATGCTTGCATGGGACACTTCCAAGCAACACTTCTCTGCTGTGCAAAGCTGAGCTAGTGGCAAGCTTCCTTCTGAGTCAGAGCTGTCTTGTTCCAGCAGGCGACGGGGGGTGGACTGGGTATTGGAGGTCAGACAGGAAAATGAGGCTGTTTGGTGTTTAAAATTCGGCAGAGCTTCTTGAGGCTAGTATCCTAATCACATGGCAATTTGCATTAATAAAAGAGCATGTCTGCTGCCTACATAAATGCCCCTGCAGGGTCATTTGTGGTGGGGTTCATAGGATCACAGGAAAGCAGGGCTGGAAGGGACCTCACAAGGTCACCTAGTCCAACCTCCTGCTTGAGGCTGGGTCACCCCTGAGTTCAGTTCAGGGTCAGTGGCCGTGTCTACACGAGACACTTTTTAGTGCACAGTAGACTAATTTATTGCACAGCAAAGCGTCACTATCTACACATGCAGGCGTTTGCTACTGCACAGTAAATTTCCTACCTGCGGAAGCAGATATTAAATTTTACTGTGCAGTAAATCCAAATAGCATTACAGGAGACATCTACACCTGCAATTATGTAAAATTGTATAGTGTTACCTTGAACTCAGATGGCTCGATGCACCTCAGCACTTGACAGCTAAGGCTCTTAATCTCATGCTTACCGGTAAATTCACACGTGGCATCATTGAATTGCACAGCCACAGTTAAGTGTGCATCAGGGCCTTAAACGGCTGCTCTTTAACGTTTTCTTTCAGTGACGGATCAAGTGGTCCTTGTATAACTTGAGTGTCCACTCAGTCTGACGAAGCTCATGCCTACAGAGAAGTTAGCCTTACCTCTCTATTGATCCCCATCCCATAAGGCTTTATTATTCGCAAGTAGTAAATGACTGTGCAGTGACCGACGTTACTGTGCAGTGTCGTCCCCACATGGGTTTTTTTCAGATGCTACTGCACAGTACTGTCGTGTGTAGCTGTGCCCACTCTTTACTAGGGAGTAAATGCACTGTAGAGTAACATTGGAGGTAAATGACTCAATGATTGTGGCGTGTGCCCACTACAAGAGTGGGATAAAGGTTTCAAGCTTTGTGCTACAGCGCACAGGCTGACTGCCTCTTGGGATGGTCCGGAGGGCACTTTCCCCCGCTCTACAACCAGGTACAGCACCATCCAGGAGGTTAGACTAGGGGATTGTGGTGGGCTGCAGGCATGCAGTGATCTATGCATTGCATATATATCACTGTTCCAGAGCGATGACTCCTCTCTCCTTCAAGCTATCAGTTTTTCCCTGCATATATAAGCATTATATACAGTATATGCATTATCCCCTGCATAATTAAACAGGAGAAAAACAATCCAAGGAATTCCCTGTCCTCACTCACCTGAGGGCAGGTACAATCCAGGTCCGTGTGCTTCCAGAGGCTGATGGTCTTGGGAGACTCTTCCTCCTAGCAGGCACCATAGGCCAGGGAGTTACTACCCAGCATGTAAGCTTCCAGGGCAGGCGGTAGCTGAAAGCCATCACCTGAGGCAAGGCACTGGTGCAATGCAGCAATGTGGGTGTGTGACAGAAGAGTCCCCTGCTTAGATACCCCATCATGACCTGGACAAGTGAATCCCTGCTGTTACTTTTCCCTACAGTAGAGACTTGATTTTGCATCCATTTGAAATAAGACTTAACATGGAGATTGTCGCTCTTCCTACTGTCCGTTTATCCATGCTTTTATTGGGCATGGGATGCGGGCATCTAGGTCTCAGGGGGCTGATCAAGGTTATTGGGTTGCAGGGCTGTAGCAGTGCAGCCAGCATGGGAGCTGGCAAGGAGAGTCCAAAAGCCAGTCAAAGCCAGGAGCCAAAGGACCAAGACTTCAAGAGGCAAGTAGAGTTGCAGGAGCACCGTGTAGGAGCACGGACCCTGTTGTTCAAACACTTCCTGCCCCTTTCCTCGCTCTTAATTAGGGGAAGTAGCTGATCACATGTTGTGAACCGGCCAACTGGGTCTTGGTGGTGGGCAACACCTTGTGCATTGACTGAGGTCCTAGACATGCCTTGTTGAGACTCCCTAGCACCTGCGGCAAGGGTGGCATGTTGGGGTAGGCTATTGTGGCAGTCAAGCCACGGCCCTGGGTTTCTGGCTGCAGGCCTGCCGAAGTAACAGAGGTTGCTCCAGGTCAGGATTGGGGTCATGAGCAGAGCGGTGAGGGGAGACAGATCTGTAGTTGCCAGCTCTTTGCAGCCATAGGCTGGAGTTCCTTGGAAGAGCAGTTTTGGGTGCAGGTATGATGTACTGAGATCCTGGTGATCCAGGCTGTATAAAGCCTGAGGTTGTTTCCCGCATGGCTCATCTGCAGCCAGTCAGGGCAGGGAGCTGTCGAGCTGTTTTCCCGAGTTCACCCTCAACTCCCAGCTGGGTTGATGCATCAGTGATTTGATACCATCAGAGACTGGTCCCCACTCCAGTTGTCTCAAAGCCATAGGCAAGGCAATAGATAGGCGCACGTAAAAGTGATGTGCGCAGAAGGGAAAGAAAGGGGGGGCTTGGGCTCTTTGGCTTCTTTATGATGAAATTCTGCTTGTTTTTCTGTTTCCTTAAATAGAATTTTTTTTTTGCTTGTTTTTCTTTCTTTTACATTAGGAAGTCAGGTCCTAGCTATCGTGCTTATGCCAAAAAAACATTATTATTGATGGAAAGAAGTTCATTTTTTTTAATGTATAAAATCAGATATTTCATTCCTTGTTAACTTGTCCAAATGCTTGATAAAGGGGGGGGGGGGGAAATCTTTTTTTCTTAGCACCTTTCCTTCAGTTAAAGGAAAAGACAGCTGTCATTAACTCCATCTGGTCCTCCAAAAATTTGGCATCTGTGATATTTCACATGTAAAAAAAAATGCATGGGAAAATAAAGCCTCAGACAACAGCTAAACAAACCCCTTTGTTCCTCCTTTACATATTGGAAAGAAAGCATGAAAGGATACCGTGCTTTGCTTTCTTCTCACGTCAGAAAGAAAATAAGAAATGTCCCAAAATATTGTTGCAAGCTCAAGCTGAATTTGGATCATTCTTTCCCTTCCTTCCAGGATTTTCATCCTCATTGCATTCCCTTGCTTTGAGATGAGAAACAGATGCTCCAGACCCCTGTGACAAAAGCAGTTTTTCACCTCATGCTCCAGGAGGTGACAAGAAATTCTCTGCTAGGTGTTAAGACCTCACCACTCCTGCCTTTGTGGGTGTTATTCTTGCTTTGTCCGGAAGGAACAGGGCCTGGTTTTGCAGATTCACATGTCTTAGATCCCTTGGACAAGAGATGGGGCTAAAGGAAGGCCTACCATCCTAACCTTGAAACAAGATGCTGTACAGAGACTCCTTACACAGGAGGATTGCATAAGGATGGCCTGTCTTTTTTTTAAGTGGTAGTAGGAAGTGGGACAGGTCACCCTGCTCCGTGAGAGAGGACATGGGCAGATAAGTAGTGCATAGCCCGGTATAATTTACATCAGTTTTCTACACCAATATAACTCACACTGGGTGTGTCTACACATGCACATTGACTGCGCAGTAATATAGGTTACTGCACAGTAACCAAAAATTACTGTGCAGTATGGGTGCACATTTACACAGGCACACCCGTACTATGCAGTAAGTATGGCAACTTATGCTGACTTGCGTGTACATTTGATACTTGCATCATGCAGGGATCAAATTTACACCTGATTTAGTTACTGCGCAGTAATGCACATGTGGATGCCTTACTGCGCAGTAGCACTGCATGTGTGGACTGACTTGGGACTAACTTTAGTCCCAAGTCAGTCCACACACAGAGTCACTGTGCTTTAATGGCTGCACGTGTAGACGCCAGCCTAAAAAATGCTTACTGCAGTTACTGAATAGTAAATTACTGCGCAGTAAATACACATGTAGACGTACTCACTGGCATCAGGAACAGAGCTGCATCTACCTCATGCAGTGGACAGCTTTTATTCTACCCTGCCAGTAGATAGTAGGCAGAAGCTAATAGCCTGTTTGTCTTTAGCAGCCAGCTGCTCCAGGATGGATTCAGACAGATGAAACCTAAACCAGTATAATTTTACAGGTGGATGTTCACCCCAGATTATTTCACAGCTAGTTCTCTTTTAAGGTTTGCACTGTCTGTCCAGTCCTTTTTTTATGCCAGGGTACTGCCTATGCCACACAGATGTTAAAGGACTTTGGGGAGGGGACAGAGAAGAGGAGGAGGGCAGGTGAGAGAGGAATCAGAATGGAGAATGATGGGGAAAGGAAAGCCAGCTTGATTCACAGCCCAGTCCCAAGGCGGAGGATGGTGGGGACCCCAAACCAGGGGAGGAAGCACATGAGCCCAAGAACTAAAGGAATCTTTGTGGGACAAAGTGGAAACCCAGACCCTCATGGCCTGGCAAAGCCTGGTTCAGTCACTATACACCCGCATAAAAGAGGGCAATGGGGTCCCTTGACCAAGGGGTGAAACTAGGTCCAGGAATGGAGGAGACCTGTGGGAAAGACAACTCTCCAGAAAGTCTAGAGACTGCTCCCTGGTCCTGATGGACGTGGAGAGCAGGCTGGACCTGAACCTTTGGAACAGGAGTGAACTTCTGGGAGGGAAGAGTTTGGGGTTGAAGGGAACCGCCGTCGTTATACAGACTTTAAATGGTAAGAAATCCCCCTACCCCCTCTAAAGCATTTCTCTAAAGCAACAGCTCTTCTCTTTCTTGGGGACAAAGTAAATCATGGAGCCCTGTGGTATTGCTAGGCTGGAGTGTCAGATGAAGCACCTGTCCAATGGCTTGGCTCTGGAACAGCTCATTACCCTTATGATACAAAGTCCCATAGCTAGCTTTGGCTAGCTCGCACCCTCTATAAATGGGAGCTGTGTATATCTATCAGCATAAAATATGAAGCACACACAATTATATGCATAGGCTGTTTATATCTGGGAGGAAGGAGAAAGAAGGGGGAAGAGTCAACCCAGAAAACCCATGGAAAATTCCCAGGCTCACCCACTGAAAAGGCTGCACCACTTCTCTGTGGGCATGTCTACACAAGACGCTTGCTGGGTATTACCCTAATAAAACTGCAGTAGTGTGTCATGGCAAAAACCATGCTAATACCCTACTGTGCAGTGTTATTAGGCTAATGTGCAGTAAGCATCACTAAATAACCATGTGCCAGTGCTACTGTGCAGTAGGGCTGTGCAAAATTTCACCGAGTGTTTTGTTTCAAAGCTGTTTCAACGTGTTTCGAGCTCGAAACAACAAAATTGAAATAAAACAAAAAGCATCAAAACAGTTTCAAAATGAAATGAGGGCACCTGAAACATTTTGAAACTTTCAAAACGTTTCAAGTTTCGAAGCAGCCTGGTGGTGGGAGGCAGGGCAGAGCCAGGGCTGTGCTCCGAGTGGCTCTGCAGCCCCATGGAGCTGAGCCAGGTTGGGGATGCAGGCCTGGCTCTCCATGCCTTCCACCGCCAGGCTGCACTCCGAATGGCTCTGCCAGCCCTCTGGAGCACAGCCCAGTGGTGGGAGGTGGGCAGAACTGGGGTTGTGCTCCAATCAGCTCTGCCAGCCCCACGGAGCTCAGCCCGGTGGTGAGAGGCAGAGCTCCCCCCCCCTCCTGCCACTGGGCTGCACTCCATGGGTCTGGCCTCCCGCTGCTGGGCTGAGCTCCATGGAGCCCAGTGCTGGGTGTGCGCTGTACCCAGCGCTGGTCCCAGGTGGCAGCAGCAGCCTCCCATCATCCAGCACACATCCAGGGGCCCACACCCCCGGGAGGAGTCTGGCATGGCCCCGCAGCCCTCCCACGGGTGCAAGCCCCTGGATGTGCATGCTGGATGACAGGAGGCTGCTGCTGCTGGCAAGTGTCATGAACTTTGCTTTCTAGACTTTGAGGTGCCGTTTCTGAGAAACCCCTGCACCTATCTTCTTGAAACTTGGCAGGCTTCTTGCCCTCAGAAGGGGCTGTCATCCGTACAATTTGTATCTGAATCAGGCAACAAATTATGTTTTAGGCATTTTCATGATTCCCCATTATAGCCAATGGGCGAAACGTCGAAACAGCAAAGCGATTTCGATGAAACGAAATGGGACAATGCTTCAAAACGAAACAAAAGGATGAAATGAAACCTTGTCCCTTCAAAATGTGGAACAGATGTGGAAATGAAACAATGGTCTTTCGCACTGCCCCACTGCGCAGTAACTCTAGGTACTACACATTAAGTTAGTACTTTATTAAGAAAGTACTAAACTAAATATGCAGTATCCAAGACACATTAATGAACATGTAGATGCACCCTGTACTTCCAAGCAGGCTAGACCAGCAGGTTTTTCTTCATTCCCTATTGGGCCTTATGCCATACTCACCAATACATGACCCAGCATTGCTTTAAGACTAAAGATGAACATCTGTCATACGATATCCTTTGCATGAGCAGAAACAGGAAAATCAGGTGCTGGCTATTTTCACATGCATTTACCAGTCTGTACTACATTGGGCAGCCCTTACACTGGTGCACTGTTACTCTCTCAAGTAATCCCAGATGAGATGAGCCACTTCTCCCATGGGAAAAAGAGGCTCGTAGTTTGGAAGGAGAAAGGAAGATGGGAGGAATGAGAGAGACAGAAAGAAGGAAAAGACACAACCGTTTCTTTCAAGTGCAATGTTCCCAAGGCAAACACCAATTTATTTTAAAATCCCAAATCTAACGGGTGTTGCAGGGGAGAGGCATGTTGCTGACGTCTGCTTTCGAATTTGGTATCGACCAAAAGGCAAAGAAACCACTGCTCAGGAACCCTTTTTCTGACGAATAAAAATGCGACGGAAAGGTCATTTGTTGACTCCGATCCTAAACATTTCCCAGTAACATCTGGCAGTGGCTGCAGCTCCTTCTCCGCCTGTTTATATTCACAATGAGAACATTTTTTCCAGCCCTGTCAACAATTATTGTTTCCCTCTGGGGAGGTCAGAGGTCACGCCTTGCTCCACTCGTAAAAAAAGCCTCTGCTTTGAAGTGCGGCCCTGGCCGTGACTTTGTGGTACGCGTCTGTGCAAAAAAACCCAACAACAACAGCTGGGAGGAGGTCGGACCGGCGGCTGGCGGCGCGTGAGCTCTGTCGGCTCACAAGAGGGCTGCCCTTTGATGATGATGTGACATGACAAAGGTCCCCCCCATGGCAAGTGTTAAGGTGAAACGTAGCAAGATGCCCTTTAGCGTGAAGATCTGGGTCTCGTGGGCACTAGGCAGTGGGAATGAGTCACCGCCTTTGAATCAGAAAGCAATGCTTCCCATGTCTCTGCTTTTGATGCCGGGCTGCATTTGTGGAAAGGAGGCGTGCTGTGGGCTCTCCTCAAGTTTCCCTTACTTCCCTTTGGAAAGGCGAGGGGAAAAAATAAAATCCTAGCCCAACCACCGAGCCACAGGTGATGCAGATCACGCTCCATGGGAAGCCGAGGGGAATCGACTGCGTTCCTCATGCCATGCGACTCCGGGGGCAGATTTTGCTCCAGTTTCATTCAACAAGGGATAAGCTCTTGCTGCCTCTCCAGGACCTGGTTGAGGGCCCTGGCTTTGCCGAGCATAACTATACCTCTCCTACCATCCCACCGTAGTTGACACAAAGGGGGCTCTCTGCTGATGTGACTCTGGGAAACAAGTGGCATGACTTGAGGATGGTAAAATGACAGCGATATATTCTGAGAGGGGTCTTGTTTTCATGGGAAGCCAGCCTGAAATAGCACGGTGAGCAAACAGGCGCGAAGACCTGCTCGTGGCCACTCAGAAGAGCTGGGATTAGAACTGAGATCACCTGCTTCCTTGTCCTGTCTTGATGCCCCACAACCTTCATTCCTGTCTTTGTGCTCTCACAATGGTTTTCTCCTTTTCTCTTACCTTTCTCTTTTTGCTTTCTCATCTTCTCTTTCTTGGATTGCTAGAGGCCCTCTCCACTCCCCACTGGCTCCCGTCCCATCAGTCCCATATTTCATCGGCACCTCTTCTGGGCCAGTCTCACTCATGACACGGCTGACCCCTGGACACAGATTGTGCTGCTGTTCTGGCCCAGAAACCAGCAATAATTTTCATAGACTCATAGAAACTGAGGCCTGGAAGGGACCTTAGGAGGTCACATCTAGTCCAACCCCCTGCTCCAAGCAGGACCAGCCCCAACTACATCAGCCCAGCCAAAGCTTTCAGGCAGATCATTTCAGCCAGGGTTTTCTCCCCTCTCTGCTGCCCCCACCACTGAGACAAAGGAGCTCTGCCACTGATTCCCCATGTGACTTCGGGCACATCCCTTTGCTATATCATGCCTCAGTTTGCATAGCTGCAAAATAGGTCTAATGCCACTGAAGCACATGAAGCTATGATAATGAATGTTAGCACAGCCCTCTGAGAGCCTCTGTTGAGACTCACAGGAGTTATATTAGCAGAGCTGGGCAGGAAACTAGTTTCTATTGCATAAAGCTTTCTGTTTTCAAGAGTTTAAAAAATGTCCCCATTTGCCCTCAGCACAAACCTGAGAAGTTGGGTCGAGACCCACAAATAATGCAAGCAAGACACCTCCAGAGTATTTTCCAGGTCAGAGCACTAGTCCTAAAAGTGCCCACCAACAGGGGCTTGGGTCTCAGTCATGGTTTCTACAATGGCCAGAGTAGATAAGACAACAGAATCTCTCACTCTTTCTGTCACTCTTCTTATTCATCCACCCTCGCAATATCATCTCCTCCGTGCTATCTAGGCATTTGGGAACCACTTCTGTTTCCTACTGAGACCCTTTAAGTCTACTCTGGTGATGCATTTATATTTATGTGTGTATATATGTGTGTATATATATGTATATGTGTGTGTATATATGTGTGGGTATGTCTATTTATTTGTGTGTGTGTAAATTATACATATAAATAAAAACGTATCTATCTATCTATCTATCTATCTATCATTACGGTGTGTCTCTAGATTCTAACACTTAGAAGCTCTGATCCGTGATCACAGCTGATTTGTGCTAGGGGCTGTACCTTCCTTCCTCATTTTGTACAGAGCTGTGGTGAACCCTGGTTGGAAGGAAATATGTTATATGCCTCCCTGCACCTCAGCAGAGCTACCATACCATGGGGGGATGCAGTAGAGGACACTTCCTCACTTTTTATATTACACCGACATCACTAGAGTAGCCTTAAAGGGTCTCAGTAGGGAACAAATTGTTCTAATACTGCTTGTGTTACCCACTGGTGTGTCTTACAGACTGTCAACCTGTGCCAGTCTACAAGAAGATATTGGCTATTACTGCATGCTGCTAGAGGGGGGCATCTCTTTAGCATGCAACTGGTAACAGCTCAGCTTCTAGCACAGAAAATTCCTGATTTGGTTTCTTATCTGTTGGCCCAGATGTGGTCCTCACACTTAGAGAGATTGGTCAGCCAACATGGGACCACCATCCCTGGCCAGCCATCAGCCACCTGCAGAAAGTCCCAGACAGGATGTTGCCGGAATAACCAGAGTTTTTGGCTTGCAGGGAGGGGGGAAATGGAATATAAGTGAAATAAATGAGGCCTAGGAATGAAGATGAATGGATTGAATCCAGGGGCATTGGAAGGTGTCATTTCATACAGGAGCTCAGCACTGCTCAATGAACTTTACGCTGCAGAGCAGGAGATACCCAGAGAAGGAGATGGGGTGTGGGAATGTAAACAGGTGGGCAGTTTTATAAACCAAGGAATAAGGACCCTGTAACAGGGCGATTAACATGGGTGGCTGCGAAGCCCCTGGAGTCGCTTCAGCTGTTACCCACTCTGGTCTCTGTGGGTAGTCACCCCTTCCTTCTCCTGCCATGCCTGTATTTGCTTTATATGAAAGAGGATGCCCCAGGGCTTCCTCAATTTGCTCTCATTTTAATGACTACTGTGCTCATTGCCTTATGGGCTAATTGCACAGCTCCATCCACCCCTGCACCGTGTCCCATGCCTCACAGGTGTCATCCCTCTCCGATGTTTTCTCGGTAATACTCTCAGCCCTACGCCAGGCTGTTGGACCCTCAGCTCACACACTCATCCCCCCTGTGCTCTCGGATGCCCTGGTCCCTCACTTAACTCCTCTCTGGGCACTCAGACCCCTTGGTCTCTCACTCAGCCCCTCTCTGGGCTCCTGGACCCCCTCATCCCACACTAAACCAATTTCTGAGCCCCTGGACCCTTCTGGTCCCACATTCAGCCCCTCTCTGGGCTTACTCTTAGCCCCTCTCCTGATTCCTAGACACCCTTACTGGCTCCCAGGGACCTCCTCTTCATAGTCCCTTCCCAAACCTTCAGACTGGTGCAGGCTGTTCTTTCTGTGCTAGCACTCAGGAGCCACAACCCTCCTGCTTAGGAGCTGTGTCTTCAGCCACCTCCAGGATCTTACTTCCAGCTCAGCTCAGGCCTGGGTTTATATCTGGTTTAAACCCAGCCCTCCTCCTGGGTCAGATGACTGAACAATCATCACACCTGCAGGATGATTCTTGGGCATGGTTTCTAATGGTCTTCCTGCTGCACCTACAACCTGCCTGTTCTTAAAGTAACAGGGGCTCCGAGCCTCCTGATACAAAACTCATCCACCTTCCCTGGTTTCTCAAGCTCTCTCTAGATTGCATGTTCAGATCCCTTCAAAAGTATGAAGGGCCCCTGCAGCCATGAGCTTAAAACTGAAAATTAAACCTGTTCTGTTGGGGGAATAAATATATTGTTTTCTGAATCTTAATGCAGAACACCAGGATACTTATAACACGGATTTTCATCACATGCCTTTTTACCAAAAGCAAACATTAAGGACTTGATCCAAATCCCATGGAAGGAAAGAGAGGGGTTTCTAATCTACCCCTGGCTGCTTTGTTTTCGTTCGTACACAAGCCATTCAGTCCTTTAAACAGTGTCTGTCTTGAGGCAGGTGGTTTCTGGGGTTATCAGGTTTGATTGATGTAATGAAAATAGTAGCCATGGGATGTTATAGTTATATGCAAGCATGTGCCTTATGAGTGAGGTAGAAGCTACAAGTCCCAGATTCCCAGAAAGGACCCGGCATGTGTGCACCTGAATACATAATAGCTATTTGCAGGTATCATAACACGTAGCATATGACCAACTTCCATAATGTTTTATGGGGAAAGGGTTCAGATCCCTTGCCATGCCATGGAAAGCTAAAGTTGACTTCACCTTTCATAGACATTAGGGCTGAAAAGGACCTCAGAAGATCATAGAGTCCAGCCCCCTTTGAGGAAGAGAAAGCATGAAAATGAATTGAAATCTGGTGCTAGCTGGAATTGCTCAATCGTGTCTCTTCCTAGGGACACGCATCCTAAATTAACAGGATAAATTGGCATTCATCAGTCAACACACATTGCCTGTTTCCCTGTAATCCTCTTCAGCAGTGAGCGGGCGCATATGGGGATGGCTTTCCTACTCACACCTGCCATGCCTTGATGTTTTGCTACTAGAAAAAGAAATGAGAGGTGAGATGTTTCCCAAGAATTAGTGGTATAGCTGGATGGCAGAGATTCTTTTCAGGGGGATGCTCCTCCCTTACACCCTGCTCCATGCAACACCCAGCTGTATTTAGACTTATGGTCCTATCACACTAGTTCGAGTCTCTATGACAGCATGCGCCATCCAGTTTTCAGGTCGATCCATCTCTGGTAACCTTCTGCCTCCAGTTTATGTGCAGGAATACCCCGGGTGGGTTCCCCCTTTATCACTGTCTCTGATAGGAAAACAGGTTAATTGTCGAGGCACTTACTCCTCTTTTTGGGTTAGCCGGTTAACACTCCACTTCTATTCTTATCAATCAATGGTGTATCAATTTTTCACCATCATTTCAATGTATGGTCATCAACACCAATCCCTGCAGCTTCTTCCAAACAGCACTGATTTCTCCAAGTAACAGTTCAGTTTCCGCTCCCCAATCAATATCTCACCTTCACATTATGTATAAATTAAGTTAATCCAGTATTGGCCTATTATCCCCCATGTTATCAACCCAATCAGTTGTCTTCATAATTCATCAATGAATATTGTATTATCCGCTGGCTTGTCAACTCCATTGATTACCTTTGTAATTCATCAATCAATAGTCCATTGTTTGCCAGCTTATCAAGTTGATCAATTATCTTTGTAGAAAGTTTACCCTGTCTTCACTGGGCTCAGTTCCCCCTTGCATTCGCTGCTCTGTTCAGGATGCTCTGCCCACCTCTGCTCACTCACTGGCTTCATTCCCCATGGCTGCATCTGATCCATCCAGTTGCAATTAGGCAGCTGGACTTTCCATACCTGGATTCCACCTCTGGCTCTGGCTCCATGTGGCTTGCATGGTGCTCTGCCTAGCCATACCTTCGCCTCTCTGGGGGTACAGCAAAGTTGCTGGGAACCTTTTGAATGTCCAGCAGAATTTCCAGGGACCAACAAGAGCCAGCTCCCACTGCACATGGTTGTGTGTTGCCTAGGTTACCCTCTCCAGTCCCGGCTTGCACCTAGGAGTCTGTTCCTGAGTTTTCAGCATCTGCTCCACATTGCCATGCCCCCCCAGGTAAGTTTCTACATGGAGTCCTGCCTAGAGGGCACAACAGGGCCCAGGACCAGTGCCCTGTTACACAGATCAAAGACAGTCCTGATTCCTGTCTCCCTCTCTCAGTGTGTAAATTTTACACTCACAACCGCACTGCAAAATGACTCTGTTTCCCATTAATGGATGCAAGATACTTTGCCAATTCCTGCAATTTGAAAATTAGGGAAGAGGCATGTTCATTTCATGAAATGAGGTAAGGTGTTGGATGAGGTGGTCCTACAGACTCCTACCAGCACAAGAGCTCTTCATTTCTGTGACTCGGAAGGCTTTGTCCATTCATTTGGCATGTGGAGCTACTTCTAGTTGTTCACAGCAATATTTAGAAGTGGATTTGCCAATGGGGTGAATGTCATACCAATATTTACTACACCCATCTGCTTTTCAGTCACTCTATGGGGGAGACCACCACTTTTTATGTATTCATTTCATGGAGCCTATAGCAAGCAGATCGTGAATTAGTGAGGATTGCGCTCTACAGAGTACTGTGGGTACAAACACTAGATCAAATTGAGATATTCCAGATAGCTGAAGGCCCCATAGTGCTTTTGTGTATTCCTATACTTGTAATAAGTGCTTCCATTATAAATATGGAAAATCAGATGTTGAGTAGCCACCCATCCATCCATCCCCCTTGGCTGGGATGATCTAGTTGGGGCTGGTCCTGCGTTAGGCAGGGGGTTGGACTAGATGTGACCTCCTGAAGTCCCTTCCAACCATATCTATCTATCTATCTATCTATCTATCTATCTATCTATCTATCTATCTATCTATCTATCTATCTATCTATCTCCAGTTACATCAAGCCCTCCAGTCCCTTTTGTCTCTCTTGAGACCTGTCTCTAGCTATAAACTGTTTCCATAAGCCATTTCTTCTTAAAACATACAGCCCTTCCTACTAGTCCCAAGAGACAAGCTATAAAGGTTAATCCTTCTCTTTGAATCCCCTTCTCCTTGAAGTTGTTCAGAACCAGACCTCCCCTGTCCCCTTGCACCCTTCACAATCCACATGGAGCAAATGACTCTTCTCTTGCTCCAGTATTTGCAGAATTATTTGCTTCCAAACTGAGCGACAGCCGGGACAGCTGATGACTAACCTTGAACTTTCCAACAAGGGTTTGCTTCTGTAAAGTTAAAGGAGACTTTAAACTCTCTGGATGGGTAGTGGGGGAAATATCCAGTGAGTGTCACCATTTCCTACAGTATAAACAATGTCTTCCTGGAGGATTCAATATGATCTGATTTTGTCCTGGCAGGACCTCTAGCAGAGACGCATTCCAAACCATGACATTAATTCATGGCTGGAAGACATGATCAAGGGACCGGGAGGTGGTGGGGGTTGTCTTCTTTACTTTCCCTCTGAATGGAGGGAGTTATGCTAAACCAGACTTTAGGTCTTCCCTAAAATCATTGCAAGAACAAGCATGGTGTCTGGCCCTTGTCCATGCTCACAGTTCCTCCCTCCCTTCACCCCTCACAGCTCTGCACTGGCTGCCCTGCTCCCCACCAGAAATGGCTGCATTTCACCATGGACAAAGCAATTTCTGTATGTTAGAAATATTGTTACGTAAATGGACGGCAACGGGCAAAGTTTCCAGCAAGTGCCTATCATCTGCAGATGCTTCCTCAGCCTGACGAAGGGTGTTTGTGCCCGAAAGCTCACAAAGCATTTTTTTTCCAAGTATTTGAGTTGGTTTAATAAAAATTATCGGATTTACCCAAAGAACCTTGTCTGCCTGTGTCCTTAGACCAACATGGCTACAACCTACCCCCCTGAATCAATCCCTGATACTGCTGAAATAAAGGAAATTACACTAATTTACACTAATTATCTAATCCAATATCATACGAGTCTCACCTCCCTGGTCCTTTCTTGATGGAGATGGGGAGGGACAGTTGCACTACAGTATATACTCAGCTGTTGTAGATGCTCCCAGAGCTCTTAGCACAGGTCAGTTCAGCCTATAATCATTGTCTCCTCCAGGAGAAATCCTGGGAAGGCAGGCGGGTGGGAAGCGGTGTGGAATGAGTGGAATTTGCCTTCACTGGATTCCACCCAGAATGCCGTCCCAATTAGCAGATATATAAATTACACTCATCATTTGATAAGATCATGTCAACAGGCTCTGGGTAAGATCGCCGCCTTATCTGACGTGTAATCCTATCCAGTTTGAATTTTGCAGCAAATCAAGGATTAGGATTTCTAATGGGATTGCATTGTCTAGACTAAACAAGCTGGGGACATTTGCCAGCTGGATGGGAGGGCAGGGAGGGGGCGGGGGCTTCCAGCAACCCTCCCAGCACATGCAAACTGGTTCTTCTTCCTTATGGAGCAGCGTGAGCGTACACAAGCACACACAGGCCAAGCACAATCCCCCAGACCTGCACCAGCTGGGTGTCCACATCTAAACTTGACGTTTGGGGGTTTTCAGATCTGGGGCTTGGCTCAGTGGCATCCCTGCTCACCAGCCAGATGGGGTTGACACAATATCCAGGTATCTTCCTTTCCAGATGTTGCACCCAGCCGCTCAGTGATCCAAGATCCGTGTTTATTCTCCATCCCATATCATATGCTTTTGAAACATACTTTAAAAAAGCTTGAGTTCCTATGGTTTAGGAGCTACAACCATCACAGCCTCATGCAGGTCCTATTGCTGCTCACTCAGAGATGGTGAAGGATTTTCTCCGGATTAAGCCACACACAGAAGGGAGGTGATTTGACCAAGGTCACACTGTGAGCCCATGGCAAGGCCAGGAACAAAACCCAGGATCTTGCCTTCCTAGCCCTTCACTTCCCAGGGCTTGTAATAGTCATGGATCCCACCAGTATGCCTGGAGATGTCCAGAGTGCAGGGACCCAATTGGGGTAAGCAGGGACCTGATCTGATAAACAGAAATAACCGACGAACTTCATTGGGAAGATTCACTGGGGTAAGCAGGGACCTAATCCTCTTTCAC
>NW_005842192.1:1871407-1875973 GCF_000455745.1 Alligator sinensis
CACTGGAGGGTTTCGAGGACAGGCTGGATATCGGGGTCTGTCTTGGATGGGTTAGGAACAATGTGCCTTGCATCAATGTCGAGTTGGGCTGGATGATCTTATCCCTTCCCACACTTTGAGTCTACAAGCATCTTTCTAAATTTGTCCTATGGCCCTGCCACTGTACCACCAGCTAGGCCAGAAAAAAAAAATCTAATTGGCCATTTCCTAATTAGGCCCCATCTCTTAATTAGAGAGGCCCCATCCTGGTCTGTAATAAATGAAGTCTGCCTACTGGAGGCTGATGCAATGAGCCCACACATCTGGACTTGCACATGTGGGGACTTGCCAGGGTACCAGAGCTGTTTATTTTTCCTCAGCAACAATTAGGGACTTCGGGGGAATCTCCTCGTTGAGAGGGTCAGTGAGGGATGAGCTCTTGAAGCAAGCAGTTAGTCGGGTTTCTCAGGCAACCCGTATACAGGGAGCGCAGGGAATAATTGAAACACCTGGCACTGGTGTTACTGTACCGCCACGTCCCCCGCTTGAAGATGCAAGGAGCCTGGGCTCACCCAGCTGGCAAGGAGGTTCAAAGGGCTTGCTCTGCATCTCAGAGGGCGTTTCTTGGTCTCCATGGAAGATGCGGTGGAGAAAACATTTTCCAAATGATTTGTGCCGCAGAGAGGTGCCGTGGGAGACTGCTGTGTGCCCCTGGTTTGTCCCCCTTGCTCTACTCTCATCCCTTGAGATCATGGCCATTATGCTAGGAAGGCAAGATGCTTTGGGTAGATGTGATAGTTTTTATTAGATCAACTACATAGTTGGAAAAAAATGTTCCTTGCAAGCTTTGGGGCACAAATGCCCTTCTTCAGCCATAGGGAGACTCTGCTAGTGTTATCTGCTGGTTTTTGCTAGGAAAGCATCTATCTGTATTGGCAAAAAGGACAGTGGGGTTAGACCCAATGATCTGTAAGGTCCCTTCCACCCCCAAAATCCATGAAACTAGGAGGATTGATTGTGTGATGAGGACTTGGGTCCAAAACTCACAACGTGATGAGGAATTGGGTCCAATTTTTACCTTGATTATGCCTTGCATGACCTCAGCAAATGTTTTAATCTCTGCACAGCAGGTTCTCATGTATAAAGTGTGGGGATTTCTTGTCTGTTCAGTAGAGAGAGGTGAAATACTTTGGACAAAGCTACCCCCCACCCAAGAAAATTGGAAAGTTGGCAATGCCAAAAATATGTCACAGATTTAATTTGATTTGGCTAAATCGGGCGCACCAAACAACAAAGAAAGAACAATTCCCAAAAAGAAAAGGCAAATCACTTCTTTGTTTCACACTTTTCTAAATGAAAAAAATAAAAAATCCTGATTCAAAAGATATTTTGCTTTGAAATTTCCTTCCATTTGATTTGAAAAAAAAAAAAAAAAAAAAAGCCTTGCGAGCTCAATGCCAGAGTGAAATGTTTCATTTTGATGCAATTCGAAGGTTTTCTTTTTTTAATTTTCCTTTTAAATTTTCCATTTGCCAAAAATTAGGTTCAGGTCAAGCCCCCCATTCCTCCCCACCTTATTTTGCAGGTTTTCCCACAGAGGAAAAAAGAAAATCAAGTATTTTCAGAGTGCCACTGTTCAGATCACAAATAGGGCGTGTGGTGCCTTTGCTGCTATGTCTGTTCCTCGCAGAGCTGTCCCATAACCTCAGATGAGGTTTACAGATGTTTCTGTATCAACGCTACTGCCCTCTTCAAAGGACTATGGTAGTACTAGCCTAACTTGAATTCAAAGCAATTCAAAACTGGTTTTGCTTGCAATTTTTTGAATATGCTGGGCTTCTTAAAATTAAAAATACCCTTAAAAAAAAAAAAGAAAAGATTTTTCACTAGAGTTTCATGTCTATTTTTTTCTCTCTCTCAAAAAACCCATTTTGAATTTAACGCTGTGTATTTCGACTGACTTGGGACTAACTTGAACTAACTAAAGTCCCCTTTACTTGGGACTAACTAAATTTAAGTGCGCATCTACACACACATGTGCTAAGGCGCATTAATGCAGTGTCCGGACTGACTTGGGTCCAACTTTAGTCCCAAGTTAGTCCGCACACCGCGTTAATGCACCTTAGTATGTGCATGTGCAGATGCATGCTTAAATTGCCTTAATGTGCATTAGACAAATGTGCTTTGAGTTTAGGTGTGCGTAAAAGCCCATGTAGACACACCCAGTCTCAATAAAATTGATACAATGTTTTTTAAAAACTTCCAAGTTTTGACACTTCTCACTTTTCCATGAAGCTAGTGCTCTGTTTCTGTTTTTCCAACTAGTTCTTACTTCAGATCAGTGCAATTGAATCCTATACTATTGTTTTACATGCACCAGAAACAAGAACATAGTGTGATGGAAACTAGCACAAAAAGCTCCACCAATATTCCTGTGTCAGAATTTCTGAAGTGCAAAGCTGCCCCAAAATTGGACTGAGTAATATTTATGCATCTGGTCCAGACAGGTGGTAAGTAATATATCTTTTGGGATATGCCTGCCTTCACCTATCATCACATAGTGCATTAGTTGCCTTAAATCACGTATAATTTGGCAGATGCTATTGATGCATGTCAGCAAGCAATGTATTCTGCTTAAGTAATGTCTGTTGAAGAAGGGTTCGTTGCGCCAGCTAAGGGATTTCGACGCTCGAGAGCTTGGAAGTTATCAGCGTTCCAGCTCTTAGATCAATGCGACTGGAAAACACGGCAGACAAACTATTATCCCTGACAGCCTTTATTCTAAGCATGTTTCCCTTGTGCAAGAGATTGTGCAGGTTGGTGGAAACCGTCCTGCCTTTCTAATTTAATCCCATTTAAAATGGCTTGCGTGTTCCACAGCCAGCAAAGGCAACGGATTGTGAAAGGCAATGAAAACCCGGCACTGAAATATGTGATTTGCTTGGACACTACCATAATAATAACAACATGGCATATTGGTGTTCCACATCTCAATCCAAAGGGGCTCTAAGCAGCTTGTATTGCTTCATGCACACAATACCCCTGAAATACAGCCACTTCTGGGATGGAGGGCATGTAGTGTACTGCATGACACTTGACCAAGTACACACAGGGCACATCTACACGTGCCAATTGGAGGTATATTAGCCATTTTTAAGATGCATTAGAGGCATGAGTGTGCACGTGCACACCCTTAATGCACCTTAAAAATGATGATTTTAGGCTAATTTGATACCTGCCAAAGCAAATAGGTAAAGTGCCTTAATGCGCATCTAGATGTGCTAAGGTGCATTACCGCTGTGTATATTGACTGCCGTGGGGCTAACTTTAGTCCCAAGTCGGTCTGCACACCACATTAATGAGCCTTCAATGCGCGCCTAAATTGCCTTAGTACACATTAGGCAAATACATATTAAGTTTCGGCACACACAAAAGCATGTGTAGACACAACCACAGTCTCAATATAACCCTGCATGGCCTTGGTTTGAAAGGCCTCATCTGAAAAGCCTGCATGCTGTAAAGTCCAGAGAGTATCCCATTTGGAAGGAGGAATTGCTAACCTGATTTTATGGGCATTTGAACTGCTGGCTTTTGGCAGTTTGCACTTGGAGATCAGTTCACTAAATCATCCCATGAAATTATTGGCTGTGACACTGCATTTTTTCTTGCCTGTCCCTACTGACGTAAGTAACCATGCACATATGTGCAAGGAGACCAGATTATGAATGAAAAAGAGGGATTGGACTGCAAAAAGGTGTGCCCCACAGTCCTTAATCTTCTTCGGGATACAGACCTATTACTGCTGCTTGTAGTTAATGGCATTAGTTCCTTATCTCAGCTGTTGGCCCTCCATATTGTAACAGCACTGGTTCAAATGTCGCCAGTACCCTGGGGAAGGTAATACATAAGGCCATTATGAGCAGGAGGTTAAATGAAGATAAACTAGGCCTCTAGGGAACCAGCCCCTCTCCCACTAGTGCCCTGTTTGGCTCTGCCCAACCCTGGAAAGTCAGGAGATGAGATGCATGAAGGATCTCATCTTCTCGAGAGAGGAGAAACCTCATACCAATTTCGAACAACAGCAAGCTATTCACTCCTATTCTCACCAAGGCACCGAACTTTTTATTCTGGACCCAGATGCCAGCTGTGACCCTTCATCAACGCAGACCACATCATCACTGGACCAAATAGCACAGATTATTATAACATCTGAGGTTCATTGAGCTGCTCCTCTACCAACGTCTCATACCCCATTGCATGCCCATAATGCCCCTTGACTGTCTACGTCGGGCAGACAGGGCGACCATCCCATGTAAGAATGATTGATCACTGATCTGACATCCGCTCCAGAAAGATGCACAAAGTTGTAAAAGGACATTTGGACCTCCCTGGACGCTCCCCCACTGACCTCAGAGTAGCTGTTCATAGACAACAACGCATTAAAAACTAACTTGAATGGAAATTATGGAACAAGTAACCATCCACAGACTGGTCTGTGTTGAGTACGGTCTAAACCAAGACTATGGCTTCTTATCCAATTACCTGGCTTAGTTTTTATAACCCCTCTTCCCCCTAGTGGGATAACTG
>NW_005842192.1:1876004-1907578 GCF_000455745.1 Alligator sinensis
TTTCTCTCCCAGCAGGTCCCTCTTCCTTTTCCTTCCCCTCCCTACCTTTTATATTCAAATCACTAGTTTCTGTTTAAACTCTGCTTTCTATAGTCTCGTCTCAGTATCTTCTGAAGTAAGCTATTGCTTACAAAATATTATACAGCTCTGTCTATAAGGTGCAAATCTCCTAGAACCATTGCTTCCAGCCCTCTTCAGACTCAGGCACAGGGTTGCTTTTTTTTTCCTGCCTTATTTTTTTACATCTGTTAGGCTACACACATTTTTTAATGACAGCTGAGATTCTGGTCTGCATTATGACTCCAGGAATGGGGACAGGCTTTTATTACCATACCTTCATCCATGACTTTACCAGAGAGAGAATTCTGCCACCTTAGCAGAGAGAGGATGCTACAGATCCATGGGGAGTCTCTCTCTTTTTCCATCTACCAAGAAGAATGACAAAATGCACCTATAGTTCTTAATGTTCAAATTTGGGTCCAGAAACTGGTACATACTATAGCTTGATCTGTAGTCTTTGCAAGATCCTCACTGGTGCCCGGCTCCCCCAGGGTGCCCCTGCACCTGGGCCAGGCAGGACTGTTGGACTCACTGCAGGGCAGACTATATCCCTCAGCGGGCTGGATCCAGCCCACAGACCATATTTTGCCCACCCCTGGTCTTGCTTTTTTCCATATGCTAATCTTTCCCAGACCAGAAATGTGTATTCAGCTGCCAAATAACACAATTCAAGGACAGTAGCTTGTAATATTGTTGGGTTACCAGGGCACTGTTCTTTAAGGAGTGATACTGAAATTACTCAGTCAAAAGGAAGTTGCATCAAATCCATTAAATTATAGTGATGCTCAATTAATAATGCTCATTCCTTGCCGTCTTGGATTGGTTTTAAATTGGTGATGAAGAGGTCAGAGGTTTGATGTTTCACTCCCAAGACCCCAGATACAGCTGGCAGTTGGGGATTGTCCACCTGGACACTTCTGTAGGAAAATGCTAATTTGTCAAAACCCACTTTTTGTGAGGGGGCTTGTTTTTTTGAAGAACCCAACAGTTTCAACAAAACTTTCCCCAGGATGGGTTTCCCTGAGTCAGGGTGGGGTTTCTCATCCAAACCAGAGATAAAGGAAGGTAATGCCCAGGAATTAGGGACATCGCTTAGTTTCCCTACTGCCCAAGGAAGTGACCTGCCCACAGAGCTACAGGATAATTTGCAGTTCATTCATTCATTCATTCAGAAAATGGGTTTATTTAGTCTGCAAAGAGGATGGAGCTGGGATGTGCTCAGTGGGGGCAGATGACAGGACAAGGAGCAATGGGCTCAAGTCGCAGCAAGGGAAGTTGAGGTTGGATATTAAGAAGAACTTTCTCACTAGGAAGATGATAAAGCGCTTGAACAGGATACCCAGAGAGGTTGTGAACTCTCCATCCTTGTGGGTTTTTAAGACATGGGTAGACAAAGCCTTGGCTGGGATGATGTAGCTGGGGCTGGTCCTGCTTGGAGCAGGGGGTTGGACTAGATGTGACCTCCTGAGGTCCCTTCAACCCTCATTTTCTATGATTCATTAATTTTTCCTACCTACCTTCTTGGCTTTGTCTTGATATAGAACAGAATCGATGGGAGGGTTTTCTGTTTGTTTGCTTTTCAATCTGGGAGCATTTCCCAGGACAGGAACATGGTTCTGCATGCACACAGGGAAGGGAGGAGAGAAGCCAGACAATGTTCCAACATCCTCAGTGAGACATTTCTCTTCACTAAGGGCCTGGAAAAACTCTCTTCTATCTGAAAATTCACCTGAGAGGATATAAATAATAGAACATGAGATAGGACGAGGTCCACAGAAGGCAGATCAGGAACTTCTCTTCACTCTTTTTCATAATACAGCACTATTCAGCTTCTGGGTGGCTGGGGGCCTCCTTGGTTGCGTGTTGTACAAGCTGCACCAACACCAGACTGATGTCCCCACACAATATGGGGTCCCTGGGTCCCCCCAGCCCTCTGGAGGTGGACTTCCTTAGACCTGCAAGCCACTTTGCCCCAGGGATGGAGGCAGGTAGTGGAAGCTGGAGGAAGAAGGTAGAGCCTGGAGATGCCCACGGTAGCAACTGGAGAGTGATATGCAGGAACATCACTCAGACCAAGTCCTCAGGATCTGCAAGTTATAACCCCTCAGTGGCTGGATGCAGCTTGCAGGTGGCCAATTGGTCATCCAGATCATAATACAAGGATCTGGGGTCATTCAAGGAAACCACACAGTGGTAAATTTCCAGAAAAGATCAAGAAAATACTTTGACACGTCCTACACACGGTACTCACCCCCACAAGAGATCATTGAGGCCAGAAGGTTCACAGGACTTCAAAAAGGCTTGGACATTTCTCCACTTGCTTATCATCCTTGGGATTGTCCTGAGCTATCACAGCTGATACAGAAAAGAATAACCAAGAGTTTGGGAACGGCCATGAGCCATCACACATCAGAGTTGAAGTCCTACCATAGCTATTCAAGGTTAAAAGGATGCTTTTCCCCTCTGGCAGATTGTCTCATAAGCACTTAAACCCAGGGTTTCTTGCATTCTCCTTTGAAGCAACTGGCATGGACCCCTGATGGAGATGTGATGTCGGAGCAGATAAAGCAGATCTGATCTGATGGGGCACTTTCTATGTTAGGTTGGAAACTTTTAAGGGGCAGGGGCCATCTTCCCATCTTCCCCCTGCCCCACATGGCATCCTGGTGTATATTTAGGTACCATGGGAACACAAATAAATAAACAAATGATACTACCTATCACATTACATCCCTTTTCTTTTGAATGCATTTTTGTAATCTTAAGCGTAGCTTCTCTAGCCATCTGTACTCGCCATCATAACAGCAAGGCATCTAATTCAAACTTAAGAGCGAATGAGTTTCATTGAATCATAGAAAACGAGGGTGGGAAGGGACTTCGGGAGGTCACATCTAGTCCAACCCCTGCTCCAAGCAGGACCAGCCCCAGCTACATCATCCCAGCGAAGGCTTTGTCTACCCGGTCTTAAACACCTCTAAGGATGGAGAGTGCACCACCTCTCTGGGTAACCCGTTCCAGTGCTTCACTACCCTTCTAGTGAGAGAGTTTTTCCTAACATCCAACCTCAACTTTCCTTGCTGCAGCTGGAGCCCATTGCTCCTTGTCCTACCATCTGCCCCCACTGAGAACAGCCCAGCTGCATCCTCTTTGAACCAACTTGCAGGGAGTTGAAGGCTGCTATTCAAACCCCCTCAGTCTTTGCTTCTGCAGACTAAATCAGTGCAGTTCCCTCAGTCTTTCCTTGTAAGTCATGTCCCCCAACCCCCCCCAAAATTTTTTGTTGCTCTCCACTGGACTCTCCAATTTGTCCCCATCCTTTCTAAAGGGGGTAGATGGGGGGCAAAACTGGACCCAGGACTCCAGATGTGGTCTCACCGGTGCAGAATAGAGGGGAATAATCACTTCCCTGGATCCGCTGGCAATGCTTCTCCCAATGCGGCCCAGGATGCTGTTAGCCTTCTTGGCACCAAGGACACACTGCTGGCTCATATTCAGCTTATTGGCTATTGTAACCCCCACACCCTTTTCCACAGAGCTGCTGCTTAGCCAGTTAGTCCCCAGCCTGTACCGGAGTTTATGTCTCTCTGCCCTCCCTCTGCCTGATAAAACAATTACTGGGATTTCTGGGGATATTTTACTGCCTTCTAGTAACTGAGTCTTGTTAAACACTCAGGGCCATTCCCTTCTCAGGTCCATGGCACACTGCCATGAATTTCGGGAAATCAGCTACTGCGCTCGCATGCACTTCGTGATGGCACGCTATAACAGGCATGGATGTAAAAGCTTGTGATTCGTATGGCTGGGATACAGAAAACCCTCAGGTATTACACACACAAAGATAAGCAACTGGAAATGACAGGGCTGTGGCTTCATTGTCGATTCTTGGAGCTGCTGTGATCTTTGTGTTCCTGGTGCTCCCCTAATTCAGAGCTTTACAATTTTTGAATGCACGGACAAGCTTTCCCTATTCTGCTGTTTCCCTCCCCTTAGATTTCCAGGCTACTTTAACAATGCTACTGAAGCTCTTTCATTCTGCTTTCTCATCAAAATGTTGTCAGTAAGTAAAGCTTTACTTCAGCAAAAGGAGAAATGATTAGAAGCAATGGGTTTCTGGTTAAGGCAGCGGGCTGGGAATCAGAAACTCTGGGAGTTATATTTGATCCTGCTACCAATTTCCTAAAGGCTGTAGATGGAGTTACTTCATCTCCCAGCTCTTGGGGGTAACAATATCTCTGATGCTACATTAATTAGCATCAGAGATATTTTTGTGATGTATCCAGCTACTGTAGTGAGTCAGGCAGCTGTGACAGCACATAGGGCACTTATACACATGACGGACCTCTGCTCCAAGGCGTGCTAATTAATACACGATGGAGCACACTCAGTCAATCAAGTCTGTTGTGAGTCTGCTGAAGCGTGTTAAATAGCGTGATCCAGCAGCCTCCACGTCATGTGTATTCAGTGTCCCCAGATTTCGAAATAGTGGCATGGGCACTTTTAACTGAAGCTCATTCAACAAGATTTAGTTAAAGTGCCCTCACCACCATTTTGAAGCATAGGACACTGAATACATGTGATGCTATGGGTGCTTTCATTAGAGCACTCTAATTAAAGCACCCCCCCCCCCCCTTCCACCCTGGAACACATGTATAGTCACCCATGGATACTAGGGCTTCAAAAGAGAGTGGAAAAACAGAGCACTCACTCTGTTGACAAAGATGTCCTCCTACAGCGCATGCTATCTATTGTACAGCAACAAAACGTGGACTCCTTATGCTAAGGAAGAAAGAAAACTGAACAGTTTCCATCTTTGATGTCACCCCCATATCTTGGGCTTAACATGGTGTGACAAAATCTCCAACTTTGCTGTTCTGGAATAGGCCAAGATGCCCGGTATGTTCATGCTTCTGAGACAGAGGTGCCTCTGTTGGTTAGGACATGTGAATCGTATGAGCAATGGCTGAATCCTCAAGGACATACTCTGTTGTGAGTTGGCCACTGGCAAACATCAGCTTGGATGGCCCAAACTCCATTTTGTTGATGTCCGCAAGAAAAACATTCATGAACTGAGTATTGATGACCAACACTGGGAACCCATTGCTTTGGACTGCTGTAAGTGGAAAGCCGTGGGAAGCAGGGCCTACATTGCTTTGAGATGGAGAGTGTGAATGAAGAGCTAGAGAAGAGGCATCAGAGGCAGGCAAGACAAACCTGTAGTCAGTATGCCAGTGCAAATGCAACCGAGTTTGTATGTGCAACTTGGCGGAGGGTCTGCCTGTTGAGCATCAGACTCAGCTGTCGGACTCCTCAGCCCTCAGGAAGCGGTGGTGGTATCCGGTAACCCACCAAAGGCACCATCTCCATAGTCTCCCAAGACCGATGGCTACCAATGATGATTAGGCCTTTATCTACTAGGGGTGTGCTAACTGGGCTGTAAAAGATTCGGATTCAGATTCGACCCGATTCAGGGGATAGTGATTCGAGTGGTTGATTCGCATCACTGCCCCGATTCGATGCAGCTGAATCTGAAGATTCGATGCCAATTTGGTGAATCAGTGATTTAGCCATAGACACAGCTTTAAACATTTTTTCTACATACCTCGAGGCACCAGGCGTGGCTTGTGAATGCTGAGATGGTGGGGCAGACGGAGCGTGCTACAGGAGCACGGGGAGGCCCCTCCTGCTCGGTGGTAGACCCGGAAGTGCTTCCGATCCATTTCTAGGTCCACCACCAAGCACGCAGGGGACCCTCCCCCAGGCCCCCCCAGCTCAGCGATTGGCCACAGGGGGACCCCGGGTGGCCCCCCAGACCCAGAAGACACCAGTCACTGAGCCAGGAGGAGGGGCTCCCCCAGCACGCTCCCCAGCAGACCCAGAAGTGGACTGGAAGTGCTTCTGGTCCACTTCTGGGTCCACTGCCAACTGTGCTGGGGAGCCTCCCCATGCTCCCATGGGACAGTCCATCTGCCTCACCACCTCAGTGTTCACGAGCCACCCAGTACCTTGAAGTATGTTGAAAAAACATTTAAAGCTGTGTCTATGTCCAAATCGTCAAATCTCTCTGAATTGATTCAAAGGGTTCTGATTCAACTCAGAGAGACTTAAAGGGTCTCCTGATTCGATTCAGATTCGGAGATGTGGCTGCTAAATTGGGCCGAATCTCCACCGAATCGAATCAGTGACCAAAGCTTTGCATAGCCCTATTATGTACCTCCTTTAAATTGAGCCAGATTCTCTCCTCAGTTTCAGTGATATAATGCTACTGACTATCATGACTTTGCATGCAGAAACATAAAAAAAGTAGAAAGGTGGGGGTTTCAGGAGCTCATCTCATTTAACACCCTGCTCAAGGCAGCATCGTCCCTGGCTACACTATCCCCACTAAGTTTGTCTAACTTGTTCTTAAATGATTTCCAAGATGGAGCCTCCACCACTTCTAAAGCTGGTTGGAATTTTTTCAGTGAAATATTCCTTTTCTTGAAAAATGCCACTCTATCAAACCTGAAAATTTTCAGAACCCCATTCACATCCCTTTTGGGTAAAGGATTAGGTCTTGTTTTGAAATGTAATGCAGAATAGGAGGTGAGGAGGAGGAGAGAAGGAAGTGAGAAAGATGGAAAGAAAGAATAGGATGAAAATGGAATAAAGTTTCATGAAAAACTTTCCATTGACCCAAATGGACTTTCCCGCAAAACTTTTAGTTCATGATTCTTTTTTGGAGGGGAGAGGACAGCGGGGAGGAGATTTTTGAAGATCTTGTCCTTTCACCCTGATTTGGGATTTGTAATTTTAGGGATAACTTAAAAATGTTCCTGCGGCAGGAAAAATGTCCCCTCTTTCCTGCATAGATAAACCTAAGGCAAGGTCTTGGCTGAATGGCTTTCTGCCCATTCCCCCTGAGGAAAATTCAAGTTGGCTTCAAAAGAATCTTCCATGTGCTCTCTACTGGGTTTGACTGGTCTCCGCAGGTGACTAGAGGAATCTCAGTTGATCCATGTGCAAATTGCTCTTTCCCACGACCTTGCAGGGCAGGATGAACCCATCTGAACCAACTGGACCTGCTGTAGCTGGAGTTTCCACCATGATCAATGTCTTTAACTCCCCAAGATTTCAGCCTCCCTAGTAAAACACTTGCCCGCTGACCAGTTTTGGCTGAGGGTCAAGGTAGGACATTATCCCAGAGTCTCTTCTGGGGTCCATTAAAAGTGTTCCTAGTGGGACGAGCCAGCGCATGTTTATAAAGAGAAAGAAACCCCATACTCCCTGCGTTCCTTGATACGTCCCCAGCTATTTAAGCATGGGACGGCTTCAGCATGGAAAAATAAAGGTTGATTTTATAGAGGGGTTTTGTTGCCTTATAAAATGAAATAAGAATGTTATAGAATTCAGCGCATCTGGAGCACTGGATGTATTATGGCTGCCATCTGCTCCTTTAACTCAAGAGATTATTTTTGTGATTCTAGCAGGTTGCTCTGCAAAAGGGCATGTTTAAAAGCAGAGATTTTTAATGTTCTTAATGTTTTTAATGTAAGGAAAAAAATAACCTGCACATCTCTTTGGTTGCTTTCCTTTGATGCCCAGCAGAAACCAGGCTCTGGCTGAAGAACTACTGCCTACATTTGAAAAAAAGGAGATGGAAGAGCAGGAGAAAGAGGAATGGGCCATCATCTTATCTCTTTATTGCAGGTTGTTCCCACAAGAGTTGGTCTACAAGTCCCTGCTAGATGCTGGTGGGTATCTCAAGCTCACGTTCATGCACTATATGTGTTCAATAAGCTTGATCTTTATAGATGCTAGGCCATGGTGGTCTGCCACTGACGTTCATATCCCTCAAGTAAAAGACCTCTGAGTCTTTTATCTCACCAGGACTCACCTACCATGCCTCCTTGCTGCCCGCATGTGCTGTGACTTCTTGCTTTCCAGCTGCAGTCCTGTATCCTCTCACTGTCAGCAACAGGCTGAGCTGTGGCCTGGCCTGCCCCTTTCACCTGTCCTTTCTTCCAGCTTGTGGCTCCCTTATGAATCTGGACCCTTCTCATCTCAGAAGACGACCTCCTTTTCCTACCCTCTATGAAATCCTGAGTTTCTTGCCAGCTGGGTCTTCTCCAACTCTAATGAAACGAGGTGGAAGAAGCCAGACTGTAAGATTGATTGCTCCTTTAAAACCCATAGGGAAAAAAATACAATGGCAAAAAAAGAAGAGTTAAACTGTGTTGCATGTTCACTGCTTTGCACGTGGCTTCTGGCAGTTACAGGGGACTGGTCCCTGCTAGTCCTGTGCTCTTGTATACAAGTGTCCCTTCAGAATTTGGAATATACACAGCTGCTCCATCCTTCCTGCCTTTCATCACCTCAAACTCCACAGCATCTTCAGCCCTTACCCTCTCATCAGCCTTTGCTTCAGTCCTTTTTCTTCTTTTTGCATTGGTCCAACAGACAGACAGACACATCATCTCTTCTCATGGCATCCTTCTACTTGACGAAGCAAAGCCTGCTCCTTCCATTGACCAGTTGCATGACTCTAGACTATGCTCTACTAAAATGGACTCTGTGGGCATGTCTACATATGTATTTGATCCAGGATCAGTTTATACGTGAGTAAATGCTCCCAGACAGGCATTTACACATGCAGGGAAGTGGCAGCAGACTTGCTGCTAATGGCAGCAAACTGCTCCTGATTCCTGGGGCCCTGCAATGGGCCCCTGGCACCATCAAGGAGTGCAGATTTACTCCCAGTCAGGCATCTGCATGAGCACTACTGTGTCGATACTAATCACAAAAAAATGTTCTACTTGCATTTGCAGGTAGCAAATTCACTCGCAGTTAGCGAGCTTTACTGCACAGTAAGCTTATGCACATGTAGATGCACGTGCTTACTGCTCAGTAAACTACGTTACTTCACAGTAAAGCATCTCATGTAGATGCGGCCTGTGCTTCCTCTTTTAGACCATTAACCTGAGTCCCCCCCCACCATTGGAGCAAGCCAATTTCCCAACAGCTGGAAGCATCCCTACGAAGGGATGGATTACCAGCTAGCGCCACCATGTCCAGCAAGAACCGAGGGCAGACTCAACCTCTCCCTGCCTTCTGTTAAGAGCAAGCTGCTGCATCTTTCATAGAGTCTGCTCTGGAGTTGGCAGACTGCTGCAGGTTGTCTTTTGATGCTGGACCAATAACCGACTGATTTGGCATTCAGCTGTGTAGATTGGACCATCTCTCCCAGACCACCTGCTCACTAGTCTGGCCTCCCTAAGAAGCCAGGGAATGGGGAACACATCCCGTGGCCTGGCACTGGCCCCCTCAAGCAGGGGTCTGCATAGAAGCCCCCATGGAGGGGTTTTTCCTCCCCCCCCACAGCCCAGTGAGCCAGGCTGGGAGAGCCCCAGTCATGCCCCTTCACAAGTCCCACCAGATGGTCCCGAATTAGAAGAACCTATGGAGAATTCACACCCCCAATGAGGCTGGCTATTTCACTGCAAATTGTAGTCTGCTGAGCACTTACTCTCAGCAGATTGAATAAAGCACATTGATTTTTTTTTCATTGAGTCCTCTTTGTTGAAGAAAAGCAATTTTTTTTTTCCCCCTCAAAATGAAATGTTCATTTTTGATCATTTCTTTATTTTGGCAACCGATTTTAAATCTATTTGGGGAGATCAAAAATTAAACAAAACACTTTGGCTGGAAACAAGCAAAATCACTTGTCAGACACTGAAAATTGGTGGGGGAGGTTGGTTGGCATGGCTCTGTTTTTAGTTCCCCCAACCTGCAAAGATTTTTGGCTTTTTAATGAAAACCCCCCAAATGTTTACTGGAAATAAAAGCCTTTTCATTTTTGTTGAACATGTTTACTGGAAGACAAAACATTTCTTGGACAAAGCTATTTTTTTCCATCGCTTTTGGCTTGTAAGTCATTCTCTTTTTAATTATAATCCTTGGTAAGCATTTAAGGGACTCCAAGTGGGGCTTGGCTAGCCTTCCATATGCCGTGTCACCAGGGTCTTGTTAATCATGTTGCTTGTAACCACTCCTAGCAGAAAGGCCAGTTGTAAAGATTTATTTTCATAGACTTAGAGGAACTAATCTATATATTGGGTGGGGAGATGTGTTTCTCACCAAGGGAACTTCTAGGTTACTGGGTGGGCCTTGATTGGGTCTCGTTCCCTGTTCAGGATTTGTAATAAAGAGTCCTGGAAAACAACTCATCAAGTGTGGAAACATAGCTAAAAGCACTACGTTACAGAAGAAAGCCTTGCCTGGGGTGTCATGAAGTCAGGGGAGCTATGACAATGTCTATCAGCTAAGGATATGTTAGTTTTATGAAGTTTCAGGCCAGAACAGATCATCAGAGCATTTTGTCCAGTAGTATTTCAGCAAACGTGCAGGGGCTTGGGGCCAAAGACCATTGAAAACTCTTCTACCTCTGTGAGTCTTGGACCCTGTGCACTGCAGAAGTTTCACCCAAAGACTCTAAATCAAGCAGGAAGATTTCATTAGCCTAAAACACTCCAGCATTTGGGAAACTAAATGGTGTGCCAGGGGTAGAGATCAGTGGTGAAGTTGCACTTGACACTGAGACCACGCTAAGGGCACTTAAAACATGAACATCTGCACTTTAAAGCTCATTAACTGATGCTAAACGCCCAATACATATCTCAAAGTTATGTCACTTCATGCAAGGGTTAACTCTAAGCCATGCTACCTAGTTTGTGTTAGGGTAACTTCAGTCTGCTGCATGGAGATAAAAATGAGCAGTCCTCCAGGATCCCAGGATGCACAGCTCCCAGCCCCTCCTACCCACCCCACACCATTTATTCTGGCTTCTAGCCATGCCTCTGCTTATCAGCCCTCTAATGGCAAGACAGAGCTGTGCAGGCAAGAAATGGTATTGACCCTTAACATGTAACTGCTCACACCACTTAACATCCCACAGATTTAGTATTGTCTATGTATAACATGAAACATCACTGGAGAGACCGTAGTGACGCTAGTACTTGAAGCCCCTGGAACAGCAGGGGATTGATTAGTTGAGATGTACCCACATAATGCAAGCAGGGGATTGATACTTTAAGCTGCAGAGAAAAAACCCACAAGATGCCAAGCAATTCAGACCAATCCTGACTCCATATCTAGTAATCACTGAGGACATCTTCAGGTGCATTTTAATGCACAGTAGGGTATTTTACTGTGCATTAAAGCACCATGTAAAAAACTGTGACACTACAAATGCAGAGTAAAATAATCCACTGTGCATTGTGTCACTAAAAAAGGGTGCAAATGCGCTACTGTGCATTCGCACAGCCTAATGCATGTTAATTTAGTACCTCATATTGATGGTAACAAATTTAATGTGCTTAAAAAAAAGTGCCTTAATGCATGTGTAGACGTGCACACTTTGCTGCAATGTATGCGAGCGGCAGATACCAGCAAGACATCTTAAGATAGGCAGTCCTTTGTACCACCTCAGAGAAGTAGTCCATACCATCAGTGCCCCATCTTGAGCTTTAGTCAAGTTTTTTAGGGGAAGGAAGAAAAAAAAAACCCAAAAAGGCAAAGGGCAAATACATATGATCCTTCCTTTCCCTCCCCTCTCCACTCCCCAAGCCCTAAAATTCCTCTGTCCCATTGCCCTGAGTCTGAACTATGTCAAGTTTCACCAGTTGAAGATATTTCCCATTGGCCTCAAAACACCATTTCCATAATAAGGTATAATCCAGTGTTACAGCAAGAATCAGAATCTGGCCCTCCGATCTTCACTTAGCAGTCGACAGCCCCTCAATGTTAGGTTATAAGGTTGGGAGTGCAGGCCCAATGGCAAGAAAACCATCGGGTTGCATGACGTCCACGTGGCCAGTGGCAATGACACCGGGATTCTTTGAAACATTTGCAGAATTTGGTTCGCTTTGAGGATCATTATTTTCCCTGGTATGAATCAGGTACCGATGGCTGGTGCAATGTGAATGCTGATCCATTGCCCCCTGGGCCTCTGATGAATTTTGCCTATCACTAGATTGGGCTAAATCATGCAAAAAATCAAGGTGGCCCCATGCACCATCTTCAGAGTCCTGTAACTGAGGTTGCCTATTTCTGAATGCTCAACAGGAAAGAAAACCACAAGGCAAAAATCACAAGCCTGACATTAAAATGAAGAGTGATATGCTCTCATTCAGCTTCTAAGCATTTTGTTGGTGATAAATTCAAAGGAGGTACTTCGATGCCACTCAAAGAGGGACGTAGTCACATAATGAGAACGGAAGGCAACTCCCACATAACTAACTCTCCCAGGGCTTGATGATGAAAATGAACCCTGATGTTGGTAATCAAACATGCTTTTCCTTTTATCACATTAGGGAACCAATTAGACACCTCTTTATAAACCCAAACCACCCAGGCACAGGCAATATGCACAGTATATGACTCTGGGGTAAAGCAGTATTCCTCACGACACAGAAGACAGCCGGCCAACTTTAACAATGTTCTCAAGATATTTAAAAAGTTACCCCAGGGAAAAAAAGTTTGAAGGTGTCTCTTTTGAAAAAAAAAAAAAAAAAGACAGATTACATTGTGCATTTTAGGCATTTATTTCCTCTTTTTTTTATGGTATGTTAACCAGCTTTATTTAACCTCCTTATTTGTTACTTTTCTGTGCTGCAACACTTGTAGAGCAGCTTTAATCCTTTTCAGACTTGAGTCACCCCTCGATAGACTCCAGGTAGCCCTCACACCCTGTCAGCTCTTCAATTTTCTTTCTTTTTTTTTTTGACAACAGGAAAATACTACAGCCTTTCTTCTGTTGCACTAAACTCAGAAAGCCCACAGCATGTCAGGATGCTTTTAACACTGTGGATTCCTATTTAAAAACCTCTGGGTTTATCTTGTGAATCATGTTTGCACACTTACTGGTGCTAACATTGCATGGCACCCCACAGCACCCTTGAAAGGATCGCAAGGGTATCATGGGACCCTGGCTGAGAATCACTGACTTATCAGTTGTCACTCCAGGACTTACAGAAACGAGCAATAGCGTGAGCTAGAATATAGTGGGGTTGTTTTGCGTATCACTTAAAATGAGCTGGGATTTAAAGGAATAACTGAGCTTTGCAATTTTTAGTCTCTTTCTTCTCGTTCCCAGTATGGAGCTAACCCCCCCCCCCCCCCCAAATATATAGTGGATCAGCAATTTCCTCCGCTATTTCCTGCATTTTTTTTTCCCATTCGCATAAAACAATGATATTTTCAATGGAAAAATAAATAGTTTTTTTGCTTTTTTTTTAAAAAAAAAGTTCCTATCAGTATTCCCCAGTTCAAGCTGTTGCTGACTTAAAGCCTTTGAATTTTTCCAGCTGAAAACCAATTGGTTGCCATTGATTTGCCTCTGCCTGTGCTACAGTTAATGTGCTGCATGCTCTTATATCACTCCCATGGTTCAGATATTCCGGTTAAATTTCATCTCCCATCACGCATCGTTGTCTCCCTTTAACCAAGTCACCAGGGTGCATCATGGGACTTTTATGCCTGCACAGTGCACCAGGGCTGTTGCAGTCCATTGGAGGAGGCTCTAAGGGGGCATGGCAGAATCAGCTGTAAAAAAACCCTGAGACTCTTCACTGGCTCTGACCATTGCAACATTGAACTGACCTGAAACCTTTAGGCCAGCCAAAAAGGTTATTCAGTGAATTTGTCAGGCTCTGTCATTTCATTCTGCACAGGAGTCTGATGCATCAAAGCTTTGTCCTCATTGAGGAAAGGTACATTAAGGATCTCCTCATTGAGGAAAGTGTGTGACCCAGCACCTCTATGATGTGGCCTCCCCATATCTCAGGGTCTGCTCCAAATTTCCTTTCCTCAAACATATTAGCCCATACCACTATCAAAACCAGGTTAAGTATTCAAGAGCTCACCATTTTCCCTGGGGGAGAGAGCTTCCATTTTCACTCTTCCATATATATATATATATGGAAGAGTGAATGTATTATATGAGTGAATTATATATATGTATATATATAATTTGTTGAGAAATAAAAAGGACAGATGTTGAGGAAGGACAAGAGGAAAGTGAAGAAGAGTCTCTCACAGACTCCCCTTTTCAAGCCTGAGGAGGAAGAGACAAGGTCATAAAGGAAGAAAGAGGTCCAACATGGGCCCTTGGAGGTAGTTCAAGGTTGGGGAGCAAGACAAGGCACTGGACTGGGAGTTAGGAAATCCAGGCTCTGCTCCTGCCTTTGCCTTTGCCTTCATGTGTGTAACCGTGGCACCTTATTTCTCCTATTTGGGTCTATTTTTCCTCTCCCTCTTTTGCTTGTTTTGTCCTGGTAGACTTTAAGCTCTGTGGGGTAAGCCCTGCCTCCGGGTCCTTGAGGGGCAGGAGAAGGATCTACAGCACTTGGAAGAAGAAGGGGTAAAAGGATGGATGGTTGGTGTCTCCGGGTGCCTGGAGTCTGCCCTTGGACTCCGTACTTTTCTTCAGGAAGATGAATTGGAAGAGGGCCACAGCTTTTTATTTCCCCTTTGCTTCCTTGCTCCCTATAGATGGAGCCATGAAATGGTTTATGATGAGGTTTTGCCTTAGGAAGATGAGAAAAAAAAAGGGATGTCTGGTGAGGGAAAATTTGATGGCTTCTTCAGGTTCCCCAATCAGCGTTGTTCAGTAATATTTGCCACCTCCCTTATCTGTGGGTATCTTTAAGAGAAAAAGCAAACAAACTACCCATACAATTTGTGGGCTGCTTGGTCATACTTAGCTGTACATAATTATTTCCCATCCCCACACTGAGCACACTTCACTTTCTAAAGAGGGCCCTAAATGATGGATCTGGAATGAGACCCTGCACCTAATTCTTCAGAGGCTGTTCTCAGGTGTGGGGTTGGATTTCGATTGGAAATTTCAGAGCCATCTCTGCTGTTTTCTAGCTGGTTGGTTCCCAGTGGACTCCACTAAAAGCCCTTTCTCTCACATGGAAAAGCATGAATTTCAGTGACCAGGACATTAGAATCACAGAATCCTAGAAAATGAGGGTTGAAGAGACCTCAGGAAGTCGCATCTAGTCCAATCCCCTGCTCCAAGCAGGAACAGCCCCAACTACATCATCCCAGCCAAGGCTTGTCTACCTGGGTCTTCAACCCCTCCAAGGATGGAGAGTCCACCACCTCTCTGGGTAACCTATTCCAGTGTTTTACTACCCTCCTAGTGAGAGAGTTTTTCCTAATAGCCAACTAATCAGGGGTGACTGGTGCTGCCTTAGTCAAGGGGGCACATGCCCACCCCCCCAGTGATCGGGGGGAGGTTCTCCATGGCCTAAGCAGCAAGCATGGCCAGTCAGGGGGTGCACTGGCACTCTCGGGGTGCGAGTGCACCCCTGTGTACCCCCTACGCATCGCCACTGTTTTTAATATCCAACCTCACCTTCCCTTGCTGCAGCTTGAGCCCATTGCTCCTTGTCCTGCCATCTGCCCCCACTGAGAACAGCCCAGCTCCATCCTCTTTGCAACCCCCCCGCAGGGAGGTGAAGGCTGCTATTATCCAAGGCTGACATTGGATGGAGATACAAGACTCCTGGTCTCTGTATTTGGACTTCACTTTTTGTGTGTGACTTTGTGGCATCATCCTATTGTTCTGTCACATCATTTGTCTTCATGCAATATGAGGACAGTAGTACTTATCTTCTTCTGGAAAGTGATTTGAAACATTGATTCCAGTCCTCTAAATCTTAAAACGCTCAGACTTTCCAGTAGGATCACAGGAATGGAAGAGACCTTGTAATTTCACGGAAGAAACCTCCCAGTCAAGCCCAGTTCCCTGTTAACATAGGTAACCACAACATACAATCCCTGGCAGCTGCCTTCTCTACTGAAAATATTAATTTAAGGCACTGACGACTCTATTCCCCCATTCCCCTCTTCAAGTTTCTCTCCAGATTTAATGGTCTGGTGAATCAGACAACTGTCTGGTAAAGTATGTGCAGCATACAACGCAATGTGGCACATAACTTCTTTCCAAAGAGAAGCTAATAACAGGGAGAAAGTCATTCAGCTTAAAAATGAAAAAAAACAAACAAAAAGCCAATGGTGCTAAATATTACCCAGTGAAAAATCAATTTGCATAATAGTCCCCCTAAATGCAATT
Organism: Alligator sinensis; assembly: GCF_000455745.1. Classification (NCBI taxonomy): domain Eukaryota; kingdom Metazoa; phylum Chordata; order Crocodylia; family Alligatoridae; genus Alligator; species Alligator sinensis. Next base: position 1,892,185 of record NW_005842192.1, read on the forward strand.
ATTACTTCCACCCACTAGATGGGAGCAAACATTAATTTATGCAGCCCTGCCAGCCGTGCACGGTGCGCAAAGATTGTTGCATGCCAATGTGTGTGGGCTTGTGGCTTTGCCTTACCTTTTAGTAATGTTTAATGAGGGAAATGCAGAACTTAAAGCAAATCAATTCTCGGACATCATAAAATGTGCAGATCTGGCTGTGAGCCAGGCCCTGATTCATTGGGAAATGGGAGGGGAGTGACAACCTCAAGCACCTTTCCCTATACGCCACGATCAATGGATATACTTTGTACACAGGGCTCCAGTGTTTTTTATTTTATTTAAAGACTTTGCTTGAAGCCTCTTATTTGCTAGTGCTGTTGCAACATGTTTTGAACATGGATCTCTTGAGGTTCATCCTCTTATCTGCCTTCACTCTAACCAACGCATAAGGAGTAACATTATCTGTAAGCAAGCAGTAGTATCTTCTACACTCTGAAGTTCAAATGGCAATTAATGCTGTTGAAATCCCCAGGAGGTCATTGACCAAGTGGCTTACATTTTTTCTTACATACTTGTAGTTAAGAGTTTGGAGTCATTGGAGGAAAATATACTTAGCTCAATGACTCCCACTTAGCAAAGGAAACAGGTATGGTCAAATGGCGAGAGTAGGGACAATGGCTTCTTGGCTTCTAGTCTCAGCATGGCCACTGACTTATGGGGATCAAAGTGTATAAATTTGCCTGATTCATTTTATCATTCCTATTTCCATCATGTGATGGGTATGCACAGAGCTTTGTAGGTACCAAAATGTCACAAGGCTGCTCGGGCCGCACCGCCCACATAGATAAAGGAAAAGTACTGGTTTTTAGGTCAGTCCTTTGACTGATATAAAGAACACAGTTCTGCTGAAGTCAATCATCCAGCCCTTAAATACTAGCCCAAAGGCTTGATTCTGGATCAGCAGCTTTGCTGCTCTTCAGTTTCCCTTAATGGAGACATTGCTCATAGGGGTACAAGGAGACGGGGGTCAGGCCCTGAAATCTCCAGCCCCAGCACAAACTCTACTGTAGAGGCTAGCTGGGCTGAGGATAAACAAATTACTAACTTCCCATTAGCTTTTACCCAGCACTTTCTATCAGTAAAAGAGCTTGGCCAAGGGATTCAGTACCATTTATCTCCCATTTCACAGACGGGGAAACTGAGACACAAAAACGGGGCAGTATCTTGCCCTGCCCATCCTACAGCCTATTGGGAATAAAAACCAGCTCTCCTCAGTGTCAATCCAGTTAGCTTTTGCCACTAACCAGTGCTTCCCCTTGGGCCAAATTGGTGCTTTGCGCACCTTGGCGAGGAGGCATTCATCACCAAGGCACAAAGCCTCGACATCATTACTGATCACTGTGTGTACTGAGTTTCACTAGATGAGAATATGAATTATTTATAAAAGGCTTTGGCAGTGATGCCTTGCAAAATAAAATCCATGGGGAAAGAAAAAAAAAAAAAAAAGACTGCATCCATTAAAACCCAAAAAAGAAAAGAGCTCCACCAGAAAGCCCACGAGTCTTAAACGGCTTCAGGGAGGTAAAATCAATTCCATGTCTTAATGCATAGCCCTGGTGCAGTGAACCCGCTTCGAGCTCCTATAGGAATGCTTTTCCCTAGGCAGATGGATTTCATTAGATAGAAGGGAAATTGTGTTGTTTGTCCCTGCCTACTTCAACTTTAAAAAAAAATATGCATTCTGGAAAATATTACACTCGCAAAAAGAGGACTCGACAAAAAAAAAAAAAGCACCGTTTCCATCCGAGCAAGATGGAAAGACCTCGAGTGTGTCTGCACTGTAGCACAGCAGACCCATGGTTGCTGTCTGGTTTTACGATGCAGACTAGGCAGCAGTCTGCATTTTATGAGTGTGGCTGTGTTATAATGTTGTGAATTTAGCCTCGAGCCTGCTTGCCTTAACTTGGCTGCCTCCCTTCATCCATCCCTAGAAAGCTCCCCGCTCTTCATTTTCTGAAGACAGATTGTCCCCCTTTCTTGCCATGGGGAGCTCTTGAATACTTAACCTGGTTTCAATAGTGGTATAGGCTGATGTGTTGGAGCAGGCAGTTTCTAAAGGAAATTTGGAGCGGACCCGGAGATACGGGGAGGCCACATCATAGACAAGGATCCTGGGTCACACCGTGCGGGGGACAGCTACAGGAATGAAGCCTCCGGAGATAGCAATCCCCTTGCAGGGTCAGCTGCAAAGTTAGGAGATAGACTCAGCTCATGGTGCTGCCACGTCCTTCATCTGTCCTTGGTTAGGTCCTAGGTCCAAATTGAGAGTTAGGGTAGATCATAGAAAGCCCTTGTATCATCATCAGCCAAAGCTGGCTGATTTGGTCAAAGCAGATGGCTGGTTAGCTCAGATGCTTACAGCTTGGTGCCAATAATACCAAGGTTGTAGATTCAACCTGTGGTTGGGTAAGATGATCTCTTGATCACCCCTCCCACCCTACTTCTTTATACGACTTAAACATCTTCCTATGAAACTGTGCCAGGAGCTGGTCTATTCAAAGTTAGGCAGATGAAGATGGTTGTCTAATCTAATCTATTCTGAAAAACCTCAGGAATAATCTGAAATACTTGTTGCTTTGGTGTTAAGAAGAGCTGGTTGGAAATTCTGACCATCATAGCATTTCCCTCTGCAAAGAAAAAGGTTGTTTTCATGAAATTAAAGCATTTAGAAAAACCATATTGATCTTACCGAAAAAAATAAAATAAAATAAAAGACACATTTTGGTGGGTATTTATTCCCATTTCAGTTGTTTCAAAAAGGGAAGGTTTCAATGTCCATTTGGAAATGAATTTCAGAATGAAACACATTGTTTCCATATGAAAAAAAAACCAACACCTTAAATAAGTGAAAAATTGGACAATCTTGTTGCAACTAGGTGTTTTACTCAAACCTAAGTTATTTTTGGACATTTTGTTTCGCTGGTCATTGTTGGTTTTGTTTCATTCTGATATGGGGGAAAAAATGGAAACCCTGGAATTTCCTATAAACCAGACAATCAGGGCCCCATCCAATTTTATTGTAAGAGTATAAAATAATTCAACTGGTAATTCAGTTTGCTTAAGTAGCTAGGTAAACGCACGGTACAATGGAAAAGTGCCGGAATCTAAAAAAAGATTAAAACATTAGTTTCAGCATCAAGAAATGATCCAGCTACCTATTCAGCTGAAAAAAAACATGCAAAAGGTGTTACTGGATGCAGCATTTTTCTTTGCTTCCTGTTGTAAGGTCCTGCCAAAATCAAGGCACCGTACATCGGAGAGAGGGTTGTGTTTTCAACATGAACAAACTCCTTCCAGTCCAACGTTAGTCTATGCAGTCTGTGCTCCATTGAGATGGAAGGGCTAAATGTGGTGCTAAATGGACTACATACTCATCTTTCCTGTCACCTGGGACCAGCGTCATTCCTGGGGGCAGTGCCTGGCTGTTCCCTCTAGCCTAAAGGTATATTGGGAGTTTCAGCAATGGCTCTTCAGCGTATCTTTCCTTGCTCATCATCAGTGTTTGAGTTTCTACATCCCACTGGGTGCGTCTACACATGTGCATTTACTGCACAGTAACCAAAATTGCTGCACAGTACAGGAGCGCGTCTACACATGCATGTCCATACTGCACAGTAAATATGGTGACTTATGCAGACACGAGCATAAATTTTATTCCTGCTTCATGCAGGTAGCAAATTTATGCCCAATTAGTTACTGCGTAGTAATGCACATGTAGATGCCTTACTGCGCAATAACACTGTATTTGTGGACTGACTTGGGGCTAACTTTTGTCCCAAGCCAGTCCACACATAGTGTTAATGTGCTTTAATGCCTGCACATGTAGACACCAGCCTATTCCCACTTACTGCGCAGTAAATTTAAGCATGTGTAGACACACCTAGTATGTCCTTTCCAGGTCTGCCAAATATCTCATGCTGACAGTGTGTGTTGGGTCCTCATACAAAGGATTAGTCCATTAATGGATAAATGCTTCCTATTGTAACCACCTAGCAATGTTTCTCATTTGGTTGCAAAGACAAAGGGCTGTTCTAGTGCTAACGATCCCAACTTTGCCATCTGCTGATGGTCCATGCAGAGGTCTAGTTCGGTTGCTCTACATCCGGTCTCTCCTCCAAGAGCTCTGCTGTGGGTGGCAGAGTTTCACCGTGCATGTCATCAAGCAAGAAAGAGCTCACCTGTCTTCTGGCAGAAGATGTTGCTCTACTCATGCCGGTTGCATTACACAACATACCTTCTGACTCCCCCCGAGCGTCTGTAGGCAGCACAACTGAGTAGCCCTCTGGGTATTATATATTCACAGCCATGAGGCAGCTGCAGGGTTTTGGTGTGTGTGCATGATGGTTTTCATTTGTGTGTAACAATGTAGGACATTGCTGGGGAAACCAAATTCCAGCTTGAAAGGTGAGGTCATGGTGAATGTTGGGCTCTGGTCATTTCTCCCTTGCGGGGGCTATGGACAAATGGACCAGTCCATTGAGAGCTATTAAGTGCCACAGTCAGGCATATATCCTCAAATATCCCTAAACCAATGATGGTTGATGCCAGGGATGCTGTCACTCCAGACATGCCCTATTTATATAGGCTCCCTACAAAGCATCTACCATTGCCACTGCCAGGCAGGAGACTGGGTTAGCATAGACAGCTGGTCAGACCCTTTATGTTCTTATATCACATTACTGGTCTTGCCAATGCTCATGATCCAGCAGTGATTTTCACACTGCTCCTTCAAGTTCCAGCTCCTGGATTCATGTGATAACAGGTAATTCATAGACTCATAGAAAATGAGGATTGGAAGGGACCTTGGGAGGTCATGTCTAGTCCACCCCCCTGCTCAAAGCAGGACCAGCCCCAACTACATCTCAGCCAAGGCTTTGTCTAGCCAGGTTTTGAAAACCCCCAAGGATGGAGAGTCTACCACCCCTCTGGGTGACCTGTTCCAGTGTTTTACTACCCTCCTAGTGAGAAAATTTGTCCTAATAATATCTAACCTCAACTTCCCTTGCTGCAACTTGAGACCACGTCTCCTTGTTGTGTCATCTGCCCCCACTGAGAATAGCCCAGTTCCATCCTCTTTCAAACTCCCCTTCAGTTAATTGAAGACTGCTATTAATTAGCAGCCTTCATACACAGCACAGGAGTCTGCAGGCTTCCTGAACAAAGCGACCCAAGGCAACCTGACGATTCTGAAACTGGGAGGAAAGCAAAATAAAACAAAAAAATCCCAACTATATTACTTATAAAAAAACTTAAGGTTTTAGCGGCTCGGGGTTTTGAAGGCTCGGGGTCAGCAGGGGTGCCGTTCGGTTGCACAGTCTTTAAATAAAAATGACGAATGGCTCCATTTGAGCTTCTGTGGCTGTAATGAGACGAGCGCCGCAAGGGCCAGATAGGCAGAGCCGTTAATGTAAACGGACCGCAAAAGACCGCGGCCGCTTAATTACAGGCGCGCCGACCCCGAAGTTATTCTGTCCGTGGCATGTAAATGATGGCAGAGGATGGTCATTAGGCCTCGGAGGAGAACTTCCAGGAAGCACGGAGACCCTTCAGTGAGAGGCCGTGAGCTTGTTCTGCCAAAGGCACGTTTATTGTAACCCGTTAATCATGCCTGGGGCCTATCCGATGCAGCATCTCCTGCTGGAGCTTTGCTGACTGCAAAAGCCACTTCATCCTCCTGTAGCCGTGCCCTTGTCATGTGCACTGACAGAGGCCAGAACAATGCAGCTGGCCCCCGGGGAGGTTACGGGGTCTCCAGGCTGTTCCTTTAATTAGCCTGCAGATAGCTCAGGAGAATTTCCTGCTGCGGTTCACGGTGGGACAGGGCAAAGGCCGCCGAAACAGCGCGACGGGGAGGAGGCGTTGTTTATTCAAAGCGCCGGGCCCTGGGATCACCGGGCCGCCTTTGGAAAGCAGGAGGGGAGTCCAAAGGGGCACCGCAAGTACAGCGGCTGCTATTTATAAGTGAGGCAGGGGAAGGGGAAGACGCTGATATGACAGAAACAGAGCGCACACACGATCCTGGCCCTGATCCCAAACCTATTGTAGTCTCCTACAGGGAGACTCCCACTGATTTCGATGGACTTGGCATCCAGCCCATGCTTTTTCACTCGGAGAGAGATTGCGGCCCCTTGATACAGCCCCCCTCCGCCCCGGTGTCACTCCAGAGATAGCAAAGGGACTGAGAGCAGCTGGCTGAGGAGTCCCTTGGTGGGGAAGAGCATCCAAGTGCCCCTTCCCCCTTGTCATAGCAATGCTTCTCAGCCATGCCATGGCAGGATAATGAGCTAAGAGCTTGCACACCAGGGTGCAAAGGTACTATTACTACCGCAGCAAGTGTAAAGGACTCCTGGGAGCTACTGGCCAGCCAACAGCCGAGGCTGCTCTACGTGGTCGGGGCGGAGGTGCTCAGTTTACAACCTGCATAGGTACATCAGACAAAGGCTGTCCCCGAGCCCCTTTCATGCAACCAAAGCAGCCAAGTGTCTTGGCGAAGGTCACACGGGGCAGCGAGAAGCGAGCGCTGATCTCATGAAGTTTGGCCTGGTCCCTTAACCACAAAACCACCAGGCTTTCCTAGGCATAATATTAGGCTAGAGGATACCCTTCCATCTTGTGTAATGAGTCTGAGGTTTCAAATACACACATCAGATTTGCCTGCTCTGCTCTCTTTTCCCCAGGGAAGGAGCTTGTAAATGTATTAGTTATATTTTCCAAGTGGCTCTGAAAGTGGCATTCATGCCTTTCGAGAAGGACCAGAGAAGTGCTTTTCTGCAAGCGTAACCCCGGGGGGAATAGCACCAATGCTGCGTGCCAGCCGCCGGCCTGCACCACCTCTGCCTTCACTGTTTGAACTCAAGCTGTAACACCTTCTGCTCTTAGCCCCGAGGCCCCAATTTGATTCCTGGAAGGCTGGGCGACAGGAGGGATGCGGCGTTGATCTTCAGCCCCAGGGTGCATTTCGCCTTTTATTCACAGCACCGATGGAAAAAGAAAAACTCTCCAAGAGCCACTGTGGTTCACTGGGAAAATAATCCTTTCCCCCAAGGGTGCAAACCACAAGCCATATTTAAGCAGACTACGAATATACCTGCAAAGTGCCTTAGCCTGTAAACAGTCAGTCCTAAACCTGTGCTATTTATATTAGACGAGGGTTGAGCTCAAGGCAAGATATTCCAGTCTCTGGGCTGGGATCCACTGGGAAGCTCTTTTTCATTGAATTGACTTTGGTTTTAGGTAGGAGGGGTGAGAAGATACGGACAATAAGATCTTTTCTTTAAAGAAGGTTTTAGCAAGATCGAGGCGTAATTCGCAGGGCCTGATTCAAAGCCCGTTGACCTCAATGTAAAGAATCTCTTTGACGTTAGCAGATTGTGGAGCTAGGATGCGGAGCTGAAATCCATGCAGTTTTGTGATCAGCTTTGGTGGGGGACAGGGTTTCACCCCGTTTTCCTGGGTGAGTTTCACATTCACTCCCTGCTCTCGAATCCTGCATCTATGGACACTCCCTGGAAGATGAATATATATTTTAGCTGTGCCATATCATAGGCGATCCCTCTCAGTTGAGGATGATTGTCTTCCATGTTTGCCTTATCGGTGGGTCCGAAGATGGCTAACAAGGCCAGGTTGTAGAGGCATGTATACAGCATGCAGAAATTTGGCCTGCATTTTAACAACCACATGTCCTCAATGGGAAGCAATATAGTTCAGTGAACAAAGTACTGCATTAGGGTGTCAGGAGATCTGACTTCTATTCCTAGCTCTGCCGCCAGCCCAGTAGCTGTTGGTCAGCAAGTAGCTTTCCACCCCGGGACTCGTGTTTTCCCACCTGTAAAATGGGGTTGATGATCCTGACTGCCTTTTTTGTCTTTGAGATCTGCTGATGACACATGCCCTAGCAAATCCAGGGATCAGGGGGGGAATATTAAGATCACACACCCCATGGGAACGGTGTTTTGTATTCAAGCAGTGACCTGGAGCTCAAGTGATCACAGAGTCACAGAAAATGAGGGTTGGGAGGGACCTCAGGAGGTCACATCTAGTCCAACCCCAAGTGATGTGGCTCCCAGTCATGGTTCTGCTATTGCTTCCCAGGCTCTGCGGCCAATGTCCAAATTGGATGGGTAATCAAGCCATCAATTGCCTTGTTGGGTTAGACAATAGGATGTTTGTAGTGGGACGATGTATCTGAACAATGGCTAGGATCAAAAGGGTCCCCACCTCCTGCTGTAAAGCAAACAGCATCAATAAACACAGTTTTATACTAGATTTAGAATAGCTATTTTTCCTAGCTGATTTTTGGAGGTGCTGAGCATTTTCCTTGACTTCTGAGGGAGCTGCAGGTACCTAAATACATTTTAAGAGTCAACTTTTGACAACCAGGTTATTTGATCTCTCCATATCTCTCACTCACACATCCCCATTTCCATGTGTAGTCAGTGGCCTCTCTCTCTCTCTGTTCCCTTCTCCCCAGTCTTATCCAAATATTCATTTTATTTTATGCTTATATTGTAAGGGCTTTGGGGCAGAAACCATATCTGTACAGCCCCTAAGACCATGGCAGGCTCTGGTCCACGATTGGAGCTCTTAGGCATGGCTTTAAATGACAACAAGAACATAATGTGTGCAAATAATTTCCATTGCAGGCTAAACTACGTGTGTGTGGAGGTGTGCCCATGGATGCATGCTTGCTTGGCGGGCTTGCATTCGCTTTGCTCCATTGACATCAATGGAGGCCAAGCCAGTTTACTCCCCGTGGGGCTCTGGCCCGCTCTCTAGATTATTCTCAGCTTTGATGATTGAAAACTTTCTGGGTGGTCTCAATCCCATATAAAACAATGCCTTGAGGGAACAATCACTGAGTTCATGATGTCATATTTTGTGAATTGTTCCACGCAGGGCTTTCTTAGTCTAATACTGAAAAGCACCTTTTTTTAATTTTTTTTTTTTTTTTTTTTGTACCAAACCTCAGGCTACGACACACAAAAATGCCACTTCATCGGTCCTTTCCCTTTAAAAGCTCAGATCCCATTAAACATCCATTTTCATGTCTCCGCGTTTATATCAACCTACGATTGAATTTGCAATTCCCTAAACCCATTTGAAAGGCTTGCTTTGCCTCTATAAACCCACATCTGTTTTGGCTGCAGGTTCTGAGATCTTGGCATGGACTTCGCTTACCAACTTACCACCTATATAGTTTGGACGTAGACGGCTTCTTTTCCTTTTTTTTCCCCTAAGCCATTGCAGCAAAGTCACATGCTAAGTATTTGTCCCCCTGCTCCGCAGTGTCTCGAAAAAGCCCAGACCTTCCAAATGATTTGACGTGCCCCTAATCCCTTTCCAGATTGGCTGGGTCGCTGTTGAGGTGCTAACAAAACAGAATTTCCTTTTTTTTGTTGTTTTTTTTTGTGGGGGGTGTGAGCTTCCCACTTTATAACAGCAGCCATTGCAATATCCAATTGATTTCAAGCTCCAACTGGCAGCCAGGGAGTTGACTTCATTGCCAGCAACGTGTGTCAAGCACAAGTCGGAGAAGAAAATGACCCAGCGTGAAGCGTCCCAAGTGGCCAATGGCTAATCTCCCTATTTCTTCTGGCCTAATGACTTTTCATTGGCTTTGTGGGTTTTTTGGAACAATTACAGTGGGTTCCTCTGGGAGAAACTGCAATATGCCCAAAGTGTTTTTAAATAACCCAAGGGAAGGGGGTTAATCAAAGACTAGTAATTAGGCAAGGGGATGAGAGGAGTCAGAGCTACTTGATATAGGCTTTGTGTGTGTACACATATGTAAGAGGCAGACCTCATACCTGTGCCATGTACAGGTATGAGTATGAGAGAGAGTAACACGTGTGAAGACAAGTGTGAGCTTTACTCTTCTTTGTACCTAGTCAGATTAATGTAGCTCTTCAGCAGAGATCTCCTTCAAACTCAGCCTGGAATAAAGGAGACAGGGGTAGGTTGGTAGCTTATCAAGTCTGCTAAGTTACTGGGGCAAAAGATATATGGAAACTGTGGGGTGAAGGTGTAGGGGATCCGTGTTTGGCTCTCAGTTCGGCTGCAGACCTTCCCTTTGACAGTCATTTAGGTGAGTCTTACTGAGGCTTGGGTGCCTTATGTTCAATGGAAGTTGGGCATAGATATCTTTCAGGACCTTGGTCTATCTGTTCCTCAGTTTTTTTATCTGTAAAATGGAGTAATAGCCAACATGTTTTTGTCCCTTTGTTGTAACCATTATGGGGCAGGTCCTGTCTCTTCTTCTTTGTATGTGCGGTGTCTAATGCTAGTGGGTTTGGCATAGGGTGATAATGACCCCATTAGTACCAAGCCAGTTCATCCAACCCAGACACCAGAGGCTGTATGAACACCTGCCAAAGAGTGAGCCTAGCATACAGGCTCAGTTTGAGATGAAAGGCTACAGATGGAAGCAACCCATAGAAAGAGGAGCACAAGGAGACAAGGGATATGTCTATATTGTATCCCCAGGGCTCTCGGGGAGAGAGACCCTTGAGCATGCCCTGCCCACCAGCTCCTGGTCACATGCACCGAACCCAGATGTGGCCACTTAAGTGGGCTGGGGAGAGGCCCTGATAACCGGCTTCTGGGGGGATACCCCTAGGGCAGGGGTCAGCCACCATTAAATACCACGGACCACCTCTTGTGACCTGGCCATTGCAACAGGCCAGATCCAGGTTGTGGGCTGAAGGGTGCAGAGCCCTGCCGCAGCACGGTATGCTGTTGCATTTCAGGGGTTAGCAGGTGAAAATAGGCAGAGGTGGTAAGGGGCACATGCTAGGGAGTGCTGGGGCTGCCAGGTGGACATAGCTCAAGAGACAGCACGGAGCGGCAAAAGAGGCTGTCCTTACAGCACACCCACTGCCTGACTCTCAGCAAGAAGCCCATGGATGCGAGGGCAGACAGACCTTACCATTAGAAACCCAAGCAAAAATGATCACAGAGCATTGTCCAAGAGACACCCCAGCAAAAAGGGAGATGACAGAACAAGGAGCAATGGGCTCAAATTGCAGCAAGGGAAGTTGAGGGATGTAAGGAAAAACTTTCTCTCTAGGACGGTGGTGAAGCACTGGAGCACGTTCCCCGGAGAGGATGCAATCTCCATCCTTGGAGGTGTATAAGACCCAGCTCAATGAAGCCTCAGCTGGGATGATGTAGTTGGGGCTGGTCCTGCCTTGAGCACCGGTTTGGACTCAATGTGACCTCCTGAAGTCCCTTCCAGCCCTCATTTTCTATGACTTGATGCTCCCCCAGCCCCCCGAAGGATGCCCCTTTCCTGCAACTATCGTATCCCCTCTCCTCCTCTGGCACTGTATTAAGAAATATGAACTCCTCTTGCACTGAACCACAGTACTAGCTTCTTCACTGAGGACTATTAAATGCAGATGTACCAAATGTCCTGGAGCCAGGCCCCAGTGACACCACAGTCTATCAGAGGGCACTCCACTGAACCCAACGGCATGGCGCCAGGGTCACAGGGAGGGAACTCGGCTCGGGATCTAGGCATTCACTTGAGCGCCGTTGCTTGCAGCGTGGAAGGGGAATCCCAGAGCCGATGCTTTTTTACCCATTGCTTCATACTGTTTGTGGAGAGTCCCAGGCACCAATCCAGCATGCTCCCCTCCACCCCTCCATTAAATCCAGCAATAGCCCTATAATCTGGGACGAGGTCGAGCCTTCTAGCAACCTCTTACAAACCAATTTATGGAACCAGTTCCCCCTGCCAAATCACATCATGCCTCTGGCATTTCCCTGGGTCCCTCAGGCTTGATGAAGTGGGCGCTAGCTCACAAACTTCCACCTCCAACTTGCAGCAAGCTTTGGTCACATGGCCCTGTCCTCCTGCCTCCTGGCAAGGTCAGGAGAAGACTTTGCAATACAGCACAAGGGTCTCTGGGGGGGCCTGGGGTCGTCTTTGGCTCAGAGAAGTGTCACGCCAGAGTTTGTCCAAATCAGTGGAGAAAAACAGGGGTGTAGGAACCAGGGAGGAGGCCCTGGCTTTTCTAGAAAGGTGGGGCGGGGAAGTTGGACAGTAGAGTTGGAAGCAACTCTTCTTGGAGGGGCTGGTAGGCAAAACAGGCCATACTTGGCTGACCCTAGGGCTCAGAGCTAAGAGCAAAGCTTCTCCTGGTTTCCACGCCACTTCGATGGACTGTCCCCGAGGTCCCGTTCAGGGAGGAAGGCATCTCTGCTTGGGCTGTCTGCTTCCAGCATGGACGGGGTTGTTGTCTCCATCACCTCTCAAGCACTTGCTAGAGAAAACCCTCCTGGGAAAATTGCAGCAAGGGAAGTTGAGGGATGTAAGGAAAAACTTTCTCTCTAGGACGGTGGTGAAGCACTGGAGCACGTTCCCCGGAGAGGATGCAATCTCCATCCTTGGAGGTGTATAAGACCCAGCTCAATGAAGCCTCAGCTGGGATGATGTAGTTGGGGCTGGTCCTGCCTTGAGCACCGGTTTGGACTCAATGTGACCTCCTGAAGTCCCTTCCAGCCCTCATTTTCTATGACTTGATGCTCCCCCAGCCCCCCGAAGGATGCCCCTTTCCTGCAACTATCGTATCCCCTCTCCTCCTCTGGCACTGTATTAAGAAATATGAACTCCTCTTGCACTGAACCACAGTACTAGCTTCTTCACTGAGGACTATTAAATGCAGATGTACCAAATGTCCTGGAGCCAGGCCCCAGTGACACCACAGTCTATCAGAGGGCACTCCACTGAACCCAACGGCATGGCGCCAGGGTCACAGGGAGGGAACTCGGCTCGGGATCTAGGCATTCACTTGAGCGCCGTTGCTTGCAGCGTGGAAGGGGAATCCCAGAGCCGATGCTTTTTTACCCATTGCTTCATACTGTTTGTGGAGAGTCCCAGGCACCAATCCAGCATGCTCCCCTCCACCCCTCCATTAAATCCAGCAATAGCCCTATAATCTGGGACGAGGTCGAGCCTTCTAGCAACCTCTTACAAACCAATTTATGGAACCAGTTCCCCCTGCCAAATCACATCATGCCTCTGGCATTTCCCTGGGTCCCTCAGGCTTGATGAAGTGGGCGCTAGCTCACAAACTTCCACCTCCAACTTGCAGCAAGCTTTGGTCACATGGCCCTGTCCTCCTGCCTCCTGGCAAGGTCAGGAGAAGACTTTGCAATACAGCACAAGGGTCTCTGGGGGGGCCTGGGGTCGTCTTTGGCTCAGAGAAGTGTCACGCCAGAGTTTGTCCAAATCAGTGGAGAAAAACAGGGGTGTAGGAACCAGGGAGGAGGCCCTGGCTTTTCTAGAAAGGTGGGGCGGGGAAGTTGGACAGTAGAGTTGGAAGCAACTCTTCTTGGAGGGGCTGGTAGGCAAAACAGGCCATACTTGGCTGACCCTAGGGCTCAGAGCTAAGAGCAAAGCTTCTCCTGGTTTCCACGCCACTTCGATGGACTGTCCCCGAGGTCCCGTTCAGGGAGGAAGGCATCTCTGCTTGGGCTGTCTGCTTCCAGCATGGACGGGGTTGTTGTCTCCATCACCTCTCAAGCACTTGCTAGAGAAAACCCTCCTGGGATCTTTTGCATTGGGACAGTATAATGGGGAGGGGAGAACTTCATTTCCCATCTTGCAGCCACCAACAGGAAAGAACAATGAATTAACACTCACATGGAGCCATCTCAGCATGAAATCACCCCTGGCAGCTCCTTCCTGGCTATCCCAGAGGCCGGGCTGGCCAACAGGATGTGTGCAAATCCAGCTGCCAGATCCCGGGAGACTTCAGCATCGCGCAGATCTCCCTGGATCCACACAGACCTCATGCAGCAGGGGAGAAAATACCCACACACTTGTTTATTGCCGGGCTGGGCTGAAGAAACCCCCAAAGGCCTCGGTTCTCAGCAACTCTGCTTTTGCCCTAGGGGCAAAAGTGGAAGGAGAGAGATTTCCAAAGGGTTTTATTAAACCACCTCCCTTATCTCAGGGCTGTGCCTGCACCCCATACCCCTTACTGTGAGTTAGAGCAGCCTCAAGGTTGCTCTGATTTGCCCTGTGCTTCCCATGCCCTCCCAGTGGGCTTTTGGGAGCAGAGAAGAGCCAGGGTATGGTATGCTCCAGCCGTGTTCCTCATTTGCTCCTTTTACTGGGAGCTAGGTGTAAGGCTGGTAAGGGGAGATTGAGCTGGCTGGGACATCATCCTGCATAGGGGGTGTTTGCAAGGGGCAGTTTTTGCCCCTTTCGTCTTAGATGCCCTGAGAGGTATATCTATTTTTGCAGGGTGCTCGTGTTGTCCTGTCCTCAGCAAGCGTTGGAAGAGTTAAATATCAGGGCAATCCTGTATATAGTCCCTCTCCCTAGCCTGCCTCTCCAAACGCCCGTCTGTATCTTCATTATCAGCATCTGGCGATGACAGTTCACACAGCAATGTTTTCCACTTCAGAGCTCTGTGGTTTTGGGTGTATCAGCAATGCTGCTTCCCTTCACAAGGGCTCCTATCTTCCTGCCTTTTCTCAGAGGCTCCCCACCACCGTCACATAAAAAAACCGTCCAAGCCATGAAGCTTTCAGCTTGTCTTCCAAAGCAAAACACGCACACGCACATCCAGACAAAGGAGGGGGGGCAATAAAAAGAATGACCCACCCCACCCATGTTTTATGAGGCTTTTGTTTTGCAGGTGTAGGCAGCGAAGCCAGGAAAGATTTGCAAGTGGTAATTAAAAATTTAATCATCCTGGGAAAAGAAAAGAAAAGAAAAGAAAAGAATACAACCCAGGACTTGGCCAAAGGCAGGCGGATTTTAAATTTTTTTTTGCAAAGAAAATGAAATTAATGAGCCAACGTGTTTGCAGTTCCCAATTTGCCCCGTCGCACCCCGCAATGTGGCTCTGGGAAGGAATTGCAGGTTCATGGCAAATAAGTCCCACTGCCCCCCTCCCCCCCCCGGCTTGCCAACATCTGACATCAGAGCTTTTATGTTCCTCTGCCTCCATCACAGCTGATGACCTCGCTAACACTTCAGGCCGGGCCCTTCCTCTCCCTGCTCTGCGCGAGGTGTTGGTGATGCCATTGGGCTGCGCGGAGCAAGGCGTGGCAGGACTGTGAACTCAGATCTTGGCAAGTGTGCAATGGCTTCCCTGGTCTGAAAGGAGAATACAGTCTCCCCCGGGCACGGGCAGGAGTGGGCGCACCAGTAGGGTTGAATAGGGTAGCTGGTGTTTCCACCATTGCTCTCGGTGGAGGCTCACCACGGGGATAAGCCATTTCTGTTGATTGTTCTCCACCTGGGCCCCAGTAGCCAAAATGCTTGACACATTAAAAATGAGGTAGTGAAATACTGCTACACCAGCTGGACAGCAAAGAGCCTGGACAATTCCTACTTACT